>NC_071317.1:607500-931782 GCF_027563975.2 Plodia interpunctella
CCTTATCGTTATATAAAGTAAAAGTAAATCTTAATTAGATTGAGGTATTTCTTTGAGAGCACTCGTTTTGAAGCGCACCTAAACTATTCCTCGAAGACCATCTAATGGCAACTAAAGCGGCGAGAAGCTGTGGTGGTTCAATGGTTAAGGCCGTCCGCCTGAGATCTAGGTCCCAGGTTTGAATCCTACTCGTGTTATATGATTGTGTACACCAATCCGTTATGCGACTAATTGCCACTAGATGTCGGTAGGTATACGTAAAAGTCATATGAGAAGCCTTTAGGCGACTTGAATAAAATCTAATACCAGTCTTAGCAGTATCACATTCCAAAAGGAGAAGAAGAAGCAGCGAAAATGTCGATTTCGATGCACTTCGAGTAGTAACTAAGGAGAGGAATACCTGAAAAGTTTTAGGGTGCATGTGCAAACATTTTTGTTCAGGCTTATTGTTACACTTAATAATGTTTTTTTTGTAATTGACATTACCTTTTGGTTCTGTTTTATTTTTAGTTTATTAGATATCATCAATATATAATATAAAACAAAGTCGCCCGTAGCGTCTATCTGTTCCTAAGCTTTCTTCTTTTAAACCACCAAAATTTGATGTAGTTTTCACTGTTATTTACACAATTTATTGAGATATTAAGAATACAATACGGCCCCGTCAGCGTAATATAAAAAAATACTTAATGAAAATAAAAAACTAAACTAGACATACCTAAACATAAATTTTGCTCAGTGCATACGTATCGCAATACAGCAAGGAAACGCTGCCAGTGTTTTGGGTACGTTGCCTCACTATGGCGCGTTGGATTTATAATTTTGTTTGTGAAAAATAAATTGCTATAAAAAGATATAAGCAACAAAAAAAAAAAAGATATAAGTACAGGATTTTAGATCGTGCTCAACTGAGAAACTAAATGTTGGTATTTAAGTTATGCAACAGTGACCCGTGTTGACTAATAGTAAAATGTGGACTTGATTCAAACTTGTTGATATACTAGCAATGACGCGGCATTTTGCGGTGTCCAGCGAAAGGAATTAATTATATACAGAGTAATTTTGTAACTTAGACTTAAAGGTATCACGGCTCTGTCTACCCTTTTAGGCAAAAAGATATTAGGCATATGAGCGTGGCTCTTATATAAGAAGATATAAGAATATGAGCCTCCGTGTTTGCTGTGTCCTTGCAGGGTGACCTTATTTATTTTTTGCTTATGCTTCAAACTTGAGACTTGCACTAAATAAATCTGAATCTATAAGTGCTTGTAAGTTTGTATTTTTTATAGTATAGGGAGTAAACGAGCATGTGTGTTGCCTGTAAGTAATCTCGACCCGTGTACTCCAGATATCGGATACGTTGCCGACTTTTTGAGAAAGCGGAAGACTCCTATGTTGAAAGCCCCAATGTGGAAACTATTAGGGAACATCGCTGAGGGAAGTTTATTCTACAGTTTAGTGCACCACAGACCGACGCACATCAATAAGAAGTTACGTGAAAATCTGACTGTAATTGAGCGGCAACCGTCGTTTTTAATTTTTAATCTTTCATCCAAAATTCTTTAGGAATAACACTGATCGCGCGGGTTCCGGGGGGCGTCACAGCACCTGAACATCGTGCAAAGATCAGATATGGAGAAAAAACTAATTAATTTTTCGCAATACTTTGTAGACTCATTCAAAACATATCAATTGTCTCATGTATGTAGTTAATAAATAGATTAATCTATGTTGTATAAACAAACAAACAAACAAAGAGATTACGTTTTGATACTACATGTAAGCGTTAGTGTAACAGACACACGACTTTCTCTCATAACATCTTGCGTCTTCTGGGAACTAAATCGGAGGCATTGTCTCTGCGATTGTTTGTAAATATATAGTTTATGGGTAACTGTGTCATCGGCTGACGCATGAGACAGATTCGAATTTCCTTATTCCCTGAATGATCGCCGTCTATCTACCTATTTGGGGGGAAATTGGTGGTTGAAACGTGCGGGGAGAGAGCGCGTCACATGGCGTTGTTGGGAGCTAAATAACATGCTCTTCTAAAAATGCTTTCAGTATCACGTCTTTCATTTGTGACAACCCTGACTCCATTGTCGCCGCTGGTGTTTTGGCTATAGTAGGGACGGCCCTACTTTAATGAGATTTATACAGTTGTTCGACGGCGAACAACTGTATAAATCTCATTAAACTGTGATATGATGTTTGATGAGGTGGGTCGTTGAAAAGTCACTTGGTGCGGTTGGACGTCGCGTGGTGTGGTGCCGCCCTAGCATAAGGCCTCTGTTTCGAACCCGGAACTTTCGATGTGGCAATTATCATAACATTAAGCCACGTAGTCAATATGAATCACGGAGTAATTCATTACCAGTAAAACATTAGATAAAAGTCTATTTCTTAATTGATGGTATATAATTAATTAATGATAAGCAAGGTAGGTATTTATTAACTCATTTGCACGAGCACGTTGAACCGTTTTACCCCAATCTTGATTTAGAACAGGTAGTTTGTAGCAAAGGTTGATGCCTGGCAGAAGAAGAAAACCCAAGAAGTGCTGGCTTGATGACGTCAGGGATAAACCAAGTTTGTGTACATTTCATAATTTAGGTTCAATAATTAATCATAATAACTAATATAAGTATATGAACAATGCATTTTCGCACAGTGTAAGAATGAACAACACAATAAAATTGGGCTACTGGTTCATTGCGCCTTGCAGTTTAGTAGACTGTGACTGGGTATTTATACTCGTATGTTGGCATAAATTCTTCCGACAGAATTTGAGCAATAATGAAAGGGAAAATGGTTGAATATTTAACTAACAGTTCTACTTTGAGGTAATGTTATATGATTTTTAATTATCTTTCCCGTCTACATTCCAAATCAGTTTCTTCCGCAGCCATAAACCGCCGTAGCCCATAGTCTACTGTTTTCTATACTATGCAGTTGCTAGTGTCCATGTGCTGCCGCGTTTGCTTGAGCCATTCCTGGATGCATCCGGGAATGGCTGCTGCAGCATCAGGTCATAAATATAAATAAATATCACACATAAACATAAACATCCAAGCCACGGGCCAATCAGAAAAAGATCATTTTCCATAACGACCCGACCGGGGAACGAACCCGGGACCTCTCGGTTCAGAGGCGAGAACTTTACCACTGCGCCACCGAGATCGTCATGCTTATCTCAATAATACATCGTCATCCAAACTAAACGTGTGTACAAAATTTCAACTCAATCGGTTGTAGATATCTGTTTCAAAATTTAGTTACAAGATACCACCCGAACATACATATTTACACACATTGCAAGGTAATTAAAAGCTTGTAAAATTAGTCTAGTATACCGCGCGGGTACAATTGGTCCGCATCGTGTCTTTCAGACGAATTGTCCAGGTTTAATGTTAGTACACTGGCCACTGATAAAAGAATAAATGACAATGTGTTCTTAGTTTAAATATTTTTTCACATATTGACAGATAAGATTAATAACATTGACAGATAAGATAATCTAACTGTTAAATTACGATTTGTTATTTTAGGAGTTGAATATAATTATTTTCATTACCACTACAAGCTAGTTTAATTTAATTTAATTAAAGAAATATAATTTAATTTAATTAAATAAATAGTTTAATTTAATTTAATTAATAAAAGTAAATTTAATTTAGTATAGACCAAAAATTTGAACACAAATATTAACCATAGCATAGTCCATTGAATAGTCCGGGGACCAATTTTTGATGAATCAATCAAAAAATCAAAGTCCAAGAGGAGTCCGCGAAGCCGGGCCCGGATCGCTATATTAATATTATATTATATAATATTATATATTAATATTAGTCCAAGAGGAGTCCGCGAAGCCGGGCCCGGATCGCTATATTAATATTATATAATATAATATTATATATTAATATTAGTCCAAGAGGAGACCGCGATGCCGGGCCCGGATCGCTATATTAATATTATATAATATAATATTATATATTAATATTAGTCCAAGAGGAGTCCGCGAAGCCGAGCCCGGATCGCTATATTAATATTATTATATAATTATGCCATGTATATTGGTATAATATACATGGCATAATATTAGTATATAGGATTAAACGAATCAAGCGCTGTCCACACAGCATCTCTCCGAGTGGTGTGAGCGCTCGTCTGATGTAACCGTTGCCTCAATATTATGTCACGACAAGTGACAGACAATTCTTAATGTTGTGCAATGACTGGGGTCATGATCGTGTCTCAAATAAGGCTCAAGTTGATATAATTTGTGCTACCAAACAAGCAAACAGGCGTACGGACCACCCAGGGCATAATTTTCTGAAAGTGTAGCGCTGTTTATGCATTCACAAGGAACCATCGACAAAATCGATCGAACTTTTTCGTTTGTTAATTTATGCTTAAAATTTTATTGTGTGTGAAACGAGTAACTCTGTTCGAAGTTTTGGTCCAAATCGATTCATCGATTTCAGATCGAAATCCCTACGTCCATATCTATCATATACGTATGTATATTCATTTATGTATAAGGGAGTTCAGTCGAAGAAATTTTTATTTATTGTTATTGTGAATTAGACAATTTTTTGAATCAACTCAACGTTGGAACAAAAGACATCAACGAGTATATCAAAACATTTTGGAAAAATGTGTTGCGCCCACACATGAAGGCACCTGAGGCTTTCATTATGTATATATTTGTGTGTGTGTATGTTCACACTCAATATGTAAAGAGTATTCTATTCTATTATGAAGGTCTAATTACCGACCAACTGCCTTGACTTTGGAAAAATGAATTCAAAGAGCGACCGCCGCTTCGCCTAGAAGTCACGTGACAATATTTCAGTCGCACTATAAACCAGCAATTTCCCAATCATTACGTAAGATCGCACTTGACCACTCTGTAGAAGTGGGCCACACACCCGCCACATCGGAATGTAGGCGAGAACGCCGCCACATCCGAACGTTATGTAACCTGTCGCGGTTGGCCCAACATTGTAGTGGTGAATATTATTAAGTTAATAAATACACAAGTTTTTTACAAACATGTAATTTTTGCCACAAGTTTTCATTGCCGTCAGAGAGATCTTAAACTTAACGCCAGACAGAAACCCATGTCCGTGCTGTAAACTGTCGTGGAGTGCCCACGTTGGGACCTTACCCTGTGTGCTTCAGGTCATGCTTATCATAATAATGCATTGTCACGGAAACTGAAGCGACGTGATTAATTTCAACTATGTATGTCAACTGGAAGTAGAAGAAATCTGACTTGCAAGATTTTATTACAGATTTCGGGTCGGGTCAGGTGAAACTAAATAAAAGTTTGTAATAAATCGTTGTTTTCGCCTACGTAATAGTCACATCTCAAAGCCATGTCGTCAAGGATGATATGCGGCCAACGGCAACTAGGGATGCCGACGACTGTGTGAAATGGAGACGAGATAGTAGTAGAAGTGAACCCTATGCTGCGACGCTCGATGGCTGAAGGAGCAATCGGCAAAACTCCATTTAAATGCTAAGCCTTATATTTTTTAAGATTCAGCTATGATTTTACGACCGGTAGATAACCTGCTTTTCGTAAACTGAAAACGCCAGTTAACCAGGCTTTAGGCACAGGTACCCTTAGTACATCCTACGAGATCCAAGGGAGATTAAAGAATGGTCTTATTTCTGGTCTCGAACCACAAGCCTATTGATGTGAAATAGTGCCTGTGAAGGTCTAATTTCTGTATAAATTATTTGAATTTGAATTTTAGATTTGTTCTTCTCCAAACAAACAAATAACCGATGATTTTAAATTCTTCGCTGACAGCTTGCATAGATACAGGATAATATGTAGTGGATACAGGCAATTTCACATCAGTCTACCCACTTTCATTGCAAATTCGACACTATTACGACCGCATAAAGTTCCATACAGGGTAACTTGGTGTGCGGTTGACGGTAGTTCCATCATTTTGCGCGGCACATCCGTTCTACTTTGCTGTCCTCAATGGACGCCCTTCAATGACCATCTTTATAGCAGTTCACTATTTATTTATTAAGAGACATAATTCCTGACTCACTCGTTCTGCACAGGGTGTTAAGTGTCTCTCTTCATAATCGTATTCCTAACGGTTGATGGTCGTAGTCTCACAACGACTTTCTCGGCACTATTAATGGAGTGGCTTGCCATCGCCTTCTCCATTTCACACATAAGTTTATCAACCAGTGTACAGGTTTCCTCACGATGTTTTCCTTCACCGCAAGCAAGTGGTAGACGACATGAGTCGGATTGGTATGGAAAATAGTATATCTATATAATAGTATACGGAGCGCTAAGATACTGCGCTTTGGGTAAATCCTTTAAACAATGTTTCAAGACTTATAAAAATTTGAGGTTAGTGGCGTTTGGCGTTATTTTTGGCCAATTTTGTTAGGAATTTGTCGATATCGTCCCACCAAACTTGTCGGGGGCTTTGCCCAGCACTGGTTAGATAAAACAAAATCTAAATTTCAACATCCACACTAACTCCCGTTAATATATGTAGTTATTAACTCTTTCTATAACCGATCGTTTAAAAATCACAGAATGTTCATTGGAAATATTTGAACGTAGCTACAAAGGTCACGTAGCCAAGAGCGAGCGGGCCGCGGTCACGTGCGAATACCAAATGAGATTGATCCTCTGATAACTATTGCTGTTTTAAATACAACTATTGTGAGGTTATTAACTATTGGGCTGGACACCTGGCTCGGAGGAATGATGGAAGGTGGAGTAAAGCTGTAACTGCCCCAGAACTGGAAAACGGAGCGTAGGTCATCCGGCGGCTAGACGGGTCGACGATGTAAAGGAAATGGCTGGCAACAACTGGATGGGGATGGCCCAGGACAGAGATGGTTGGCGGAGACGGAAGGAGGCCTGTGCCCAGCAGTGGGTCACGGAGGGCTGCAGATGATGATGATGATTGCGAGGTATTTGTTATTAGATAGGATAGAATAAAGTCAGACAGAACTAATAAAACAAACTCACTAACCGCCTTCGCTCAGGTAAAAGTAGCCTGAACTGTTACTCCTGAAGGTTTCATCTATCTCTGTGCAAAATTTTCATCGAGATCGGTTCAGTAGTTTTGGAGTTTATTCATCACAAGGCTGTAAAAATGGCAGAATACTTTTCGGAGAAAATTTTAATTCAATATTTGGAATGGCATCAACACGCCAAGAAAAGTCTGAACAAACTTTGCGAGCAGTTTGATGATACCGAGGTTGGTCTCAAAAGAAATAAAAATGACAATTTTTATAGTTCTCTTATGCAATTGACTTATCACCTGATCAGGCGCGGCGTAAGTTGCACCAGTCTTAGTATGCATATATTTTGATATTTTGACAATACAACATTTAAAAAAAAAAACGGCCAGTGTTTTTTTCATATCCTACAATCAATTCCAAATTCCATACAACATTTTAGACTTTAAACTTATAAAATTTCATTTGTTTTGCAATAAAGGATTTTAAACCTCAACTATAACCTCTAAAAGTGACAGTGACAGCTATAGAATAGTTGAGAAATAAATGGGAAATAACGATGAATCATTATGTACCTTTGAGTACTAAACCAACCGGAGTGGCCACTATCATCCATACCTTTTTGGGTGGTTCTAAGAGCGTTACGAACACTGCGGCCGCGCTGTCATTACGATCCGCCAATTTTCTTGAGAATGAGGAATCATTTTTCCAAAATCGATCATTCTTAAAATTGACATTATCACAGTACAGGTCGATTATTTTATAACTTAGATAGAAAAACCAATTCTTGTTTTTGTTAAAATTTGAAATATTATAATGACAGTGCGACCGCAGCGTTCAAAACGCTCTGACAACCACCCTTTTACCAAAGGTAAGAGATAAGACCGACGTAAATTATTGTGTTATTTTTGAGAATGTGGAATACTTAAACTAAAAATATCCAATTAGTTACATCAATGTATCTACAATATAAGTATATGGAACAAACGATAATATTATCAACGCGATTTAGTACAAAAATATATAAGTATTTAGTATTAAAAAACTGGGTTAAGAGAATTGGCAACTGTGCCGACCCCACATAAGTGGGATAAAGGGCAAGAAGAAAATCTCGTATACAAGCATTATTTTCCCCCGCTCCGGCACTTTTACATAGGATTTCGCGCTCGCCTCTCCAGTTGGTTTACTCCTCAAAGATTTACTAGAAATAGTGTATCGTTTACTCGCCCACACAATTTTATAGATCTGTTGAGTCATGCCGGGTTTTCAATTATTTAATTTATTTATTTATGCACAAAAATTCGAAATTAGTTTTGGAATATATTTGTATATAATGACATACAAATATTCAATAATAAATTATTGTCATGGTGAAGGGCGTACCGTATTTTTTTCAAGTAATTTTTTTTTAAATCGTAAATACTATTCCACTATTGTTTTAATGGAAAACAGTTATTATTTACCAATCTATACATAGAATAAAACTGTAAGTGGGCTATGTCTGTACATAGGAGATATTTAAAAAAAATGGTCTTTATGGGACTAATACAAACCCAGACCAGACAAATATTTGTGATCGCAGGTTCAAATATTTGCCCGTACTGGGAATCGAACCGAGGACCTCCAGATAGCGGGCCGGCGTGGTGATCACTGCGCCAGATCATCATTCTCTATAGACATAACAATAAATCTCTTTACAACATCACTTCATGAACTCATAAGATGAACTATTTTAAATTTAAAACTAGAAGTTAAGGTCACCCTATAGACGTTTTCTTTAACCTTGAACTGTGTGTTTGTATGCGTCGCGTTTTCTCCGACACTCGTGTTGCATAAACCATTATACGTACGATGCGAGCTGGTATTTTGTAACTGATTGAACTGCGGCGGTGGCGGTAAAGCAACGTTTAAAATGGTCGGTAGTGGGATGGGTGACCACAAATTATTTCGAGTTCGTTCTTCGGAAGTAACGTAAATAAGTGTTGTATAACACCCTAAATTGAATAAAGAAATTTGAATTTAACGTTAAGTGTTTTCAGTTGTTTGGGCCCACCAATTCGGATCATGGTGGGTCATTGCCGATTCCGTTTACCCCACCATAAGGCCAGCGCCCCAGCTGTGGGACATTTAGATGACTGGCGATTTAAACACAATAAGGTTTCTGTATAACGTCATTTCATTAATTCATTTAAGAGTGATTTACAAAAATTATTTGAAAGATAATTTATGAAAAGGGACGGAAGTAATGTAACAGGAAGTCGGGAAAGCGCTATTTGATTTTGTCATCTATATTTTACGGTAGAAATTAATTTAATAAAAAATATGTATAATCTAGGTAAAATACATATCTTTGGAATCATTATAATAATTCATAGACTGTAACAATGCAGCTGGATCTGTTAGCTGGATTTATACGAAGATGTAAATTTGGTTGGAAAGTACATTTTCAAAAAATATGTCATTATAAATACACACTCAACCATGATAAAAAAAAAACTAAGATTTTGTAACAACTTTTGTTAAGAATTGATCGCCATAAACGTAATTGTTTAGTGTAGCTGTCGAACATACAGAGCTTTCTTTCTTTACGAACATGTTAGCAAGTTGTGACGTCACTTCTACGTGACATTTACGAGACGTAAATTATGTGACAAGTCCAAAGCTGTGTGATTTTATTTCTGAAAGCATTGTCATTATCGCAGTATTTTTTTACTGGTGTTTCCTATTAATATGGATCATCACAACAAAAAATTGTCAAACTCCACTATTGGGAATAGTGGAGCTTGTACTCGAATAAATCAAAATCAGATAATTGATTGATTGATTGATTGACGAAATCCTCTCTTTCCAGACATCCATCAATATCGAAAGTTTATGTATATATAGTCCTTGTTTTGAAGTTTTTATATTTGTATAAAAAAATAGTCACATATATTGTAAAGAAACTCATAATTATTCATACAACATTTTAACAAAAAACTACATGGAATATTACTAGTACGGAAATTCAAGGAAAAAAATGTTATACCTATATGTTTTTAACCCGAGACTACAAAAACAAAGCCATCACGTATTATATAAGATATAATTACATAGATTGGTACCGTAAGTTACTATTAAACTATAGTAATTGTTGATCTAATCACTTTTTACCGAGATGTGTTACGACCCGTGGGTGGCAAAGATTAATATTATATTATATTTAAATATCACACGAGCTTAGATTGTAGACATGGTATTTCCGTAGACAATGTAAAAATATTTGTCTTCTTTATTAATAAAATAGAAGGATATAATCTCCCTCTCTCATCTTCTTGTGTTCGTTTCGTTCGTTTGGAGCTGTGATGCCGCGAAACCCGGTTTTAAGAACTAAACACAAACATTTTTTTAAGACTCGGCTATTATGAATATGTACAATTTAATTTGAGATGAATGATTTTCAAATTTTAATAATTACTAGCCGCCCGTCCCGACTTCGCTCTGGTAAAACCATAATAAATTAAACACATAAATCTTCGTCTTCAATCACTCTTATCTATTTAAATAACCGCATCAAAATCATTTGCGCAGTTTTGAAACCTGAGCATGACGGGACAGACAGACAGTGGGAAACGTCTTTGTTTTATACTATGTAGTGATTTTATTTGAAAACTGCCAACATACCCGTAGTATAGCATGATTATTGTGGTATAACATCCGATTCTGTCTGTCTATCAGATCATTCGTAACTTCAAACGTTAGGTACTAAATCACCTTAGCCTAGATACATAAAGGATGGACAAACAAAATTATTAAATACAATAATCTTTAGTAAATATGTGCAGATTACTGTTTGTGCCCTTAAGACCTGTGTTGGCCTCAGGAGGACATATATGGAAGTAGGGTTTCCAAATAAAAAATTGTTTGAACAAAATTTTGAAAAGTCTCGATTTTGGGTCTATATTTTTTACTAATCAATCAAATATTTTAAATAATGTTTATCACTAAACTACAATGAAAATTTTATTAAGGAGATGGAGTAATTTCCGTTGATCAAAAAGCCTAAAATTCTGAAGTACTTAATGGCTTATTATATGATAAATGAATAGAGGAAGAGATAACGAACGAAAATCGTAAATATATGTTTGTAAATATAAAAAAATGGTTAGTTTTAAATTGCAATACATAACCTTATAGTTGTATAGTATAGTAATTTTGTTTACGCTCGTGAGGAGATCTGGGTAATTATAACAATCTCTGACGCAACAATGGTTTGTCGGTAAAAATACGTGTACTTGTTATAGGTACACATCAATTACAATTTTGAAAAATCAGCTGAGATTTTAAGTCAACGCTTGAATAACGTCCACCATTGGGTTGCCTATAGTTATACGTGCAAGTGGTCGTATTTTAAGGCGGTATAACCACACGCCTCTAAACCTTTTTTATCTGGCATGACCAGCCATTCCCATTGAGCCTTGATAAACTACAAGCTTTTAGCTTGCACTGTAAATATGTCCCTACATGCCTATTGTTCGGGTGGAATATTCAACTCAATTTTGAACCTGTATTTCGGCTTATATCGGTATCCTTGCTTTGTTTCGTGTTTCAACCATATATTGGTCTATTTGCCTCTAAATCTAAACTAGATATTAAGTTACTAGATGACTGCTGCCACAAAAAATAACAGGAAACCGATAAATGAAATGGAGAGACAACATTAAAAAGTTACAACTGGAATTTTTCAAAATAGGGGAAAATGAAAGAGACATATACGAAATTTTTTAACAATGCTGAAAAGAAGAAGAAGAGAAGAAGGAAGAATCATTCATTCACACACAACATGTACACTCACAAGATTAACACCCATAAAGCAATTTCGTGGAGGACGTGATCCGACTTTGTCGAGATTTGAAGATAAATAAATAAATATATTAGGACAAATCACACAGATTGAGCTAGCCCCAAAGTAAGTTCGAGACTTGTGTTATGGGATACTAACTACATATATAGATGAACATCCAAGACCCGGGCCAATCAGAAAAAGATCATTTTCCATCATGACCCGACCAGGGATCGAACCCGGGAACGATATATATATATATATATATATATAGATACGCGTGGAACATTTGTTGCTAAAATTGTTATATTTACTCATACATTTCCATTACAAGATTATAACCAGGAAATAAATGTGTCCATTAAAATATAAATAGAACAAACCGTGTACCAAGGACATTATTTATATTTATAAAATTGCAAATATTGAAACTGGTTTGTTTTAAAGTTGGTTGGTAACTTCCCTCAGACAGTGTTACACAGATACATATAAGTTACCTTCACACTGGTGATAAAGTGAGTACATACTAAAAAAACCTAGAAATTTGAAAAGACCACAAAGTAGGTGAACACACTAAAGAATTCTGAGAATTCTACCCTCTAAAATAACATTGATCCGGGTGAATGCTGTCTACCGCTGTCAAGTGAATAACAGTCGTATCATCAGAGAAAAATGACAGAAATCGGTACACAAAATTTGTATACATTAAACTTATTTTTTTATACCATACTGCAGTCAAACGGGCATGTGGTCCACCTGATGGCAAGTGGTCACCGCAGCCTATCAACGCCTGCAACACCAAGGGTATCACACGCGCGTTGCCTACTTTGTGTTCTAAGGTCTTTTGCCACAATACCGTTGATTATGGAGTAAGAAACTTCTAGAACTTAACTACCATATATTACAAAATCAAAATAAAATCATTTATTCAGAAATTAGACCTTCACAGGTACTTTTTCACGTCATATTCTAAATTAAATGATATTTACCAAAGCTACAAACTACTAGCATTTCGGAACGACCACTGCTGAGAAGAAAATGCCGAAAGAAACACATTCAAACAGTGTTGGTCCCTATTATGCCAGAAGGGCTTACCATTTTTTAAATATAATTTTATGTATAATTTTTTATCAGTAATATAACAATGTAAGCACACAATAAAATACATGGTCAAAAGGTATACTGAAAAATATTATAATATATTATTGTGATCAAGTGCTGAAGACAAATACACATCGATCAAGTGATAGAGATATAAACTGGAGATTCTTCGCATAGGCGATTGGTTAGCAACATTCTATCAACAAACCACAACAGCTAAACATGGCCCTCGTTTCGCAACTCTTGGCTCTATCTACCCCGTGCGGAATGAAGACGTGATGCTGTATCTGTGTATACTTACATGTATCATAATGCCACTGTGATTTTATTAAAATAACCGCATTATACCTGGAGGTACAGACATACGGACAAACAATCGGGCATTGTGCCGTGTGAGCTGCCTTGACCCACGGTGCAACACGGCTTCTCATAAATAAAATCTCCAGTACTTACTACTTCTGTTTGTAATATCTTCCTTGTATAAATAACGTATGATAAAAGTACATAAGCGATAGCGGACTTATCCCATGAAGGGATCCCTTCCAAATTCAAATTCAAATCATTTATTCAGAAATTAGACCTCCATAGGCACTTTTTCTCGTCAACTTTTATATTTATAGTTATTTCTCACAAGCTACAAACTACTGGCATTTCGGAACGACCACTGCTGAGAAGAAATGCCGAAAGAAACTCATTTGAACAGTGTTGGTCCCTATCATGCCAGATCGGCTTACCATTATTGTGTCTTACAATGTTTTTTTCTAATAATATATAAAAGTACATAATGTACATAGTCAACAAGGTATATCAAAACAGGTTATGATTATGATCCGAGTGCTGATTATAATATATATATATCGATGTGAAACACAATTAACTTACATAAAAATATATGGGAACGAGATGACCAGTTCCCTCTGGCAGCACCCGTTCACGAGTTGACGCATGGGTCAGCCATCGCGTAGCTCAACCATAATAGAGGGAACCTCACGACCCGGCCCAGTCCAGTTACCATTGAGAGAATATATTTATTTTTCTTTTAGATTATTGCGAAAATTTATTCTTATAAGTGATGTTCAAAAGTATACGATAGACGAACTGTATGCAACTCATCGATAGCTTTAAAAATTTAGCTAACATCAGGCAGATTTATCTGGCAGTTAGTTTTAACTGTCAGATTACAACATAATGAAATATTTTATCAGAATGTTGAAGAGTATATATTATATGTGTCTTCATATAATAAAACAGTAAAAAAAGTGTTCCTGTACATTGAAGATATTTAAATAAATAAAAATTGGGATCGATAGAGAATCAGTAATAGAATAAGAAATTTAAAAAAAGTCTATCTGTTTGTTTGCACATGCTAATCTCTGGATCTACTGGACAGATTTGAATGAAATTTTTTTTTGTATAGCTATAAAGCCTGGTCGCACTCCGGGAGCGCCGGCAGAAGTGAAAACTTGAATATTAACGTTGTGCACTTATGACGTCTTACGAATTTTCGATCAGGGTCACGTGTCCTGACGCGAGTTTAACATTTTTCACCCATCACAAATAGTGCACAACGCCGCTAAAGAAGTTTTCACTTCTAAACTACTAGTACTAAGTACTTGTTGTACTTTAGAGGTGAAAACTTGTACTTCTAAATTGTTTTAAAAAAACAAAAACATATAAGAAAGACAATCTAACTATCAAAATCAACAATTACTATATTTTTTTTAAAGTAAAACAAATAAAAACCTAATGTTATAATGTTAATTATATTTTTTTAATACAACAAAAAAAAATATGATGTTTTAAAATATTATTTTCTAAACAGTTTAAATTGACATATGAAAACGAGACACGTTGATGTCTTTTCTTCCGGAACATATAGAACAAGCGATTATTGAATAGACATTTTAAAAATTGGCTATTTTCGATTACTTAAAACCACATACTTTTTAAAGTACATAACAATTGTATGACACTTGAATGCCAATGATGACGTCACGATTTCGGAGGCAAAAAGCATTCCGAATATGTACTTTATTGGGAACGAAATATTCCTTACATTCTCATCCATACACTAGATGTTGCCCGGGGCTTCGCTCCCGTGGGAATTTTGAGATTAAATATAGCCTATAGCAATCTTGGATAATGTACCTTTCTAATGGTGAAAGAATTTTTGAAATCGGTTCGGTAGTTTCTTAGATAACTCGCCTCAAACATACCAAATCACAAACGTTTACTACCTCTTTATAATAATAGATATAGATAATCCATACTAATATTATAAACGCGAATGTCTGTCTGTCTGTTCCACTTTTACGACTAAACCGCTGGTCCTTTCTTCATCCGTCTTCGGACATAGACCTCCTTTGTCATGTGTCTAGTCTTCCTCATCCAGTTATGACCGACGTGCTTCCAGATATCAACCACCCATCTGCAACGTGTCCTGCCCATTGCCGCTTGTGGCGTACTATGTTGATATATTTTTTTTAAAGCTATAACATGTCCCACTGCTGGGCAAAAGCCTCCCCTCTCTTTCCACGTGTTTCTCGTGGGGGCAAATCATGATGGGGCATTGACCATTTACCCAGCGCGCTGGTCCAGTGCGGGTTATTGGGTCGCCAGAGCCTCGTTGGTTAATAGCGGCGTGCACCGCGCGCAGGTGAGGTTGACTTGTGGTGGTATCATTCTAACTAATATTATTAATGCGAAAGCAAGTTGGTTTGTTACCCCTTAACGCTCTATCTACTCAACCAATGTTCTTGAAATTTTGCATACATGTAGTTTGATGTACGGAGAAGGACATTTGGAATGTATGAATCCGTGGAAAATTCGCGTGGGCGAAGCCGCAGGCAAAAGCTTGTATTTCATATTTTGTCCGATCTCTTATTCGGTATGCACCAACCTTTACTTGGCATTTACAATAACACAAACAGCTGTTTCAACACTGTCGTTATATAAGCAGTTATCTCAACAAAGAAAAGTTCGCACGTTTTGACTTGTGGCCTTCTGCGTGTGCGCAGGTAAAGCTAAATGGTCAATGGACAGCCGAATAGTCAATTCCCTGGAGAAAAGCCGCTTCTTCTTCACCTGCGATTTGGATATCAGTAGACTTAATTTAAAGTAAATTTTTGACGTCAATAAGAATAATTTTTGACGTCAATAATACATCAATATGTATTTATAAAGAACTTTGTATTTGAATGGTTTAACGATTAATGGTTGGATTGAATTAAAGAAGGAATCGTAGGAAAGCAGAACCTGGGCCACGATTAGCTGAGGAAGCAGGTGGGATATAGCTCAGATGAACCAGGCAAATAACTTCAAACTACCCGATGAGAGCCAATTAATTGTCGTAGATTATACTTTATGCTATACAATATCGATAAACAGTTTTTTGACGACCTCCGTGGCCTAATGGGCATCACGCCGTACTCCTACACAGGAGGTCCCGGGTTCGATCCTCGGTCAAGTCAATATGGAAAATAATCTTTTTCAGATTGATCTGGATCTTGGATGTTTATCTATAATTATATGTTTATGTCATAACACAAGTCTAGAACTTACTTTGGGGCTAGCTCAATCTGTGTGATTTATCCCTAGATATTTATTTATTTTATGTTTATTTACTGAATAAAACTAAATTAGTTTTTTGACAACCGTCGATGGACACCCCAGAAATTGTATGGATATCGACGCACATCAACGCATGTCAGTGTCAAAACAACGGAGACGCAACGCAGCAATAGGGCATGGCTAAGCCCACGTTACTTATGATATCACATTCCTCCACTGGACCACTTACTCCTTTACGTAACACCAGGAAACTTAACTTGTATCAGTTAAAATTATTTGCGTCACAAGCCTTGACACACATCTGGCAAGCCTTAAGACCTTGCCGTAAGGTTGAATTTGCATTGATACATTTACGTAATTAGATTCGACTCTTGTTTTGATTTTCATTGAGCCAAGATACGAATACTTTAGAGTACTTGATTATTATAAATGAAGTAGCTAACCTTTATCTATATATAGATCACTAAATTATCTGTATATAGATCATTTAAATATCATTAACAAACAATTTTTTGTTCGGTTATACTGATTTACTAAGTTAAAATAAATAAATATAAATATATATTAGGACAAATCAAATCACACAGATTGTGCTAGCCCCAAATTAAGTTTGAGACGTGTGTTATGGGATACTAACTCAACGATACTATATTTTATAACAAATATTTATCTATATAGTTAAACACCCAAGACCCGGGCCAATCAGAAAAAGATTATTTCCCATCATGACCCGACCAGAGATCAAACCCGGGACCTCTCGGTTCAGAGGCAAGCACTTTACCACTGCGCCACCGAGTTATTTTTACAAGTTATTTTTCTATTTTTATTTAGGGCAAACGGATCTACACTAAATACCTAGTATATACAAAACTAAGTTGCTACCCACTGTCTGTACGTATGTATGCTAAGCATACAAGCTAACATACTAAGCATTTTTAAAACTACACAAGGGATTTTGACGCGGGTAATATTAATATATAGTGTGATTTCTGAGGAAGGTTCAGTTGTATAATTTATTATGGTTTTACCCGAGCGAAACCGGGACGGGCCGCTAGTAATTTTTCAAAAGTTGTGAGCGTTCCGCCATCTCTATTAAAGGTCTAACAGATCAACAAAAAATAGTCTAATTTAGAAACACATAGTAACATTTAGGGTTTAAGACTGACAAAAAAAAGCTAACCCTTTTAGGTGTAACTTATGGTTTTGTACATTATTTAGTTTAGGCATAATTGTGAAAGAGAAACTCATCAGACACAGGACAAAACTGACGATAATTATGTAAAATTGGTAGTTATATTAAACGTCTTATAAGGATTCGCTTTTGCCTCGTTTTCAATACTTGAGATCGATATACAACAATTTCCATTCTTCCTTTCTTCGTAGTGAAATATCAAAATCTCCTTTGCTTTTCACATTTTGCAAAATCAATCTTTTTCAGTAAAATCTGTTTTGCTTCACAACCACATCCACTCCATATAAGAATTTTCCGATGGTTGCGGCAGCCGGTTACAAATTTGAATGCAAATTCACCAATGTTTACGATTTGCTATTAAATATACGAAAACACGATCAAAATAAACAACAGCAAGACGCTATAAATAGTCTGTGTGTTGTACTTTTTGCCCGTTTTAGTTATTGTATTTGAAATAAAGGTGGACAGTGACTGGACTATAATTAGACTTGGCAAAAACATGAATGAATTTGTTCCGATTCCTACTTGAGAAAATTGACTGTTATGTGCTAAGAGACCTCGTTTTACAACCGTTATAGTGAGTATCATATGCCTTTAGGCGTCGTGAATAAAATCGGATACCAGTTTTAGCAATAACATACTCGAAATAAAGAAATTCACAAAATTAGATTGATGCCCGCTTGGGATCGAAAGTAGCCAGGTTCGAATCTTAGCTTGCTTTTGATAGATTTAAAATTCAGATCTGGATTTGATCGCTCACCATAGATTTTAGACATAACAACACGACAAAATGTTCAAAATTTATTATTATAAATTGAGTCTGAGAAACAGAATCCCAAAAGCAGCACTTAGTAAATAGTTTATCAGAAACAATTATTATTTTAAAACTACAACATAAGGAAACGTAGGGGAAAATTGCACAGTCATAAAAATATATTTCTCAGTAGCAATCAGCTGATATTACGATAAGTGAGCGAGGCACGCGAACTGGTTGACACTACTGTTTATAAGACAAATAGAAATAGGTTCACATTACAGCCCTAAGACAAGGAAAAGTAACGACGAGACAGAACATTACTTCTCAACAGTTGTGGAACCATACACGTTGAGAGACAAGAGATATTAGCGTCCCGTTTCTTCTCATGTAAGTAATATCATTTCTTCCTTATGCGAGTAAAATATATATCTCATATATGACAATTTCTATAGTTTTCTCTACGTTACAACTCATGTAAGAGAAACAAAGAACGAAATTCGGGAAGCTAACGGTTAACCCACGATTACTCAGAATGGACACCTCTGATGCAAACGTCAGTAAAAAACACAATTAGAGTATTTTACACCATAAAATATAAAATTGTGGTTATCGAGCCAGTGGTAGGTGCGGACCCAAAAACAGTAACAATTAATAGAAGGCACTGAAAAAAGTAGAATTCATATTATCACAAGCAAAATTTATTGATGATAATGTAAGAAAAATCATTGATAGAAGTAAATTTTACACTTTATGATCTAATTGGAAAAATGAGATGAGTTTTATCTCCAGGTGAGGTAGGAGGTAAATTGGCACATTGTATTATTTCTTTAGAATTGTCATCGCTGTCATTGTATTCTGATATGAAGCGACTAAATTGTTTTTGGATTTGCTGAGTGACGTTTGCATCTAGCGAGATTCGTATTTATTTCAGCGGTATTACTTTCCTTCCCTTGAGAAGTTACTTTTCTTCCCTTGAGAAGTTACTTTTCTTCCCCTGAGAACAAAAGTACAATGGATTTTCATACAATATTTCCGCCCTTGTTTTTCGTTCGACTTCAATCACGTACTTTCAAATCTAAGTTTAAACATGAATGATTCTTAGTGAGCAGGTGTCGTATAAAACAATTTGATGACATATTATTTATATTAAGTATGGTACCTGAGCAAAAATTCTGATGCATTTTTTCCTCCCTCTGACATATTATAGCATATCCAATATCGACGTGAGCCAGGCAGGGCAGGTAAAATCACAAACGATTATTTTTTAAGCGAATCCTTGGCTTCCAAGCGTCATAGCCGTGAAAGCAACCGGGGACACGTTCGGTCGACAGAGTGAGGTAAGATTTTGTCTTGGATGCAAGATCTTCGTGAAAAAGATTACAATCATTACAGATATTCAGCTGTTTAACCGATCTAATCAGAACTAGTGTTACATAAAAGTGTTACGTGAACGAGTGAGATGCAAGATCGAAGAGTATGAAAACAAGATTGCGTTTGATACAATAGACGGCGATTCATTAGCTACGAATCATTGAGACGCGAAGTCGTTGGGAATTGTTTAGTCTTATAAAGTTTACGGTTGCTTTCGTCTTTTTAAGCCACGACACAAATGTCGTCTTTGGAGAAAAGGCTGCGGCGAAGTTTGTTGCGCCTCTTCTTCTTTAACTGCAAAGTCGGTAGTAGACTTAGTTTAAAACTATTCTTTGACACAAATAAGTGATGTATCGACCTAAGTCGAATAAAAACCGGTATTGCCAGTATGACCTTACGATTTCAGTCGTCAGGGTTCGCGGATATTCGGAAAGCGGTCCCAATCACCCAATCACAGTATCGGAATTGGTTCGTTGGAGTATAGAGTAATATTTACCAATATTAAAGGGAATTCACGCGCAATAAAACTACATTGTTTCTCTCAAAAGTGTGCGGTCCCGATTGCCAATCTTAAAAGTTCTTGAGTGTTTAGGTGATAAGTCGGATTGGTATACAGACTCATATGGCACGAGTAGATTACGAACCTGAGACCTTTCGATTCACGGGCGGGCGTCTTAACCATTACACCACCACCGCTTCATCTATTTACAAATGGCTTCTATACGTATCTGTCTAACCACTCTTGTTATCTATATATATTGATATCTAAACGCAACTTTTCATTTCTATAGTCCGCACGAAAATATGTCTACCTCCCGATTGATTACATAGTAATAAATCTATTCAACGAAACAATAGTCCGTTTTAAGCACAAACATAAAAACATTACAGATTTAACGTGAACTTACTCGTATAATCTATGCTCTAAATGTCCTAAAGCAAAAAGTATATTAAACTATATCGCATGGCAACAAAAATTTACCTCAGCCCAAGCCTAAGTCACAAAGAAATATGTAAAATCCGTCATCGACGGAAAATATTGAAAAAACAAGTATGAAAAAGCCGGTTTTCAGCGGTGATTGTGAAGGTGCCATGTAAAAACTTCACAATATGTAAATTTGAAAGCAGTGACGCGATTGACTCTTGACACCGCGGCAACATCCGTGTGACGTGTGTGTGCAAAGTTCTACTACACGAACATGTGATTTTTGGGGGCCCTCGACTACCTTTTTGATAAAATTAAAATGAGCTTTACTTATACATATACTATATATAATATAAAACATATAATAAAACTATATTAAAGAAAGTAAAATAATTTTTGGAGGCTCTTTACTGGACTAATAGAAGCTCTCACTCCATTAATAATGCCAAGAAAATTTTTGTATGTGTTTCATTCCACGTAACAACCACGACATGCCTCAGCCATAAGAAATACGACTATGATGAAGAAGAAGAATTAAAAAAGAACCTATACAAAAATTTAAGCAGTTTCAATTCACACAACAGTGTAAAACAAACATATATACATATCCTCATAAATCACGATATAATTACAAGTAACAAACGGCAATCGAGTAATTTATTACGCAATATAAAATTACATTAAAAACATTTAATATCTCATAAACTTCGAAGTTACACGATATTAAATTGTAGATACAAAGAGCACAGATATTCTGGGCTTGGTGTTGATTTCAACATTAAATTTTTATTTGTACACTAGCTTTTATCCGCGGCTTCGCCTGCTTAAATTTCCCACAGGAACAGATATTTTTCCTTGATGAAAGGTATTTCCTTCTCCATACTTCAAACTACATGTATGCAAAACTTCAAGAAGATTGGTTGAGTAGATAGAGCGTGAAGAGGTAAAAAAACTTACTTTCGCATTTGTAATATTAGTTAGGATTAATCAAGCATCTTACAACTAAAACCTGACTCTAACTTTCGTACGTATACTTTAATAAAAAATAGATATTGCCCGCGACTCCGCTCGTGGTATACAGATGCAACAGGCAGGATAAAGTCATCAAAATCGTTCCAGCGATAACTAGCTGTGTTGATTCAATATAGCTAAGTCAGCAAAAATTAGTTACAGTTACCGATAGAACATTATGTAAAGGGTTCATACTTGGCCATGATACGGAGATTTACCATCACGCGAACAGCGCGAGGTCGACCATTGTTACGGCAAAATTAACTTTGTTTCAATAGCGATAAGGTTGTATATACATTGTGCTGGTTTTGTTGCAAATGCAATTGCATTCTTGGAAGCGAATATAGCTTCAAATAATTGAAGAAAATACAGGAGTTAATTCTTTCGTGAAATAGGTAAAGAGTTTGTTTAAATGCCCTTATCTATCGAACTAGTTGGACTGCATAAATAAAGACAAATGAATAAATTATAGGATACTAGCTTTTGCCCACGGCTTCGCCCGCGTAAATTTACCACAGCAACGTTTTTCCGAGATGAAATGTACCCTATGTCCTTACCCATACTTCAAACCATATGTATGCCAAGTTTCAAGAAGATTGGTTTTGTAGATTGAGCGTGACGAGGTAACAAACTTAACATGTTTCCTTTAATGAGATCTTACTAAATATTACAAATGCATAAGATATAGGTATGTGTGATCAGTATATGAACCAATTGGTTATGAAGACAGAGCATTGGAAGGAACTCCAGTGACAAAAGCTTCGCTCTTACGGCAGCTCCAATCTGCCGTCCCGCCATGCCAACGCGATTGCGTGAACATTGCGTAATTTATTTGGAAGCTTTTATTTACCTCAATGAAATACCAGCAATGTATACCGAATCCGCCACAGTTTGGAAAACTATTCGAAGACAGCGTGGAGCTGGTAATATATTAAATAACATATTATGAAAGACGTGAAAAAGTGCCAATGAAGGTCTTATTTGTGAATTAATGCTTTGTATTCGTAATTGTTTTATTCTACCGGATTTGTTCAATGTAATAACGTAAGGAATAACCTCGGCCTAAGCGTGGTCTCTTAATGAACACCTCATTTCCTTTATGATGCTTAATCATCAGCTTAATGACATCGTTTGCCGTTTGAACTAAAGAGGATGAAATGTAATTTCTATTCCGCATTTAATATAATTTAAATGTTTGCAACATTCCACTATTTGTAACATTACACAATTGTATTAATCAACTAGATTTTGTGGCTTCGTCCGCTCATAACTTATTATAGAATACAAGACGATGACGATCACCGTGTCCAAATGGTCATCATGGCGGACCGCTACACTGGAGGTCCCGGGTTCTAATCCCGATCAGGTCAACATGAAAAATGATCTTTTTCAGATTGACCAGGGTCTTAGATGTTAATCTATATGTGTATATGTTATATAATATAGTATCGTTGAGTTAGTATCCCTTAACACAAGTTTCGAACTTACTTTGGGGCTAGCTCAATCTGTGTCATTTGTGCCTATTTATTTATTTATATCCCTATATATTTATTTATAACTTATTATTGTCAATGTCCCGGACCTTAAAGTATCGCGATAAGACCTATACCAGATTTTAAGTAAAACCACACACAATACAACAATATATCCAATAGTTTTCGCGTGATGCGCGAATAAACATACAGACAGACAAAAAATCGAAAAATCTTGTTATGGCTTTTGTCCCATAAAGACCATCGCTGGTAACAAGCGGGCTGGCTGCTTTTTCGAGCAAAGGATTAGCTTGGCTTTTCTCCGAGGGATTGCCGGCAGCGTTCTTGGTAGCGTGTTTTAAGTACTTCTATTAATTTAGCAAGTTACATGACGTTGCGTTTCTTATCATAAAGTAGATAAACCATAAACAATTTTTCATAATTACCTACATAGTTTTAAAATGGTATTGATCTTGTAATTTGTAGTTAGTAGCTCTCTCTCTCTCTAATATGAACGCTTTCCAGGTTACTTCCCCAGCCGTTAAGCGTGGAAGTCCAGAGTCCACTTTCCAACTTTTTCGTTTCCACTTCGCGTGGAGACGAAGGCCTTCCTTGACGACATCACGCCAGCATTTCTTGGGTTTGCCCCTTCTGCCAGTGCCGGGCGGGAGCGGCATAGCCAGACAGAATTTGATCTGTGTAAACTTACCACAGCGAAAAGACAAAACAAAATTATAAATAACATTATAGGAATATCTAGATATAACAAAAGTATCGCTTTGTCACGTGTTCGTCAATCACATTCTTTCCATCTATAACATTTGCATTCTATTGTATTATTATAATAAAAGCATTCTAATATTACCTAAACTTTTAATGCAGATATTTATTATCATGGATCACCATAATATTATGGAGATGGAGTTAACATTAGTAAGTAGGTCATTTGTAATCATAAAGTTACTTAACAAGACGTGTATGAGTGATTTAATCTTCAATATATTTCATACAAAAAGGCGACATTGTATTTCAATGGGGAAATTCACGTGACTACAATTTGGTATTTTATGATCGATAAAAATTACGCAAAACGCCGTCAAAATATAAACGTGAATAGTTTTCCGTTCAAGTAACAATTATATTATCCGAGTGTTGGTGTTACTTGATTATTAAACCTTTAAAAAACATATTTTTATACCTTGTTCGCCTCGCAAGCGTTGCGGCCCTGAGATGTCTCATATTAAGTCTTCATTTACGATTAAATTTAAAAGTTGTTAATCACGCCACTACTTATAATCAATGTGAATATGAATATCACTGTCGGAATCTTCCTTTACACATGTTTCGTTGTCTCGTGTAACTAGTTGATTTTAAAACTTTGACTCGGAAGATTTTGCAAACTTTTTGTATATGCTAATTCGTCATCACAACATAACTTTGCTAATGCTATTGCAAAATTTGCATAGAATATTCGTTTGGGAGCCCACAACGGTATCAGTTCTTAATACCTAGGACATAACGTCGGTATTAAGCTAATTATAAGCCATTTCGATATCGCACTCGGCTAACAATTTATTAATTGCGATTCTAATCACGTAAGAATTAAAACTCACGTAATAAACATCTCGGCGGCCTCTGGTCAGCTTCCTTGTAACATGTACTCACTTCCTCAGCACAAAACACAAACACACCAATAAAGATACAGCACAGTTGCACAAAGATGTTTTCTTGGCGTTTTCGAAAACTTTCTGGTCTGTGGCGCGTATTTTGACAGTTGACAGCAACGCGGTTTTTCGCGCGTCCGTTCCCGCGCGCTGTTCAATATCGACTGGCCGCGTTCCTTTTTCGATCGCGTGCTGGTTTTACTTTTTTTCTTTTTCTTTACAACCGGCCAATGTTCAGGCGATCTGGCCAGTTCGGTGTGTCAAGACGGAATGACGCAAGCGGTTTCGGCAACCCGTGGGTTTTTTACATTGCCACAGACTCACACATACCCGTTTTTAATTGCGATTGTTTGTTGATACTTGGAAGTTATTAATATCATTAATACAGTGTCAAAGGTCGGAAGAAAATTGTGCTCTGAAGTATATAGTTATGCTAGCTATATGTAATATATATGAGAATTTCAGGATTATATATGCATCATGTGGCATATATATTCGTCGCGTCTAGTAAGGCATAGTGGCTGAGTACTAGAGTACCAATTATATGAACTAGTCAAAAACATTCGTGCAATCTTCTAAATTCTAATTTTTCTTAAGGAGTATTTGGTCCTTCGGGGAGGATAAATTAATCGTGATGAGCCAACATTGGATCTTATATGAGGAAAAGAAGATCTACGAGTAATTTTATGATTTCCCAACACTGATGTTAATTTCATGTAAATCTGTTCAGTGTGCCTGATAATAGACTGCCAGTTACTTCCGATGATGAAAAGCATCGTAATTAATAATCTGTAGTTGATAAATAAAATAAATAAATATTTTAGGACAAATCACACAAATTGAGCTAGCCCCGAAGTAAGTTCGACACTTGTGTTTTGGGATAATAACTCAACGGGACCAAATTTATAACAAATACATATATAGAACATCCGAGACGTGGGCCAATCAGAAAAAGATCATTTTCCATGACTCGACCGGGGATCGAACCCGTGACCTCTCGGTTCACCACTGCGCCACCGAGGTCGTCGTTGATGATAACAATAAGATAATGTGTTGGAAAAGCCAAACGATAAATCCAAATCATAATCATTGGCTAGAAAGTCATTGCATTATATAAAGAATATGTCTGAAAATGAAGATCCATACCCAAACACTTTGACGTCAATAAATTAATTTTAAAATATGCGTTTGCCGAAATTTCAGACAACAGCACTGACGTTATAAGACAACATACAAAAAAAATAATTTTGCAAAAAAAATAATGAGTAGAATAATATGTACTTATGATGTTTAAAATAATACTTTTTCAAGGACTCTTCCACCTGTTCATGCGATATAACACAACATTTTACTTAAAATAGCATTGTAAATGTTTTAAAGACGGAAACTAGGCGTTTTTATTTCTCAAGGTGATTAAAATTGTTTTATTTCATATATAACTTCCCCAAAAAATCTGCTTGTAAAACATACAAGAAGCGGTTACAAATAATTTATTATTGTACTAAAATTTAGCCTCACTATTTCAGAATCTCAATTCCACAGTTTCTCATGTTCCCGATTGTGTTCAGAGCTGTGACGCCGCGGAACCCGGGGTTTCTTCTTCTTCATAGTCGTATTCATGGCGTGGCGAGGGTCGTGGTCAATACGTGGAATGAAACACACATAACAACTTTCTTGGCATTATTAATGGAGTGGTTTGCCATTCCATTCTCCATTTCACACACAAGTTAATAATCAACCAGTGTGCAGATTTCCTCACGATGTTTTCCTTCACCGGAAGCAAGTGGTGGTCGATGAAAACTACAAGACATGAGTCAGACTGGTATACAAACTCATGTGGCACGAGTAGGATTCGAACCTGGGACCTTTTTCGATCCAAAGGCGGGCGTCTTAACCATTACACCACCACCGCCCAGGGTGTTGTGTAAAAAAATACCTAGAGTAGAGAAAATTGATGATATTAACTTTGATTGCGTGAGAATCATTTAGATCATGAATATCATATAGACGGGTGCTTTAAAACCGATAATTGCGCAGAATAGGATATCTCTAAATGCAATTAAAACATATGTGCTTCAGTCACAAAAACCTTTCGCTCGCTGCATCCCTGTCTCTCACATGAGTGAACGAAAGGGATGCAGAAACCCAATGTATACAGTGAGAGGCATGATCCTCTCACTGTACATTATTAGATAACACACGTCTATCAATTGGTATGAGTACAGTCTACCGTTCATTGACGTAATTAAATTCACTGTGATTCGCCTATTACAAACACATAACAGTCCAAGCTGCGCCCCGGGGATCCGCTCCCATAGTAATTTCGGGATAAAAAACATGTATGTATTATTCCAAGTTATTTCATAAAAAATAAACAATTTCATAAGAAATACGTCTAGTAAATCACCATAAACACACACATGCTCACAAACTTTCGCATTTAGTCCAAGCTGCGCCCTGGGGCATCGCCCCCGTGGTAATTCGGAATAAAAAGTACCCTATGTATTACCCTATGAAATGGAAATAATAATTATCAAGTGAAACGTACGTGAGTGACGCGTGAGGTGACCTTAACATATTTTACTTGGTGTAAAGTAGCAGGCTAACAAGTTTTTTTTTTACAAAAATGTCATTTTTGCCACAAGCTCATTGTCGCCAGAGATATAGCATTTAACGCCATTGACTGAATACCAGTAATATAGTTTACTATGGAACATTTTTTGGAAGCTTAAAATCTTTACACAAAAATAATCCTATTTATCCTACAAATATTATACAAGTAAATACGAAAGTTTATGAGGATGTATGTGTGTACGTTTGTTTGTTCTTTCATGTGAAATCTACTGGATTATTACGAAATTTGGTACACGGGTAGAATATAACCTGAAATAACACATAGGATACTTTTTATCCCAAATTTCTCACGGGAGAGAAGTCCCGGAGCGCAGCTAGTAATATATCTATAATAATGCATTGTCGTGGATTCTAAAGTGAGATGATGAAATAACTAGTTGTTCGCCACGAACTTGGACCTTGCGAACACAATATATTTTAACAAAATTGTGAATATTTCAAAAACGTCTTAACCGACTTTGTTGCCCCGCGAGCTTAAAAATTCTATTGGCTACATACATTTTAAATTTCATCAGAATTGGATCAACGGTTCGCAAGTTATCGCGTTACTAACAAACAAACATACATACATACAAAAAATGTATTTTTCCCCCAATTAGAATTGTATATAGACCTCGCTCGGTCAATAAATAAAAATACTCGCGACGTAGTAAATTTCCACTCGGTAGAAAAAATCAAAATCAAATCATTTATTCAGAAATTAGGCCTTCACAGGCACTTTTTCACGTCATATACTAAATTAAATGATATTTACCAAAGCTACAAAGTACTAGCATTTCGGAACGACCACTGCTGAGAAGAAATGCCGAAAGAAACTCATTCAAACAGTGTTGGTCCCTATTATGCCAGAAGGGCTTACCATTTTTTAAATATAAATTGATGTATAATTTTTTATCAGTAATATAACAATGTAAGTACACAATAAAGTACATGGTCAAAATGTATACTGAAACATATTATGATTATGATCAAGTGCTGATGAAAGGAAAATATATATACCTATATAGGTATATATCTACACTTTTTCGCGTGTATAACTTTATAAATGCGAAAGTAAGTTTGTTAATAAAATTGGCTAAGCAGATAAAACTTGAAGAGTTTTATCTGCTTAGCCAATTTTATTGAAATTTTGCACACATGTAGTTTGAAGTATGGAGAAGGACATAGAAACCTTTTATCAAAAACAAATAAATGTTCCCGTGGGAAACTCACGCAGGCGAAGGCGTGGGTAAAAGTTAGTATTTCCTATTTCTTGGGTTGTAAAAAAACAGCTTGTAAAAAAAATGTTTTCTGACGTGCATTAATATTAGCAGTTTCCTCGATATTCTTCCGCGGATGTGGCGACTCACGTCAGTGGTTAATGACTAAGAAATACTAATTATTGTGATGACTTGAGGGAAACACAAATAGTATAGAGAGATTATATATAGTCTCTATGGCTGAGGAAGAAACCGGGAGACTTCTGCTTCTAGTGTTGAGGAAGTTTTAAAAGGTTCAATATATTTTATCATCGAAATAAATATAGACTTTTCAACCACGCGCATCGGTGTCATTCTCGGCTATCACGCCTCGAAGCTGCGCTGAATTTAAATTTTGAAGACGTGATTGTGATTTTAGATCCGACTGTCAAGCCTCTTCGGAATGCTCTTGTTGGCTATGCAACAAGAGCATTCCCGAAGAGGGGTTACATACAAGTTGATAGCAACTTGTGTGTAAAATTGAAAAGGCAATGGCAAACCACTCCATTAATAATGCCAAGAAAGTTGTTATGTGTGTTTCGTTCCACGTAATGATCACGACCGTCAGCCATGAGGAAATACGATTTTCAATAAGACGATTTTGACGACCTCGGTGGCGAAGTGGTAAAGTGCTTCCCTCTGAACCGAGAGGTCCCGGGTTCGATCCCCGGTCGGGTCATGATGGAAAATGATCTTTTTCTGATTGGCCCGGGTCTTGGATGTTTATCTATATATTTGTTATAAAATATAGTATCGTTGAGTTAGTATCCCGTAGTCTCGAACTTACTTTGGGGCTAGCTCAATCTGTGTGATTTGTCCTAATATATTTATTTATTTATATTTATTTATTTAATAAGATACTGAATGTAATTGAGATACATATGATATTGATGACGCAACTCGTCCGATTGATTCTAGGAGCGCGTCATTTCGCGTCACTAAGGTTGACCGCCTCTCAGCAATGGTCTACGCTGATCTATGACCTATGGCCGTCATTCGCATCTCACGTGAAGCGAAGATAGGGCATAAGATATGTAAGCCAGGATAGTCTTAAAATTCAAGTTATTCAGATATCAGTATGTTTTAATGTGAACTCGATTTTGCCGGCTTCACTAGCTTAATTTTTCCACGGGATCAATTATTTTTCCGAGATGAACAGTACCCTATATGCTTCTCTGTATTGCAAACTAAATGCATGAAAATTTTCAAGAAGATTGCTTGAGTAGATAGAGCGTGAAGAGGTAACAAAATGGGCACGGTCCATACGATTTCCCCCCAATCTACGCCCACGAGTAGTTATAAAATATTCCCCATAGCTCCTAAAAACTTGAGGGAGACTTCTAAACTTGCAACGGGGCCACTTTTTATCGCATAAACTATTTTGTCCTATTGTTCTTTGGCATAACGATTTTGGCATAATAGATCTAAGGCATCATTGATTTTTGGCATACGGGTAAATGTGGCATAAATAACTGTTAGGTTAGGTTAGTTATGGTTCAAGTAAGAGCGTTATGCTTAAAAATCATTATGCCAGTACCTATGCTGTGTTATATTATTAAAGTTTTATGCTTATAGGACTGAGACTGACAACACATTGTGTTCGCTGGCAGCAGCGGCAGACGATAGTGGAGCTCGCTCGCTCGGAACACGCTCCCACGAACAACAAACGATACGAATGTTTGGCGAAAGTGTGGAGCTGACACGACATTTCTTTAGTATATAAGGTTCGTGTTAAGTAAGACCTGTTAATACAAGCAGTTATTTATTTATTTATATAAAAAAAAGAATCAGTCAAATAATGTGCACCGAAAATACTAGAAACACATCGATATTGCACACAACATACAATCAACAAAGTATAAACGTAGTGCAGTTGCATTGAGCGCAGGTTGTTGAACTTTCGAGGGCCTTCGAGACGTCACCGCAGTGTTTTCCTTGAAAGCCTTCACTTACCAACCACACTGCTCATTATTTGAAACATCTAGTAAGTATATCTCCATAATAAAGTCTAGATATTTTTATCTGTTTTGTCAAACATTTTGCACCGCCATTAGTTTTGCACATGCGTCAACTAGTGAACGTGTGCTATTTTTCTATTGTCCCTCTAAATATGTAGTTATCATTCACATAACATTTTTGTTTACTAGCTTTTTCCCGCGACTTCGCACGCGTGAATTTCATTTTTTTTAAAAGAATCGAAGTAAAATTTCATGTATTATTTTATCACATATTCTAAGACTTACATTTATTTATTACTATGATTCAAATTCGTATTTCTTGTCATCTTTCATTCAATTCCCCGTTTTCCGCTACGTGTCTCATTACGAAACTTGTCCTGTCCCGTTTCCTGCAAATTGTCCCGTGTCGTTTCCCGCAACGTGCTCCATCCCATTTCCCGCTACGTGTCCCACTCCCGCTTACCGTAACGCGTGCCGAACATTTCATGGACCTCTCTTCAAAAATAATAAAGTTTCGGATAAATTTCCACCCGTACATCATTGCTCGAGAGATGCAGTTTTCAAAATCGAATTAATGCATTATTATTTTTATCAACTACAAATTTAAATCACAAATTTCATGTGTCTTACTTCAAAAATGACGAAGTTTCATACAAACTGGTAACCCCTATTTCACCCCCTTGTCCCCTTTCAAAAACGGCCTAGTAGACCGTGCGAAGCTTCGCTAGTAAAAAAAAAATAAAAGTCTTGTGATTAAGGATTTACCTGACCTTAATACTGGTACCAATCAATTATATGTTTTCCTATAGTTGACATATAACCAGTGTTACCTTCATCGAATTTCGTCAACCACTCACTCGCTCAATGTCGACTAGTAATTATACATTATTAACTGTTGCCCGCGGCTCCGCCCGCGGCAAAAAGTAGCCTATGATACTCTCCGGCTCTCCAACTATCTCCACCCCAAAAATCATCTCAATCCGTTACTCCGTTTTGACGTGAAAGACAGACAAACCAACACACTTTTATAATATTATTAGTATGGACTTGTACAGGATTCGCTCTGGTAAAACTATAATAAATTATACACCTATGCCTTCCTTTTGAATCACTCTATCTATTAAGAAAAACCGCGTCAAAATCCGTTGTTTTCAAGATCTAATCATACATATAAGGACAGACAGACAGCGGGTAGCGACTTTGGTTTATACTCTACGCGCATGCGCTGTGATGATCAACTCGCGGCTGCGCGATGTTTCTTTTCTTTAAAAACAAATGCTGTCATCGACCATTTTTAGCTGTTGTTACTTTTAAATGCTCGTGATTTACCAGCCCTAAATAAACAATATTTGTCAAATACCGAGTATAATGATCTATAATATATACTCAGACAAGGTCCTACAATACTAATTACATAGTCATTGCTACCCCCCACGGCCGCGCAGGTCAACTGAGGGTTCATGGGACATCGATATTCATCGTTTTTTTTAGGAAAAATTATACGTATCGACTCGAAATAAATGGCACTATAATTCGTATATACAAGAAAGTGTCTCCGTCTTTATTGAATTTCAAGTATCGTAAAGAGAGAAGTGGGCAAAACATCGTATTTTGTTAAGACAGCAGGTTATACACTGTTATGATGTTAAAGTTTTATGAAATAAAATATCTCCAGTTTTGCTCTTGTAGTTTTTATATATACCGAAAATTGTCGAGAAAAAGTTTTATAAGGAGATCATTATAACAAAACTATTAAAAATGTTGAGTTAGGTGGGTACTTGTGCAATATTCAATACTCTGATATTCACGTAAGTAAAAATAACTCTGAAATAATTTCGTGCAATTTACAATATCCGGGCAAAGTCTAACTTGTAACAAGGACAACAACCCGGCACTCTCTGAGTTATTGTTAAAAATGGTGGGTTGCACCGTCCGCTTTGACGTTAACTCTAATCTGCGCAGAAAAATGCAAAGTATAAGTAATGCAGCGGCGCGCAGCAGTCAATGTCAAAGTTGATTGGTGCAACTCAATGTGACTTGACAACACTACACGCTACATTCAATATTATATAAACTTTTTCAAGAGGTCATCATAAAAAGCCAGCAAGAGATTTGGGGCTTGACATCGGTCGATTGAACGAGAAGATCACGGAGTCAGATCAGGGAAGGTCGTTAAATCGCCTGATATCGTGAAACGTTCTGTCCGCGAACCGTACGTCGATGAACGGTTCTGTCGTTCAATCGACCGATATCGAAACTTTCTGTCGGCGAATCGACCGTCGGAGAACAGTTTCATACTCTTTTTGCTCGGCGTGTCTGCGATACATTCATCCATGTCATATAGTAGACCTTTCTTGACACGCACTGATTTAGCTTTAGGTTAGTTCCTCGCGAAATCAGCATAGCTAGCTGGCAAAACTAATTATAGAAATCGACCTATTTGTCCGGGGACACCAGATAGCTCGTTTTTCTGAAACTACCTTCGGTTTGAGAATAAGAGTTCATCATGTGAAAATCATTTCGCAAAACAACAGAGAAAACAGACAAAAAACTTCACATACTTGAAAAATTACGTAACTACTGCAAATTTTTAGTAATATTATAAATGCGAAATTTTGTGAGGATGTATATGTGTATGTTTGTTACTCGTTCACGCAAAATCTACTGGACGGATTATTATGAATTTTGGTACACGGGTAGAACATAACCTGGAATAACACATAAGGAACTTTTCATCCCGAAATTCCCACGGGAGCGAAGCCCCGGACCGCCGCTAGTACTATATAATCTGTGCCGTAACTTTCATTATTGATATCTTGATTTTCTATAGTTTGGTATATATTTATTCGAATTGTAAACAATATTTATGTAATTATGGCTTGAAGAATAAACCTTATTTTCAATCGAGCGAAATAGCTATCAGGTTTAGAGTCGCAAACTCATATTAAAATAACAGTACATACATCAAATCTTTTCTGGATTCCAACAATCACTATTTGATATTAACTGCCCACGTGTGCACATACTGCAATCCAAAGGGTCATAGAGAAGACTAGTTTCCTTTAGGTTCCTATGCCGTGTCCTTCATTCCATATGACACAGAATACATAACACAACATTTAGATCGCTAAATTCATTGGAATACCGCCCATTCTCCTCGCTTTTACCATAATGTAAAAAAAATCTGCGCAGTCACGATGACTTACCTGTAATAAATGAAAAAAAAACCATGAATATATGTAGAAAGAACAACACGCTTCATGCAAATAGCAATAAAGTATATATTGAGACGAAAAATTTTCATTAGGTGAGTCGTAATTTCAATAGTAATTTGAACTTAATGCCGGCTCCACACTGTCGTCGAACAGTTCGCCGAACTTAGGCGGATTAGGCGAATAAAAGCTCTCATACAAATTACCCAATGTTCACGCATTCGCGTCGGCGTGTGTCTAATAATGTAATGAAATTACATTTTTACAAGATTTTGTATAGTGATAGATAATGTTCCCTGAGGAAGTTTAGATGTATAATTTATAGAATAGAATATTGTTTATTGCCAGAATATAAAACACCACAACTCAAAACACACATGAAAAAGAATAGCACATATATATACTTAGGTTATTATGGTTTTACCAGAGCGAAGCCGGGACAAGCGGCTAGTACTCTATAAATTGACGAGGAAGGCGTCGTTGTTGCTCTAATTTCTGGAAACACGTTTCATTTCCACCAACAAAATTGCAAGTTTACGTTTCTCACGCATTGACAATCAACAAACGATGAACAAAACGCAAACTTTCACATTGGGCGAGTTAACTAGCATAAACTAAGTAGCAGGCGAATGTAGGCCAAAGTCACTTTCTATTTTTATGGGGCAAAATTTTTATAACATACATTTTTCTCTCACGACTGCCTAAAGAAGGACTTTTATGTTTTGTATGACATGTGTGTATGACAGATACACAGATTGTGAGGTATCCTTAGATGTATACGCAAGTTACGTTATCTAATTAACTGCGCATTGTGAAGTTTAGAACCGCAGTCCTATCTTTTTTAAATACTTGTAAAATTACTTAAGTTTATTGACTTCGATAACACGACATTTTAAAAACTTCAATCCAGATCAAAACCGCGTTGTACAATAAGATCATAAGAATATGCAGTTTTCCTCATCTTGTTTTCCTTCATCAGAAAAAGGTTAACCGAATGGTATTCAAACCCAAACTTGCAATTAAAAAAATCTATTGAACCCTATTAACAAATTATTAGAAGAGTGCATATACGATTATATTCACATTATGTTCTATACAAAAATAAATAATATAAAAATGTTCTGTAGTCTATTGGAAAATTTTGCTCGCTTTCGTCATACTCTTTGATTTCGCCGTAAAATACACTGGCTCATTGTGAACACGACATAACCAATGATGTAACGGAACACGCCGCCGCCATCTTTGTTTTGAGAAGCGCGCGAGATCCGACCGGGAAATTGTATCAATCTATTGTTTACAAGAAAATGCGCTTTTACACGATAGTTTATAATATCGTCTACTGTTTCTGTTATATAAGTTAACGACCTTTTAATATTAGTTCACGTCTTGACTTTTATAGTTTTCTTATAGAATAATAGGCAAATCAGATTTTTTATCTATCTATCAACCTGCAGAGCCTTAGTAGCCATAGTATAAAGGTCTAAACCTTTATACTATAGACAAACCACATCAACTTCCATTCATTAGTTATATTTACGTGATGCGCTCGCAAACATATAGACAGCAGACAGACAAAAATTTAAAAAAAATGTTTTGGCTTTTCTTCGTCCCATAAAGTCCTCCCATCCCATAATAAGGTGTTTTTCTTTAATATCTCTTTATGTACAGTCGGAGCCCACTTTTACTTACACTTTTGTTTATTATATGTATGTGTACTTAGATATAGATAATCAAGCATATTTAAAAATAAACGTCATAAGAAAAAGGCAAGATTCGTATTTTTATGGTGTTTATAATAATTATAAAAATGTTTTATTTCAAATTAGCTACACCGATTGCTTTTTTTTTATTTGTATATCACAAGGTAGACAAATAACGAGATATCTATCGATTATGCATGCACCCATCAAAAACTGCTTTACTCGGTAATAGCATAGTATGTATGGCACCGAAAATTTACAACAAAATTCCAAATCAATATAAAAGCTTAAATTTAAAACTATTTAAAAAGCACCTCAAGTCTTTATTAACTGATAAATGTTATTATACTTTAAATGATTTCTTTAATGATAGACTCGGATAGAATTTAGGGCTAGTATACATTATAATTCTTTTTTTGTTTTGGATTTGTAGTGGATAGCATGCTCCTCTTTATTTATTTATATTTGCATACTTATATTCGGTAACACGTGTAGGTCTAATTCATTTTGACATCAATTTGTCTATTTGTACTCATGTTTTTGGCAAATAAATGTTTCTTTCTTTCTTTCTTTTAGTACCAATTCAGCAAATGAATAAAAAATAGTAAATCGCGTAATAACACCGGACTGAATTAAAGATCGTGTTTGATTGTAAGTACTTATGTACATATAGCATCTTTACGCATTTTATTTTGTACTCAGTCAAATAAAATAAATATTTTGTTTGGAGTTTTCATAACATTATTCAAATGGGTTTAAATGGAATGAAATCTGTACTAGCTATATAACAAATCTTAAAACTTGTATAATAAAGTACCTATTAAACTATCGACCCGGCTTCGCTTGGGTTGGTAAAACCATAAATGACCATTTATTTATTTAGCTAAATACAACGGTACACAATATGTATCCTTTTAAAGTATTTAGTAAGAAAAAAATAGGCACTTACAAAAATTTCTTAGAGAAACACAATATTATCATCCTAAACACGTTGACTCACATTCGTCAATGTCACAAAACTGCAAACAATTCCTGACAAGACACAACATCTTAACCTTCTCAGAAACCCGCAAGAAAATCCGTGCAGTGGTTTGGGGTCTATCACGAACAGACAAGCAGATGAGGCAGCGGACTTTGTTTTATAATATGAAAGAATAAGGGTGCCACAGATGTGAATGTGACCATGTAGAAGTAATTATTGGAAAGTTTGAGGAAAATTCGCGTGCAAAACAAATCTGACTACTTAATTAAGTTACATACGTATGATTGCATTATGTAATTAATATGTAAGTATAACATATTCGTATAATATTATATAATTATTGTTGCTTTTAGCCAATATCAAGTCGTTTAGTCAAGAGCTAAAGTTTAAGAAAATCTTACTCCATGGTTCTTAGCCCTCTGTATTTTATAAAGTGTTTCCATTCTTCTTTGCTATGGAAACTTCAAGATTTTAAACAGACTACAGACTTCCTAATGAATGAAATATATTGGGTTACTGGTATCAAACGCAAAACCTCTTAAAGGCTACTTGGGTACATCAAAAAAGGGTTTTTTTTAATTTATTTATTAGGTTTAGACAAAATTCGTAGAACAAAAGGTGTTGTCTCTAATTACCTAATGCGCCTTTGAAAGGTTATACGTTAGATACCAGTAACCCTGTATACGGAAAAAAGTCTAGTCCCTACATATATTACGAAAATAACCCCCCGTAGTCGTGTGTGTCTGTCCTGTATGAACACGATAAACTCAAAAACTACCAGGCAGATTTTTGTAAGGCTTTCACAAATAGGTAATGTGATTCCTGAGGAAGGTTTAGATATATTATGCAAATGTAATTTATTATGGTTCTACCCTAGTGAAGCCCAGAGGGGCCGCTCGTAATAATAATTTCGAATCGGACTGATGTTACAAATGTGACAAAAATTAGCGATTTTGGCAAATTAAAGAACAAGGAATGAGACAGATCTATTTGAAGGCGTGTGATTCCGCCTTAGAATACGACTGCTCCATATCCTCTCAAGGATATAGTACGAGTCGACGAACACCAGACCTTGGTCGCAAATAGGCAAATAACATTCTCAAGTTACGTTGACGTCAGCCAGGCGGTCGGTTTCATACAGCCTAATCTTTCGTCGTTCATTGACTCCGGGCTTCGCGCCGCCACAGCTCCTAATTCGTCCAAGAACACGTGAAGTTGTGGGAGAAAGGGAGATATATCTGTCAATTTGGTAGGGGTACTCGTAACTTGACCCAAATAGCTCTGAGTGATTCAGTCTGGTGTCATAACACTATCAACTATAATTTTCCAGTACATACGCAACGCCAATTTTATATACCTCGTCGTGCGTGTTGCGGTCGCTTATAATAAACACCACAGATTATACAAAATGTTGTTATTTATCTGTCATCTAATGTCAGTTCCACACTGTCGCCGAACCCAGACACGGTAGTGTGGAGCCGACATCAAATATTACAAAGTGCGACAATGACAAAACATACTTTAGGTTAAAGTAGGCTTTAACTTTTTTATGAATAACTAGTAGCCTGTCCCGGCTTCGCTCGTGTAAAAACATAATAAATTATACACCTAAACCCTCCCCCGGAATCACACTATCTATTTGTGAAAACTGCATGAGAATCCGTGCGGTAGTTTTTGAGTTTATCACGAACAGACAAATAGAAGCGGCAAAGGACTTTAATTTATAATATATAAGGATGAATTTGACTAATTTTGTTTCTACATTCTTAGTAAGTTAACTGCCATTACTTTTATTTTCACTTAAATTCGTAATGAGTGAGTAGCTTTAGAATTACATTTTCACCACAATCACATTAATTATGAGCCAGTAAGAAGTCGAGGATCGAAATAGTTACCTCACTCATTAAGACGGAGAGAGTTACCCGCTGAGCAGTGAGCTCCAAGGTAAGAAAGCGGAAAATATAATTTTTATATTCACCAAGCGAAAATTACACTTTTTGACGCGACTACGCAAAAAAAGGAATGTAAAACAGTTTCAATAAATACATTTCGCGTTAATAAGTGCGTAAAAGATAATTTAGAAAAATTTATGTAACGTCAATCTAAAACCCTCGGCGCAAAATAAGGTGTGCCAATTATTCCAACAACTCTGTATGTCTGTCCGTGGCATTGTAGCAGACAAACGCAATTAAAAAGTACGAAAGTAAATTTTAATACAGAACATTCTTAGCTATGTTTGGAAAATTTGTGTTTTGCCCCGTTTGGAAACCGTCAGCCGTCTTTTCTAGAAAATGAAAGAATTCAATCTAATATAATAGGGTATTATGCATAATGCACATGGAGCCTGTCGTGCATTCCTACGTAAACAATGACAGGCAAGGTCGTTCGTTCACTTGTGCCTAACCATCTGACTGTTGCTCACCCGACTAGCGAAAAAGGTGTTATGTTTCAGGGCTCTTCTGTTGGTCTATTATAAAAAACGCGAAGGGCTCGCTTGGTTTGGTTAATAGCTAAAGTTTTACACGAGTATTTTACTTAATTACAAGCTTCACCGGGGCACTATGCACTTGGGAAATCACTACATAATATAAAACAAAGTCGCTTCTCGCTGTCTGTCTGACCCTGAATGGTTAAATGTTTTTAGGTAAAGGATTTTGATGCGAGTTTCACTAATCTTCTTCTTAGTCGTATTTCTCATGGCTGAGGGTCGTGTTCATTACGTGGAATTATACACACACAACAACTTTATTGGCATTAGTAATGTAGTGGTTTGACATTGCCTTCTCCATTTCACACACAAGTTAATAATCAACCAGTGTGCAGGTTTCCTCACGATGTTTTCCTTCACCGGGTTTCACTAATAGATATTGTAATTCCTGAGGAAGGTTTAGGTTAAAGTAGACAACTTTATTATGGTTTTACCCGACGAGATTTCGGGACTGACGGACTGTAAGGGTTACAAGAATCCGCAGTAGCACATAAAAATCTTCTTCTTTGCTTGTCGATGGCAAATCAACGCTCTATTGGATGAAGAAGAAAATTTGTGGTAATCCACTCTGTCATTATCCCAGGTGGTCGGGTGACCTGCACAAAGTTGCTGGGAAACGCTGGACGGTGCCGCTTACGTTCGGTAATTTTTTTTCAAAAACGAAGGTCTATAACCAGCAGTGGGTTAATTGAGTGTGTCATTTGCTAACAGTTTTTATTCGATCGCGTAAAGGCATCTGACACGACTTTCACTACTTTAAAATAATGAATGATGTTGACTTATATCCAGCAATGGACTTCCTTGTGGCCGAAGTCATTCATATGAAATTTATACTTTTTTTTTTCTTTTACCTTCAGACCAGCCATGGAATATGTACCGTATACATGATAAATATTTTTCAAGAAGTAGGAAACGTTCGATGTCATTCATAAACATACTATATAGGTAATAAAACGTAATAATAAATTTAAGGTTAGGTTATTATAAATTATATGTATTTTACTTTTTATGAAGAAATAGGAAGGTAGGTACTGAAGACAGGTTAAAAGGTGACTTATAATGACTTTAGCAAAGTTATTAAAATGAAATACATTGTATACATTATAACCCAGAATTAAATATAAATATTTCGATACATACCGCCATCTAGTGGCATAAGCGTACATTACTTAATACCGACTAGCATCTTCATACAAATATGGACAGATAGTTCTCGGTATGGTTGGCAGATGGTGGTAATAATTACATAACGTGACATATAGATGGCGTTAGGTATCGAATGTATTAAAACTATTCATCAATGAGGAGAGAAAGGTGCTCATTTTCTATGCGTTCTTGTGTTCATAGTTAAAGTTGAGAATCGCGTATATTTTTTACAACATTTAGGTTATTGGGCTTGCTGATCGACCTGCTAGCTTCACGCGAAAGTAGCTCTTGCGTCATTCACGGGTCAGCATCTCATAATACTTGCATCATCCAAAGGATGTTATGTGTGTCAATTTTGTCTCAAGAGTGTCCGTTAAAAAAAACCCGCGTGTCATATTTCCTTGATAAAATGGATTCTTATGTACAATTTATCGTCCATGTGCGTTCTACTTTTTACACAACTACAGCGAAACAAAGAGGTTTATTTTAACTTTAGTCGAGAAGTGGACAGCATAAAGTAGGTCATGATCACGACTCTAGCTTTCTATGACGGTTAAAAATTCGTTCTTCCTTTAAAATATTCTTCTCTACAGCTTCTAAGGAATTATCTTAAGTACCTATGTAGGTTCGATACTATCGCCGAACTCTGGCAGATGAACATTGCATAGTTTGTATGAGTGCTTTTATTTATCGCTACGAAAAAAAAGAGTAATGTATACCGAATCCGTCAAAGTTTGGCGAAGTGTTCGCGAATAATGTGGAGCCGGCATAATGAGGGGACTCCACTAAAGTTGTGCAGTGCGGTACGCATTTTGAAACCACCAATAGAATTTCGTAATCGCGTTCGAAATCCAGATTCGGTCCGCTCCGCAAAGCACAGCTTTCGTGTAGTCCCAGTCTTACGAAAGTAAAAGTCTGGACTTGCAAAGCTTATGTTTAAGTGTTAGCTTAGGTAGTGATTTCTTGACTTTCCTTTGGTTGTCTATTACAATCTGCGTGAGAAGAAGCAGGTGGCATATTCTGTGTTCTTTCGCTCTTACAGTACGGGAACAACAATGTGCATTTGTGCACACTTATTGGTCAAAAAACATACTTATGTTTTTTTATATAATATACTTATGTTTTGAGTCGACATTATGTCGTCAAATTATACTTATACCTACTTAGTTATAAGTATAATGTCGACTCAAAAAATGTTATTGACTGTGAAATGAATGCATTTTTTGACACCCATCTTGTTGTCCCTGTTTGGTCTAATGGCTGTTTGGCCGAGAACTCTCATTCATCTGCGCGTTTTCCCTGCTTCTTCCTCAGCTTTTGAACGTCGGTGCTCAAGATCCGATTTCCTACCTTTTCGTCGTCACTTCGTCGTCCGCGCCATTTGTAAATTGTCTTTTTTTGTGATTTTGTACAATAAAGTTTTAAATATTACATGAAGAGGTAGAAAATAATGGGATTCTTTTTTTCGTATTTAAATTTAATTTAGCATAACGAGTTCGGCATTTAATTTTTTGACATAATAATATTTAGACTTACTGGTTTTTTGGCATATCTTTATGATTACAGTTTAGGCTAATGTATTTTGCCATAATTTTGATTTGCATAAAGCTATAGCGTAGCAGTAGGTTAAGGTGCTGGGGGCGGCGCTTGGGCCACCCATAAGCCGCCAATATGCTTTAAAATATTACGCTTAAAAATTGTTATCCTTATGGTAGGTCAAATCAGCGCCTTGGCTTGATACCTTGGCACCATGCTGAGCTGGTCGCCATTTCGGCTTACATATTTTATTCGATTTATATTTGTTACTCTTTTGTATGTTTGGATTTTATGTGTTTGCCGAATAAATGATTTCTTTCTTTCTTTCTATAAAAATTGTGCCTAAAACATTATGCCAAATTAATATTGCATGCGTAACTATTATTATGATAAGTAAAAGTATGCCATGGTAAATTATGACATAAATTTTTATGCATAAAAATAGAAAACCGAAGATAATTATCGTTTTGAGTGTAATAATAACAGTTACCCCGTTGTCCAACTGAACATCTGCTTCACCCTTTCCGATCGCAAATTCGCCGGAGTCGACATCGCCTGAAGCAAAGAAAAGAAGATTCACACGTTAATATTACTACTAATATTATATATGCGAATATGGTGAGGATGTGTATCGATGTTTGTTACTCTTTCATGCGAAATCTACTGGAGCGATTGTTACGAAATTTGGTACACGCGTAGACTATAACCTGGAATAACACATAGGGTACTTTCTTATCACTAAATTTCGGCATTTCTTCTAAGCTGTGGTCGTTCCGAAATGATAAGTAAAAAAATAGTTTGTCGCTTTATGAAATATCATTTAATCAATTAATATATATATATAAAACTCTTCTGTTACTGAGTGACGGACTGTCAGACAACGTACAGCCGAAACTACTGGGCGTAAGAAGCTGAAATTTGGCATGTAAGTTCCCTGGGGAGTGTAGTTGAGCTTAAGAATTCCCAAGGGAAAAGGATGTTTACTCACATATGAATTTGTGGCCAAAAGCTAGTTCAGAATATTGCGTGAAAAAGGGCCCAAATTCTGAATAAACAATTTGATTTTGTTTCAAGACTACCTACGGTGATGCATATGGAGCCCTGATGCATATTACTGATGCAAACGTTTATTTCCCAGCCTGTGTACATTGCATAATTTATATTTGCTTATAATTTACAAATATGTACATGGATTGGTATAAAAGGCGTTTGAGAAGTGACGTAAGCCAACCTTGGTCGTTGCTTCACAACGGCAACCGGTAATAGGATGGATTCTACGCGATTTAATGTTGTTTCTGTATTATTGTGACACGCTGGGTCATAGATCAATAAGAAATATAACCATGTATCTACTGCATGTAGAATATTATGAGATGGAGCCGATGCCGACGACTAAAACGGTGATTAAAATATGACGACCTCGGTGGCGCAGTGGTAAAGTGCTCGCCTCTGAACCGAGAGGTCCCTGATTCGATCCCCGGTCGGATCATGATGGAAAATGATCTTTTTCTGATTGGCCCGGGTCTTAGATGTTTATCTATATATGTATTTGTTATAAAATATAGTATCGTCATAACACAAAGTCTCGAGCTTACTTTGGGGCTAGCTCAATCTTCATAATGCGCCTAATCTATTCTGTTATTATAAAGAGGTAACCGTTTGTGAGTTTGTATGTTTGAGGCGGGTAATCTCCGAAACTATCGGACCGATTTTAAAAATTGTTTCACCATTAGAAAGGTACATTATCCAAGATTGCAATAGGCTATATTTTATCTCAAAATTCCCACGGGAGTGAAGCCCCGGGCAACATCTAGTTATTTATAAAATGAATCGAGAGGAAGATAAATACCAGTTTCTATTCAATAGTATTTAATAGCTATACCCAACTTTCCCATTCGTTTTTGTATATATTTATTCTATGCATGGGCCTTCCTTACTTCTTCAGCTGTTAAGCATTAGAATTAAGAGTCCCGTGCGAAGTGGACAAGAAAAAGTATGAAACCTTTTTCTTCTCCTTTTCGCACTGTCTTTGGAATCCTTAGTAGTGTTTATAACTATACAACGCGGCGCGTCCCGGTTTCGCCCGACTAAAAACATAATCAATACACCGAAACATTCAGGATTCAAATTTTATTTCTTATATATATATCATTGAAAATGTTCCTTTCAATTCATTATTCTAATTCACAACTTTTCATTTTGTATAATTTATCATATAGATATTTTGTGATCAATCGATCGAATCGATATTCTACTTTTTTCTACGGTAGCGAATTATATTGTTGGCAAATGTTATGCTCGCTGCTAACTGGTGTTCATGTATCGCATTAAACTGCAACTACAATTTACTTACTATAATATTATATATGTAAACACTGTAAGCGCTCCTAATATTAAATAAATATATAAATAAATAAATAGATTCAAGAATCAACTATCTATTGGTGAAAATCCGCACAGACAGACGGACACACACACACACACACACACACAGGCACAGACAGGCAGAGAACTTTGTTTTATAATATGTAAGGATCATTGGTAAGGATACTTATGTAGATGTGCAAAGTCTCGCGTTTGCTTAATTACGCATTACAAGTTCACACTGTGGGGTCGTATATATATCTATTAAGAAAGACAATGGATAATTACCTTAATTAGTGACCTGGCCGCCCTGATGGAAGGTTTTATCCGTACTATCGAGGTCGATTTGAATATCATTTCATTTTATTTTATCTATTAATTGTATCTAGATTTACTGTATTGACCATCGCGTTTGGAACTGGCTGCGCGCCGGGATTTCGCTCGTGTGGGAATTTTGGGATAAAAATAAAATTAAGTACTAGGTTATTGTCGACCCGTGTACCAAATTACATCGAAATTTCCAAACTACTTAGCATACATTTTCGAAATATACGTAATAAATCCCGATTAAATTCTCTTTCAAATTACAAAATAATAAATCAAAATCGGTTCAGCCGTATAGCTGCTACGATGCGATGAACTAGACATACAGATACACAGACATTTTAAACTTTATCTCCCTTCAAGAAGAAAAATAATGTGAAAATAAAGCATTTTGTATTGTAATGTAAAAGATTAACTGAGGAAGTAGTCACGGCCCCTTTAGAATTACAATCGTTGCCAATTAGCTTCCTGATCGGTCGAAGTTTTAAAAAACACCAATTTTTTTCATTAGTAAATACTTCACACCTATGAAAGGGTACAACATTTGCAATTAGGTATTGTCCTCTGGCGCGTATGAAGTTTGTTTGCGATAAACTTAAAAAAAAACGACTAACGAAACTGCATGGCTTTTCATGCGATTTTCATCATAAATATGACTTTCATTACATGTTCACCCCTCATTGTAGTAATTTGGTTGATGTGTTGAGGTTGATTTTTGAAAAAAAAAGTAGCATATGTTGGAATTGGGGTCTTTGAATAACATGCATACCAAATTTCATCAAAATCGGTACACCAGTTTAGCCGCGAAAGAGGAATAGACAGGATAGTATTTCGCATTTAAGTATAATATTAGTATAGATTAGATTAGGCGCTTTTTCACATCATATTGATAATAAACTTAATATGCAAGTATGCTTGCATATTAACATTAAAAATGCGAAAGTCTGTCTGTCTATCTGTCTGTTCAGTTTTAACGGCTAAACCGCTGGACCGATGATTTCGATGAAACTTCGTATGCACGTGTTAAAGAACCCCGTTCAAACATAACCCACTTTTATTTCAAAAATCAACCCCCGAAATGGGGGGTGAAAGTTTGTATGAAAATCGTGTTTGTTCCGCTTTCGTAGAGAAATTTCAGCGGGCGAAGCCGCGGGCTAGCCGAAGCCAGCATAGTATAATCTATATACAGGATTTTAAATGACTCGCTTGACCGTGTCGCAAACATCTTTAAGGGACCGCTGACCGCCCAAGGCCCTTCAAAGGTGCATCTAACAGGACCGGGGGCATTGACACCAACCGGTTACGGGAATGCAACGCCTGATGCTGCGTAGATGCATTTCGATAAATGGGCGATAGGCTCTTCTATCTATGTCTTTGTCTTCTGAACGATTTCCCGGTTGTTTCCTCCACCATAAAGCGTTGGAACTCGGAGTCCATTGTTCGCTTTCTTTTTCTCATGCGCACTTCGCAACTGATCCATATATTTACTTCAAGTTAGGTATTTCATTTTGTATGGGAGAGCAAATTTTTGGTTGCGGTAAGTTGCTTTCTGGGCTGTGATGTCGGTGGCGAGCAGGGAATTACATGGGAGAAAATCTAATTTCTAGCGGGTAAATCAGAGAATAAAATCTAGTGTTTATCCTTACATATAATAAAACAAAGTTCTCTGCAGCATCTGTCTGTATCTGTTCGCGATAAACTCAAACACTACTGTACGGATTTTCATGCTGTTTCCGTCAATAGATAATGCGACTCTTGAGGAAGGTTTAAGTACGTTTAATTTACTAGCGACCCTATAAACCGTCCTCTTGAATTACTTATTAGAATAACCCGCATCAAAATCCGTCACGTAGTTTTAAAGATCTTCTTTTAAAGATGTTTAAATACTTTTTTATACCAAGTATGACGTAATAATAATGTTTTTACCAGAGCGAAACCGGAACGGGCCACTAGTACGATAAAATAATGAATGCAAATAAACTATATCCGCCTCGTCCGCCAATTCGAAAGTTAAGGAAAACAGCTGATTTTACTGAAGAGCCTTGGACCTTCCGCCGCCATTTTGAGATTATTGAAAATTTATGAGGAATCAGTTTTATTCGTAGGGTACAGAAGGACGGACACTCCGGGCGTTCAAATTTTGCAAGATAAATAAGATTTGTTTCACATACAATTTTATTTCTGTGCGTTTGTCTGTAATCAAACATTGTAAGTTAAATTTCAAATATCCTCAGTCACCTCATACGACATCCATGGAAAAATAATTTTGTGATCCTTGTTTAGGTTGTAAATCGCCTTATAACGTACGAAGGGAAAGAATTGAATGGCATAAATTGAGAGTATATACTCTCAATTTATGCCATTCAATTATCCCACTACTGGGAATATTCCCAGTAGTGGGATATCAAGTGCCGATGATGATAAGGCACGACAGTTTCAACATGTTTCACTTATTCCCAGTAGCTACTTGACACTAAATAAACAATTAAATTTTTAACGCTGTTTTTACAACCAGCCGCTTGCCCGACGTCAGTCCTCCATGGGAATCTGTGTATAATGTGTATCACATAAAAAATTACATCCCACTTCCTCATAAACATGGATGTTTGCGATAATGCATCGATTGTTTGTTTGTCTTTTCGACGAAAGGTGATTTCGTTTGGAATTTGGTAGGTATGCGGGAAGAATTTGAATTTGGTATGTAGGAAGAATGACAACGGAAATGAAATACCGCGGGAGAGAAGCTGATGGGCACAGGTTTTGAAATTTGTTGTAAAATTTCACACCATGTAAGTAGTTATGGCTAACAATGTAACTCGACACTGGCAAAAATAAGCTCTATTGAAGAAGTTTGATTGCCATAAAGAGGAAAAGAAAAAAAAAAGTATTTATATAATACAGATCACGTCTTTATCGCTTAAAGGGAGAGCCAAGAGTGCCGAGACTCGACCACGTTTGGCTAGATAGTAGATTACTGGCCAATCCAATATCCATTTATATTATCCTTAGTTTATAGCCCTTTAACTTGATTGACTTGAGCTGCTTCTTGTGCTTGTAGCACAAGAAGCATACCAATAGAAAACATGGTCAGGAATTATTTATATTTTTCAAAATAACTGCAGTTATTTCCCAAAATATTTTTGTTGAACAAAAAATACGCGAACTTTTCCTGCTTTTCTTAACACTAATGCAACGCCCGTTCACGAGTTGACGCACGCAGGAGTCAGCCTTGTTAAAGATGCGACCACTATCTAAATACACATGTCTGCAACCAACCCGTGCAAGTTTAGCATACTGATCATATGTTGACTGCCAAATCAAGGTGAAACAAAGTTTCGCACGCAGTATTGCGGACATGGGCTGATGGACTATTAACACGTCTTATCCTTTACGGGGCAGACAGAGCTGAAAGCGGACAAAATGTCTGACAATTCGGACTTTGATCACTTCTTCACTTTACTTTTAAAAATCTGCAAATGCGAACTCCATTGTCGCCGAACTCACACATGTCGACGCGAATACGAGAACGTTGCGTAGTTAATATGTGCGTTTTTATTTACCGCAGTGGAAAACCAGCAATATATACCGAATCCGGCAAAGTTTGGCGAACTGTTCGACGACAGTGTAGAGCTGTCATAAAAGGAACGTGGCAAAGATAGAAAAAAGAGAGAAAAAAAAATCTAGTCGTATGATGGCGCCACAACAGGTAGATAAATACATATTACCGGAAAACATTTCGCCATACTTTCGCGGATTCGACATAACATTGCTGGGTTTTTCATTGTAAATCAATTCAAATCATTCATTAAGACACATCACCTTGTTTCACGTCATATTCAAAATTAAATACTAATATTTACCAATGCTACAAACACTAGCGATAATAAAAGAAACTGGTCCGCTCGATCTTTTTTTAAAAGTTTTTTTTTTGTTTGGTTAATTATATATAAATATATATATATATATATAGGTATATATATTTTCCATTAATCAGCATTTTATCACAATCATAATGTGTTTCAGTACCTTTTGACCATGTACTTTATTGTGTACTTACATTGTTATATTACTGATAAAAAAATATACATACATTTATATTTAAAAAATGGTATGCCCTTCTGGAATAATAGGGACCAACACTGTTTGAATGAGTTTCTTTCGGCATTTCTCAGCAGTGGTCGTTCCGAAATGCTAGTAGTTTGTAGCTTTGGTAAATATCATTTAATTTAGAATATGACGTGAAAAAGTGCCTGTGAGGGCCTAATTTCTGAATAATTGATTTGATTTTGAAAGTAAATGCTCACAAACAACGCAATATTCGTGCATTTGCGTCGGTATCTGTCTAAGTTTGGCGATCACAGATTTAGAGTAATTCATGTTGTCTGTGTTGGCGATACCGTGTAGCCGGGATTAAAAAAAAACATCTTGTATTGTATGTACAGTGTCCAAATGGTCTGCAATCTGAAACACACTTCTCACGCAACGTTGTGGACATGGCCCATTTGGGTCACACACGTGAACGTACAGACAACAGAATATCGATCTATGCACATTCATTGCAAACTCGCTCTTATAACCAACGTATAGGGTCTATCATGACGCGCTCATATGTGATATGTTACGGACAAATCACACAGACTGAGTCCCAGAGTGAGTTCGAGACTTGTATTATGAGATACTAACTGTATTTATGCTAATATTATATTTTATAACATATACATATCAACATCCAGATGTTATCATCATCTGGCATTTTAATGTCCCCACTGCTGGGGCAGTGGCCTTCCATATATCGAGGTCCAATGTCAATTGGTGGGTTTTAACGGGTGCAATTCCAACCAGGACCAACAGCTTAACGCGAGTTCCAAAACACGGCAGAATTCGAGACAGTACATTCGCTCGCTTTATTGCCACAATCGCAAGCAGAGCGCGCGCACATGACGCCATCATCCAGTTAAACTAAAAAAAAAAACACAGTATGTGCCGCTGTTAGCTGTTTCTCTTTTGATAATATTGTAAAAGGCAATCAAGTAAAATCCTAATCCCAATTTAATATTTATAAATGCGAAAGTAAGTTTGTTTGTTCGTTACCTCTTCACGCTCTATCTACTCAACCAATCTTCTTGAAATTTTGCATACATGCAGTCTGAAGGAAATGTTAAAGGACATGGAGTATCTTTCATCCCGGGAAATTAACGCGGGCGAAGCCACGGGCAAAAGCTATTACCGGCGGCTTTGAACTGGAGAACCTTCGAGATTCGCAACATTCGGCTCTGTCTGACCCGTCAGGGATAAAGACGTGACTGCTATATGTTCGTGTGGAATACAATATGCTTTTAGTTATAAATAATATATATGAATATAATAAGGATAGTACACAGGAGTGAAAGGCACATTGCATAACAAGTCTGTCTGTAAACACTACCGCACGTCGTGTCGACCTAACAAGCACCTTTGTCACGTGGTAATAGGTGCTATATTAGCAAGGCGTGGCCGTGTGTACCAACAACTGGGACGAGTGGAAACCCGAACATATTGCAACTTTATTGATGGTTATACTCGACTGCAAAAAAGGAGTGTATGTTTTTAGAGTTCGCCTAGTATGTATATTGCTAAGTTTCATTATATTTCACGTCTTGACACATTCCAGATGTGCGAGGTTAATAATGGTGAGGTGGATGAATTTCACGACTGTTTGAACGCGTTTCATTTGTGTCGCACATTTTTTTTTAAATAAAGAATCTTTTTTTTTAAATTAAACATTTATAAAATCAACATTGTATCAGTAATTATTTATATAATAGGATAAGTAAATTGGTTACTGTGTATGGTACAATTTAATAAACACTAATGACAGCGCCGTGGCGGCGTTCAAAGTGCTCGTGAAATTCACTCAGGTACAGTCTGACTATTGACAGAAGATAAATGGGGGGGCTCTGCAGTGTCCTCACGCCTGGCACGATCGCACGATCTTCGGCAGTCAGTCAGACCATTGTCACACGTCATCCTTGGCAACATTGCGTATCATCCTTGAAAATATGGCGGGTCGTGATATCGGCAACGAATCAGCTGTATTGAACAACGGGACGCGAGCCTCGAGCGGAAACGGAAAGGGTTTAGCATTCCAGAGTTAATATGGCCGCGTTCTAGACTTTCCATTCTTACATTGATACAATCAATCATATAAGCGGTGATAATCCAGAGGTTGAGACGAAGGTTTGTGAACCGAAAGGTCTCAGGTTGCTACTCGTGCCAAATGTGTCTATATACGAATTTGGCAACCAATTGCTTCCTATGAGGGAACAGGTCGTAAGGGTAACCTACACCTTATTTATCAGCCAGTGCATGTGAAATGGAGAAGGCAATAGCAAACCACTAACAAACCGAGCTAAATGTAAATCAATATTAACAAAATTACTTTTAAACTTTCGCGTTGCATTAAACGCGCAAATATACCTTTTTATTTCCAAGACGTTCGGAACCTTGTTGCAGAGATCCGTGGTAGGTCAATCGACCAGTGACCACGGACCTTTGTAACAAGGTCCGAGACATCTTGGAAATATATAATTTTTTTTAATTATTAATGAATTTAAATAATAAAATTATTTAAATTCATTAATAAGTAAAATTTTTATTAATTGCACACACGGATGCGGCCGGCGCGATTGCATAGTGCATCAATTAGGAAAATTGCAGTAGCAACCAAAGTTACTAAAACAAATTACAGACGTTACGATTTAGTCCGATTTCTAATGTTGGTGCTGTTAATCAATAGGCGATGGCATCATATTGTTTTTAGGTTAATGGCTCAGACGGATTGAAACAAGTTATTAGACTGAGGCGAAGAAAACTTATTTATATTATATGCTAGCTGGTCGTACGAGGCGAATAAGGGACAAGCCTTGGCAATTAATAGGCAACTACGGCATCTCCAAAGAGTGTTGCCCAAGTTGTAAATTCACAGATGACTCTGTAAATTGCGCTGTCGTGCTGTCACAGCCCCGAATGCAACCGCGAGCACACGAAGCTAGCCCTTGTGGGGCTCGGCTACCGTAAGAATTTAGTAGTTAATAAACAAACTAATAACATTTTCATGCTAACTAGCTTGTCATTAATTAATCTCAAAGATGTTTTAATTGAAAACTTCTTTAGCGCCGTTAAAAGTAAATAATGTTAAATTCGCTAATAGAAAATTCATAAGACGTCAAAAATGCACCACATTTAATATTCAAGTTTTCACTTCTGTCGGCACTCACAGAGTGCAATCCGTTTTTTTTTTCTGGAACCTACAATTTTTTAACACATCTATCCCAACACGACCTGATCAAGGCTGACCTGATAGTCGGACATTGTGTGCACCATTTAGGTTGGAACTAATGATGAAGAATTACAGCATCAAAGTGCGATGTTGGAATTACAATCCATATCATCGTCATTATTTCATATACACTCAGCCCTTGTCCGCGACTTCGTATGCGTGTTTTACAACCGGCTTGCCTGACGTCTATCCTTATCCTTACGAATGTTATTGTTGCCTATCAGATATCAGGGGCTCGATTCTCATGCAATCGAAGTCCATTTCACCAATTTTCTCCAATTTTTTTTAGAAGGTTTAACACGGTTTCTTGATTTACGAAAAATCACAATTGAAAGAGTTTAATTCAATGCATAAATCGATCGATTTCTCCCACTGTAAATTTGCTTAAAACCTTCGAAAAAAATTTGATGATGTGAACTTCGATTGTGTGAGAATCTGGCCCCAGGCTGCCAAGGCTACATGACCCTTAATCACCTCTCGTGTGGTCTTGCTTGGGCAGAACCACAAACCATAATGGCAATCGCTTTCTCAGTCTCTCCCAGTTGCTTATAAGTCGTTGAGCGTCGGGGCCCAGGGTCCACTATCCTCCTTTTTCTTCACCGGCATACAATCAGACCAATGGCACAACTGGTGTTATTAATATTTAATAAATTCGTATATTGACTGTACGTGTCTGGGAAAGTGTATAAATATTTAAATCTAAGTTCTATTGTGTACTTAGGCTATAATATTTCAAGCAAATATTAGTTAAAGAATAAAGTAGGAAAGCGGACTCTGGGCTTTGACGATAAGCGGCGAGGAAGAAACTAGGGAATCGCTCAGGTGAGGGAGAAAGGGAGACATTAGAGAAACAGTATAAATCTCGAATCATTTTGCATAATGACATCTTGGAAGCCAAAAGCTTTTGTGTGCTCGTCGATTGAAATTATATTCCAACACTAGGACAGCGACTGTCAATGGCTATGCCGCTCCTGCCTGACCCCCTGGCCGTAAGGGCTAACTCAAGAAATGCTGGCTTGTTGTCGTCAATGGCCTGACAACTAGGAAGCCGACGACAGTGCGAAGTGAAGTCTAAAAATCTTCTCTGACAAGATTAATTAAGAGAGATCTCATTGTATTCAATTCATAACAATAAATCATGTCGGTGCAGTAAACCATTGAGGAGGTACCTAGTCTGGAGCCATTCCAGGGTTCACAATCAGGTCATGCTTAATGTACCTAATAATGGGTACATTGTCATCCAAGATAAACGGGTGTACAAAATTTCTGCTCAATCAGTAGAAGATATATTCTTAAAAATTGACTCACAAGATTTCACCTGAACATTAAATAAAAGCGTGTAAAAAGTAGGAAAGCGGCCACTGGACTCCGAAGCTCAACGGCTGAGGAAATAACTGGGAAAACGCTCAGATGAGAGGGTAAGAGAGGTGATGATGAATCGTAAAGTGTTGGTCAATAACAATAGTTATTCAATGAATGACAAAGTTGCTTTCACGTGTATTCACACACGTGACTGACTCTGTTATTTCACATGACTGCTCTAAGAATATAATGGTTTCTGGGCTCATTTGTAAAGAAAAATAGTTGAACAGTTTCCAGATGATCGATTTTGTTGGTCGGAGTGGAATAGCAGGTTTTACAGCGTTGTAGATCGCCTGATGGTAAGCAAACTCCGCCATTGACACATGAGTTTCTTTCGGCGTTTCTTCTCAGCAGTGGTCGTTGTAGGTAATGCTAGTAGTTTATTTATCAAATCGATATGATTTATTTTGGAACATGACTTGAAAACATGCCTATGATGATCTATAAATGCTTAGACTTCGAAGTTGACACCAGCAACCCAACAAGAATCACTGTTGCCGACTTTAAAAAGCGATAGGTTTGCTTGTAAATAGTTTATATATTTTTTATTGAAATCTTTAGATCTGAATTAACTCTGAAGATTTCTGAGAAATGGTTTTCTGAAAATGGGATTTACTTATGCTCTGGTTGTACCGGCTCTAGCATAAAGTCAAAAACATTTATTCATTCATAACTTCTTAGAATATGACGTCTAACGTCATATTTTCAATAGATGACCACTCAAGATCTTCTCGTGGATGTCGTGCCGCACGAGGTGATCATAGGGTATAAAGCCATAGCTTATAGGCATCAACAGCGTTCTCAAATAAGGTGAGGTGGTAGGTTTACATTTTTAACAACTTTAGAGGCCGAAAAGGAAACAGGAGACACGCTCGGTAAAAGACCCATTCGGATTATTAACGATCAATGTGAATTATTTCATAGCTTTTATACAGCTGTTTTTAATTGCCGGTGCAGCAAAGAAATCATTTTGCTTATCGAATTAGCTTGTGATTAGTCGAATCGCATTTTTATGATGATGAAGTTATAGATACGAAATACATGTTGACGTTTGACGACCATTTAAGCAATCATCCAAATAACAAGGTAGCTCGTTTAACGTTCTTGCGTAATTTTATTGTCATGTCTTCTCTTTCTACAGCTTCTTCTCATTCTTCTCCCCGCATCGATATCTCGGGAAAGGCATTTCCTATTGGCTTGCAGAACCGTCTATGTAGACTGTTTTGTGTATGACTATAATATGGTTATTATAACAATCGACTGCTCATAAAAAGTTTGTCTTGTGGTACGAATGGTACGATGGACACAAAGCCTTTCTGCGTTCGAGTTGAGCACAGAAACGTAGACAAATATTATACGCCTAAGTGCAAATATTACTCCGCGCTAGAAATTGAACCTAAGGTAGATGGCGCAGTTCTTCCAGTGATATTTCTTTTTGTTTCGTTTATCCATGTGGAAAGGCCATGTGGAAAGTGATCTGAGCCCATACTGCCGTTTTGCCAGAGATATTAGGCATATTGTTTTTTTTTTTATAAAAATTAGTCGAAGGGGACTGACGGAACTGCGTTTTTAACAATTTTTTTTGTATTTATTTTTGTTTTTTCAACAATTTGTAATACGTGGATGTAATGTGTGTATATTTCTTGAATAAATATTTTACATTACAGTTTGGATTTTTGATCAAATGTTTCCATGCAAGATTTTCTATTATGGGTTTACCGCGAGGTCACTGCTCGCAGTATAAACTTCTAGTTGTGTAAATAATGTTAACTTGAGCAAATCTTTGCTTTATCAAACTGTTATTGATTTTGTACTAAATAAATTAGCCTGTTTGGAATGTGGATCTTCATAAAATTTGAATGCAGGTTCTGTTCTTCATTTATATGCCTATTTAAAATGCCAATTAAAAATATAAATCGTTTAAAAAATATCTATGGTAGCAACGCAGCCAGCCAAGCAAAAGCATTTTAATATTTTTAATTGAGGAACTTTCTTATTAGACATAATTCTATTTTCGTAATAAACATTTTAAATGCAAAAAAATAGAACGAATTGGTCCGAAAATGTTGATAAAAGGCTGTAGAAAAGCATCATCTTCTAGTCGGCAAGCAAACAGGTAGTCAGCCCCATTCATAGCTGGGTCACTTTCTCCTTACCTTGATTTCTTACGCCCAAGTCGCGTACGTTTGCTTACACTTACACGCAAAATGATGGTATTTTTGACAACAAATACTTTTACTTTTCAAACACATTCACTCAAAAATATATGACATTTCTACTAATCTCTCTCATTTAACATCATTATATAAATTTCATTATATGATTGCTCAGTTACTTACATAATTAACTTGTCTGGTCAGTTTATTTTGAGATGACCGTTCTCGATTCTTAAAAGTAAACCACAAATATGTAAACTTACCGATTCGTATTCGATTTCGGAATATCCACAAAAATATTTAGCAAAAAACTAAAAAGTCACTGGCACAAAACACGTCACGACTCGGAAATTCTAAATTCGAAAAGTCACTGACCACTGAAATATGGCGCGAAATTGCGCCAACACTTTCCCTTTAATTTTAGTTATATTTTTTCGTATTTATTCCTTTGATTTATAAAACAAAATCGTAGAGCGACCTCGGTGAGCCACGTTCAACGCGGACAGTGGCTACGCCGGTTATAAAACTACACATGAACAATTTCTTGTTTACTCCTCCACTCGAGAAACTCGAATCGGGCTATCCGATCGCAGGAAAATGTTGCAGATAGAAATGCATTTCCGCATTATGGTGTGTTTATTACAAAATGGCCGGTTAATAGCATGTTAACCAACATTGCTTTTGCAGTAGACATGTTGCAATAGGTATAGGTAAGTTGTCTTGTCCGTTTTCGCAAGCAACGTGCGGGTAGGCAGGTAATTAGGAGCAATCCTTACTAGTAAACAGATTGACATTACATATATATATTTATTCTTATCTAAATTAATACCTGATCAATAAGCAATTTATATAGTTTCACGAGGAAATCCACACAAACAAAAGGCTTCTACTCTTCAAAGAGCCTCAGTTAAAATGAATAATGTCCAAGAATATAAAGGACTTATTAAAACTGATACAATACAAAATTAACACATGAATAAGCAATTTTTTACAACTTTTCTCAGTTACGCAATTGGACTTTGCCCAGCAGTGGGACACGAGATAATATCTTTATATTATAACTAAATGTTGCCCGGGGTTTCGCTAACGTGGAAATTTTGAGATAAAACAGCAAGATAGCCTATAGCAATCTTGGATAATGTACCTTTCTAATGGTGAAAGAATTTTTGAAATCGATTCGGTAGTTTCGGATATTACCCACCTCTAACCTACAAACTCACAAACGCTTACATCTTAATAATAATAGTATAAGATAAAAATTATGCAATCTCCGAGATGATTTGCGGGAAAATTAACCTTTGCAGTCACTCAATAAGCGAAAAAACATCCTAATTGTATAGGTACATTTGAAATCGTTTTTTTTTCCTGCAAAAACATCTTTAATGTAAAATCAAATTGAACCAATACAAAGCAAATAGTTACTAGCATACTTACTTAGGTACCGAAAAAAATATTTCCGTTAAAAATTCTGTAAGAAATAATAATGTGTTCGTCCGTGGTTATGATTACAACTGATATCTGTCACTAGACGGTGTTTAATCAAGGCGTTTAGACCGATATTAAATAGAGAGAAATGACCCTGAGCTCAGGCACCCTATGGCTGCAGAAGAAATCGGGACGCTCAAATGAAAGATAAAATAGATACCAATATTTATTTTAACTCTATAAGGGTCGGTGGATGTCTTTGAACGCATGATCGAGTTAATATATATACTAGGTGCGCATATAATTAAGTATAATTCGTTTATAATAGAAAACATTGACTGTGTTTTATAGCAAAAACACAGATATAGACAATGATATCATGGCATTTTTTTTTCATCGGCATTCGATCAAATACGGTTCCGTAAGTATAACTTTTGACCATGTAATTAATGTGTAAGTACTTTCATTTTTATATTATTGAAAAATAACAATATAAGTACATAAAAAAAATGGTAAGCCCTTCTGGCATGATATTATTAAGTATGGAACAACATTTGTCTATACTATTATTATAAAGAGGTAAGCGTTTGTGAGTTTGTATGTTTGAGGCGGGTAATCTCCGAAAGTACCGAACCGATTTCAAATATCTTTCACCATAAGAAAAGTACATTGTCCAAGATTGCTATAGGCTATCTATTTCAAAATTCCCACGGAGCGAAGCCCCGGGCAATGTCTAGTATTAAATAAGTTTCTTTCGGTATTTCTTTTTAGCAGTGGTCGTTCTGAAATGATAGAAGTTTTGCTGAATATTACTTCATACTAAATATTATTTACCTGGCGGGCCAGCTCTATCTATTTGTGTAAAAAAAATAAATAGAAGGCCTGAAATTTTACTTGTGTTACGTAGGTATTTATGAGAAATACAATACCTACACATCAAATTAAAAAAAAATCCTATCGTTTTAACATTAATTGCTTTTTGTAATTAATAAATAATACCTACATAATAAAAATTGTTTTATTTAAGGTAATAAATTCCATGGGCCTATTTGGCATGGCCACAGATAGACATACCTGAATGATTCAATGAATGATCATATTCATAGTTTTTTACAGAAAGGACACTGACTATCTTCACACGTTTTAAGGTGAGAGGAACGAACAAATAAACGAGCTTTCACATTTATAATAGTACGTGTTGCTCAGAATTATGACTCAGTATAACGGTCGTATTTTATATACTTATTATATAACATAAATACCAACGATTTCAAACCTAAGCCACTGGGCAGATTTGAATGAATGAAATTTGAAATAGATATAGTTAATACAAACACAGGCTACCACAGGCGGAGCAACAGGTAGTATGTTACATTTTTTAAAGAGGATCACCTCTTTAAAAAATGTAAAGGATGTATGTCGTTTTATGTCAGAGTCTACCTTTACGAAAACGTCAGCCTTTATGTCAACTTCAACATCAAAACCTGAGAATAAGCTTTGAATGGAGACATTGTAAGGTTAGGTTATTTTGTAGGTAGGTATCCAACCAAAAATAGAATCTTTATTTCCATTAATTTCAAAATATATCAGCCTTGTGTTTTTCAAAAATGGCATTGTTAAAAACGTTAATACCCCGGCAATTAAGTAAGTACAATAAATATAGCAAGACTAGAAACAAAACACGAGAACAAAATTTTAATAAAACATTTTGTTTCAGTTGTAAATACACATCGCGCTATTATTTCCACCATCAGACCTTCATCTACTGATACTAAACAAAACGAAGACGAACCTGTGGATATAGAAAACCCATTCAAGAAAGAACCACGGCAGTGCATTCTCTGTAAATTGAATATCACACCCAACTACAAGAACTACAGACTCCTCTCCCAATTCCAAAGCCCTTACACTGGTAGAATATACGGCAGGCACATCACGGGTCTGTGCCAAGCGAAGCAGGCATTGGTTGAGACTGAAATTACAAAGGCACAAAACTGTGCATTGATGCCATACTATTATAAAGATAAGGTGTTCCTAAAGGACCCTAAGCTGTTTGATCCCGAGAACCCAATTAGATCACATAGATTCTAGATCGTTTGTAGTATATTAGTGTATGTTAGAATAAAATATTTGTGAAAAGTAAAAAATGGTTTTATTTTTTTACTTCCTTCAATTTGCTTACCTACTTAATAATTTAGAATGTTACAATATTCTGATTCTGAATACATTTTCTACATGCAGTATGTATCTAGAGTTTGAGTACTACATATATGTAGTAATTTAAGAAAAGATTTGCATAATCTTGAGAACAGGTCCCTATAGATGTGAAAGATATGTGCCAGTAGGTCCTTCTACACTAAAAAAATAAGTGCTTAGATTACATGCAGTAATCATTTTCTAAACACACATTTCTTCATGAGCTGTTCTATACCTTCCAAGGCTAATAGTTTATATTTATTATTTAATATTATATCAGGGATTTTAATCTTTCAATGTCATTCCAATAGCAATTGCACTTTTATACACTCATAGTAAAATTGAAAAATAACAAACAATTTTAGACATTTATTTATTAATAACATATAGAAATTATAAATCATTGAACTTAGCCAGAACTATGCTCTCATCGTCTGGAGTATTAAAACAATCATTGTCCTCGTCATACCCAACCAAATTACAAGGGATTTTCAGAGTTTTCAACACTTCCGAAAACTCCATACTCTGTTTATCTGGAAACTTACTTCTCATTATTTCTACCAACTCTGTCAGAGCATCTTGGCATCCTTTCTGCCATTTCTTTATAAGTCCTCTCAATTCTTCCGTGTCCTTGTTCATAGCTTTGGCCAGAAGCAATTTCTTTTTAACCTCAATTCGAGACTTCAATTCATCAATATCTTTTTGCGATATAGAACCGGTAGATTTTGCTTTTGTTGGTTTCGTAACTTTATCATAGGATTTTCTAATTAATATTGTTCTTTTTTGATTGAAATCAAAGTCATCATCTTCGGAACTTTGTGATGATGTTTGTGGCTCTTTAATTATAATTGTTACAGGTATTTTATTCTCTTTTGGTTTATGCTTCAATTTTTGCTTCAAGCTAGTGGTGGATGTGGTCTTATCTTCTAGTTTTCTTACTTTCATTTTATTATCTTCCATAAAATCATCATCATCGTCTAATGTTAATATTCTAGGTTGTATTTGCAAATTTTCTACTTTGTGTTTCACAGGGCTCTCTTGTTTTTCTACAAGAACATTCGCAATGACTTCATTATCTTTCAACTGACACAAAGGGAGATCATCTGAATCAGAGTCTATTGTCTGCAAGGTATCTTGTTGTTCTTTTTCATTTGTATCGGATGCTAAAACTTGACCTTTAAAAAGTTTCTTCTGTATAACCACTATGCACTCTTTTGTCAGATTATCAGGACTTCTTTTCTTATCCTCTTCTAGTTTTACTGACTTATTCTTACTATTTAGTTTTGCTACTTTATCTTTCACACTATGGTTAGGTTGATCAGATACCAGTTTGATATTTTTGGCCGATGGTGAAGTAAACTTTCTACTTTTGCTTTTAGATTTAACTATAGGAGTTATTTCTGTGATTTCTTTAATATCGGCTTCTATTGTAGAAGTTTGAATGGGAGTATTTTCAGTAGATATTTCTTTTGGAGATTTTGGAACACTTATTCTACTTTTAGCTTTCAATGCAGCAACAGCTGGTAATTTGTCATCATGAATCACTTCAGTTGATACATTTTTTGAGGTTGTTTCGTGTAGATCACTGATAGTAGGAACTGGAGATGTTGGTTCAGGCTGCACGTTTAATATCTTTGACTTCTTTCTTCTTTGAAATTCAACATTACGAATAGGAGTAGTGTTTACATCACAAATGGCACTTGAATCTACATCTTCAATTTTTCGTTTGGCCTGTACATCCTGCTCAGTCGTTTCAGTGCCTGGTATTGGAGACACGAAAGGTGACGGTCCTCCTTTTCTCCAATTTCGAGAGAGCCCTACTCTTCGGCAAGGAGTAAGAAGAGACTTACTTATTCCTCCAGGTGTTTTGGGAGAATCAATTTTGTTTGATTTCAATGAAGAAACATTCTTCATTTCCGAGCGATTCGCGACAAGTTTTGCTGTGAGCTTGAGAATGAAATAATTTTGAAAAGATTACAAGTAGTAACCAAACACTAACAAAGACACATTTATTTTATTTTGACATTTAATCTCATTTTCCACTTCCCGCCAAAAATATTAAATCACCATAGACAATTATGGCCGTCATCACAGTGTGCGCTTGTAGCGACACAGATATAAAATCACAGGTATTTCGTTCGGTTCTTCCTAGATAAAAAAAAAGCAAAGGGTCAACCAACTGTCACGTCTTTCATGTCATGTCAAATGTCAAAATATAGTCTCTGGATTTAGTTGTGAACGGAGAAGGTGCGTGTTGTTTTAGCTCAAAATAATTGTTTTTTACAATATTGGGTAAAAATAATTCGCTGCAGTCTGAAAAGGACCTGGCTTTTGATTTGCGAGTCGAGTACCAAGTAAAAGTTATATTTGTTTTCGTAAACAAAAACATTACATAATGCCGTTGTTGAGGCTCACTTCAGGCACTTTCGGCCAGCTGCGCACTTTCGCGACGTCATCAGCTCTTGGGAAGAGAGTCAAGACCTTCGCCATTTACCGATGGAACCCCGACGAGCCGGAGAAAAAGCCTTACACCCAAAATTTCCAGGTGGACCTCGATGATTGCGCGCCTATGGTTTTGGATGCATTGCTGAAGATTAAGAATGAAATTGACCCGACTCTTACGTTCAGGAGGTCTTGCCGCGAAGGAGTTTGTGGTTCGTGCGCCATGAACATCGATGGCATTAACACTTTGGCTTGCATCAGTCATATAGACCAAAATCTCTCAAAGCCATCTAAAATTTATCCTCTGCCTCACATGTACGTTGTGAAAGACCTGGTTCCTGACTTAACTAACTTCTACCGTCAATACCAATCCATCGAACCATGGCTTCAGCGTGAAAAAGAGGCTGAAAAGGGAAAAGAAGTCCAACTGCTTCAGGATGTCGAAGATAGAGCTAAATTGGATGGTTTGTACGAATGTGTTCTCTGTGCGTGCTGTTCCACCAGTTGTCCTTCATACTGGTGGAATGGAGACAAGTATCTTGGACCAGCAGTCCTCATGCAAGCATACAGATGGATTATCGACTCTAGGGATGACCAAACAGAAAAGCGTTTATCAAAATTGAAGGACACTTACTCTGTATATAGGTGCCATACTATCATGAACTGTACGAGAACTTGCCCCAAGGGATTGAACCCAGGAAGAGCTATTGCACAAATTAAGACCCTTCTTTCTGGTATTGTCAAAAAACAGAAGCCTATAATGGACCCGGCAGGCCTCGAGAAGCAAGCAGCCCACAACTAAACAACCCATTCATTGCTGTAGTTACCTTAACATTAAAACTAATGCACTTGTAATTCTGGGTACTCAAGAGGTTTCTATAAAGGTTAGGGTGTTATAACCTTTGCAAGAAACTGCTGTATAAATCTGACATTTAGTAGTTGAATCTAATTTCTGATTCTGATTTCAAATCATGAATTTTTTTTTTAACATAAGTCAAAGATAGTTTAGTAAGAAAAAGTGAAATACTGTATTGACAAGGAGCTGTGTAACTGAAATTAAAAAAGTATTATTTCGTTGTTAGTTTTTATTTCATCCAACATCCAATATTTATTTCTCATTTCCTTGTGATTATACATTTGTAAAAGATTTGTTTTGAATAAAGAATATTTATTTACGTAACCTCGTATTTTTCCGTTTATCTCTGTAATCACTTTCCTTAATTAAGTGGTTATTAATAAATGATTGCATCAAATTATCAAATAACGTAGTTATGGATACTAGTACAGTATTTGTTCATTATTATTGTACAAATCTATTTGCCATGCTGATTTATATATATTTAAACCCATCGCGTCAATTTCCTACGGAAAAAGTATTTTTCTGGAAAAAGGTAACCTATATATTTTTCCGTATTCCTAATAATAAAATGGTAGGTATAAATATTACCTATTGGTTGAGTATATAAAGAGATATTTCTCGTTATCGAACGTGTTAATAGTTAACACTAGTGTCAGATTTTATCCAAGTCACCTAAAGATATCTGACATTACTTTTTACGACTACCTATACCTACTGCGTCTAGCGGCAAGTAATCGATTACGCAAACTGTCTATGAAAACTACAAACTCATGTGGCGCGAGTAGGATTCGAACCTAGGACCTTTCGATCACAGGCGGAAAGTCTTGACTACTAGACCGCTTCGAAAATAGGTAATAATCATGCTTTCGTTATTATTAATATTAGCTGGGATCTAGCTCTTGGATTATCTAAAAAAAATCTGAAATTGAATTGCTTGCACTTACCATAAAAGGTAAATACGCCAATCGATGTGTTCGATACTTGCCATTTCGCTACGGATCCCTAAAAATCCGAATTGCCATTTTCCCTCAACTATATTCTAATGTAAGGGCATTTTAAAGAAACAATTTGTAATTAAAATCTCATATATTTCTCATATCATATACAGTACAATCCCAGTATAACAAATCCAGTTGTAACAATATCTGAATCACAGATTCTGGCCAACAACACCATACACTATCGGCTAAAATATCGCAAAATTTGGTTGTTTCGACGTACATTGCTGGTTTGGTCCTTGCGTTAAAAAAGGTCACAAACTACATAATGTAAGTTTTATCGCAGAGGCATCCGAGTTCGCCGATAATGTCGGCATAGACGCCATGAGACATTTTTGTGTCGACAATTTCTAAATCTATGGGTTTATATATCACATGCCTTCTATAGCACTTAGGACTGGTATATAGATGAGCCTTAGCGCGCGCTTTGACCTCTGCCTAGGACTTCAAAACAAGAAAAAAAAAACAACAAAAAACGTTTTATTACAACTAAATAATCACGGGTTTAATTTCGCTACTTTTCTCCCTATCTAACAGCACACTAGCGCCACCAACACATATATACTAATATTATAAATGCGAAAGTCTATCTATTCAGCTTTCACGGCTAAACCGCTTGACCGATTTTGATGAAATTTGGTATGCATGTAGTTAAAGAACCCCGTTCAAACATAGGCTATTTTATTTTTCAAAAATCAACCTTAAACGTCTATAATGGGGGGTGAAAGTTTGTATAAAAATCATGTCTATTCCGCTTTCGCAGAGAAATTCACGCGGGCAAAATCTAGTTTTTAATAATCCCTTTTATTTCTTAGCAAAAAATAAAAAAGATTTGATTTGACTAATTATACCACCCTCAATAAATAGTTTTATTTGAAGTCTTGCATTTGAAAATGTGGTCACAGTTGATTATACGAATTTTGACCACCATTTCGAAATATTCTTTATAGTCCTTTAAATATTTATTTTTCGCTGATAAATAAAAGAAATTTATAAAAATGGCGTTAAAGAATTTTAAGTTGGCCAGACTTTGCAAAAGCGACTATCACCATTGCACAAGTGAAACATTACATCTAAAACCTACTTAAAAGGTATAGGATATTATTACTAGGTACACTTTTAAGATACCCTTTATAATAGAATGTATTATAACATCAAGAATCTGTCTTAATTATGTTAATCACTGTTCTAAATTATAATGGTTACATTTATAGACGCTGGGACTGGACCAAACCGCACACTATGACCACCATTACACTTTTATAAATTTATTTTAAATTAATAATTAATAGCGAACGCTTAAATCATACCACAGGAGATTATGTTACACTAGTTAATTGATTTTATAAGAAAGTATTATTGTTTTCTATTGGACAATGTTTGATAAATAGTAAATGAAAGCCACCAGAATCACAATCAAAATGATTCTGTTGCCGAACTATCGATAGGTGACCTCGGAAGTCTATAATATCGATATGCCTATCGATACTAGTGTCGATAGTATCGACAGTTTAGTTTGGTACAATAGTATCTATATACTCAATACTATCAATTCAAAATTCTTTATTCAATTTAGGATGATATACATCACTTATTGACGTCAAAAAAATTACTTAAACTAAGTCTACTGCCGGCTTCCAAAGCGCAGGTGAAGAAGAAGCGGCGCGACAAACTTCACTTTTCTCCAAGGACGTCAATTAACCAATATAGGTCTTACACATATATTAAAAATTAGGAGGACGAATATACATCATTATTAAATAAATAAATAAATAATAAATATATTAGGACAAATCACACTATATTTTATAACAAATACATATATAGATAAACATCCAAGACCCGGGCCAATCAGAAAAAGATCATTTTCCATCATGACCCGACTGGGGATCGAACTCGGGACCTCTCGGTTCAGTGGCAAGAACTTTACCACTGCGCCACCGAGGTCGTCAAATTCAAATTTAAAATGTCAATATCGAAATTATTACTATCGAAGGTGCATTCGACATTGGGCTTGGATACTATCGGTAGTGTTATCGCGTGTCGATAGTATTTGCGGTGACGAAGCTATCGATAATATCGACACTCGTCGATAAATCTATCGATACTATTGCTTTTACACAATTATCGATAGTCAATCGATAGACTATCAAGCGGCAACACCAGTATCTACTATATAATGGAAAACTATACCGAATTCTATCCAATATATGCATGCAGTTTATCTAGTGCAGCATTATCTCCTGTGTTTTTTTTATTTTTGGCAATGAATTCTTCTTCTTATTGAGTATGTTATTGCTAACACTAGTTTTAGATGTTATTCAAGTCGCCTAAAGGCATCTGACATTAATTTTACGATAATTAAAAGAAATTGATAAAAATGTGATAGTGAGCAGGGAGGAACCCTCTTCAGACGCAAAAAAATTGTGGTAATTATATAAAGGCGGATTAAAGACATGAAATAGAATTCACATAACAATACCATTAATTTATATATATGCATTAGTATACTAATCGAAGAAAAAAGATTAAGTTTTTAGGACACTAGAAAAATATTTATATACATATTATTTATAATAATAATTAATTTATATGATTATTTATACAGGATCAAATATACAGGTGTTACAAAATAACTTTCGAAGTGACAAGATACGACACCTTTCAAGTAGAGAAGTTTCAAGTTAATATTAACATTTTCAAGAAGAGAATTTTCAAGTTAATATTAACATTTTTAAATAGGCTGCTCGGAAGATTTTTGTATTCTTTATACCAGCTCCACACTGTCGCCGAACTCGGACACATGCCGTCAATGTGTGAACATTGCGTAGTTAGTATGAGTGCTTTTATTTACCGCAATATATACCGAATCCGCTAATGAAAAACCAGCAATGTATACCGAATCCGCTAATGAAAAACCAGCAATGTATACCGAATCCGCTAATGAAAAACCAGCAATGTATACCGAATCCGACAAAGTTTGGCGAACTGTTCGACGTGTGGAGCGGGCACTGGACGCGAGTGACGTCTATTTTTTTAATTTCAATACTTCGCATAAAGGAGCTACGCACATTACCGTATCTTACAACTTCGTATATATGTATTTTATAACACCCTGTACCCTGTATTTATCTTGTCACTGAGTACCAAGGTCATTAGACCCGAACACCTTGGTATAATTTCTAAACCACCATCAGCCCCTGGCGTTGATCATTTGATAACGATTTCGTAACGAAACTTGATAATCCTGTTTATATTTTAAAAGGAACTTTTATTTAACTCTTTGTGAATTGAACCCTATACATTTTTTATTTACATGTATATGCATTCTAACCTACTTAGTTTTTTCAAAAGTGCGCTGTGCAGTTTCGAACGCTTGAGGTTTTTTAAATAAATAAATAAATATATTAGGACAAATCACTCAGATTGAGCTAGCCCCAAAGTAAGTTCGAGACTTGTGTTATGGGATACTAACTCAACGATACTATATTTTATAACAAATACATATATAGATAAACATCCAAGACCCGGGCCAATCAGAAAAAGATCATTTTCCATCATGACCCAACCGGGGGTCGAACCCGGGACCTGTCGGTTCAGTGGCAAGAACCTTACCACTGCGCCACCGAGGTCGTCAAATAATTTTTAGACTTATGATTGGTATTATTTTTACACCAAAAGCAAAAACTTTTTTTTATTACACTGTTGCTTTTGGACACTATTAGTCATTTCATGAAAATGTTGGTTTAAGGTGTTTTATATTGTTAATTTTGTGAACAACTTTTTGGCCGGATATGTGTTAATTAAGAACTGTAAATTATTTTTAAAAATGGCTGTTGTAGTTTAAATAAATAAATAAAAACATTCCCGTTCAATGTTATTATGTACAGGTATTTCATTTGTATTAGGATTTGGTAATTTCTTAAAATTTCCTCACCCACATCTGTCAGAACTTTCCCTTCAAAAAAATTATAGGAGGAAAGAAGATTTATATTTATTAAATAAAATATTTTGTTTTTTTAAATTTCCTCATTCAGATTATTTATAGTAATTTTTGAAGTTATGAAATCGGAGTTATTAATTATATAATAATCGTGAAATTATTGTATAATCCTGAAAATATTCTTATATGATCTTCAACATCTCATATTTATTACCAGCTTGATATTTGACAAAAAATTTAAATTTGATTATATTTTCACAACACATACATGTATATATTTATAACACAAAACACTTGCCTAACTGATATTATTCCGTCTAGATAGATAATGTAATTTAGGTTTGTACAGGTCTGATGTGTCGTACCTCTGCACTTTGCGGGGTGCTGGTGACTTCAGTTTTCCGTTCGGTGTTGGCCTATTTTGCTCATAGTTCTCAACGGATTTGTCGCTTGACGGACTGTTTGGGAGTGCTGAAATGAAAAAAAGAATGTTCATGTTCAATCAGCATCAATCAAAGACTATAAAACTATATGTGCAGGACAACGCCTGATGTATTAGATTAGCAAACACTTCGCACTTGTTTATGATAATTATAACTATCTATCCGAGCGTTATCCCGGTTACTTCCTCGGCCGTTGACCGTCGGAGCCCAGCGTCCGCAATTTCACTGTACCTACATATTGCAACATATTCTTGTATTGTTACACTGAAGCATCAGATTGTACAGTGCTCTTGCAAATTAAAGTTAATTTCCAGTTTGAAAATTTTGAACAGGCGTGATAATATGTATGTATTACGAGTTCGAAAATTGGCTAATTTCCAACTAATTGAATCATATACTTTTTTCTAATGTCCAAAACTAAAACTATATATGGAGCTCGTATGACAGTGCTGTGCTATGACGTCACCAATTGTGAAGTCAAAATGAATTCCTAACATAATTTAAAGAGAACAAAAAAATTGATTAATTAAAGTGCCATTTTATTATTGTGTTTGGTTATATAAATCTGTACTATTATTATAAAGAGGTAAGCGTTTGTGAGTTTGTATGTTTGAAGTGGGTAATCTCCGAAACTACTGAACCGATTTTAAAAATTCTTTCACCATCAGAACTTTCAATCCAAGAATTTATCTCAAAATTCCCACGGGAACGAAGCCCCGGGCAACATCTAGTACTTAAATAAATATAAAATACATCCAAGACCCAGGCCAATCTGAAAAATAAAACCCAGTAAAGCGTAGTTAAGCGTAACTACCTTTAAGTATTTATGTTTATACCCAGCCAAGTAGCCATTTCCACCGTGCCCACTACAGATATACGAGTGCCAACAAAAATACTCACTAGTCCTCTTGGGCCTCGGGAGGCCGACCCTCTTGGCCCGCCCCAGGTACTTGGACCTCACGCTTGCTGTCATGCTGTTGTTGCTTCTCTCTTCATTCTCTGAGAATTAACAAATATGTATTGTATTCAAGCTGTTGCCCGCAACTTACGACATCAAAAATCAAAATCAAATAATTTATTCAGAAATTAGGCCTTCTCAGGCACTTTTTCACGTCAAATTAAATAATATTTACCAAAGCCACAAACTACTGACATTTCGGAACGACCACTGCTGAGAAGAAAATGCCGAAAGAAACTCATTTGAACAGTGTTGGTCGCTATCATGCCAGAAGGGATTCGCCCGCGTGAAATCTTTCAAAACAAGATTTCAGCCATCCAATATATAGGTGTTGCATCTACTCATTGTAAAAGTCAATTAATTGAATAGTATCTGTAGATACTTTTTACGCGATACGGTTAACCAGCTAAACGTGGGCAAGTTTTGCAACTGTTGGCTCTGTCTACCTAGTAAGGTACAGATATAAACATAATTTAATGTATCTATACCATTATTATAAATAGGTAAGCGTTTAGGGGGTTTGTCAGTTCGAGGCGGGTAATCTCCGAAACTACCAAACCGATTTCAAAAAATATTTCACTTTTAGAAAGGTAAAAGATACCAAGATTGATAAAGTCTATATTTTATCTGAAAATTCCCACGTGAGCGAAGCCCCGGGCAACATCTAGTCTGCAATATACTTAAAACTCTCACCATTGCGTGTTCCCAGTTTAATTCGCGGCGGTGAAGTGCCGAAGCCCGCGGTTGTCGTGAAAATACTTTCAAATTTTAAGATTCAGCTGTGATTTTACAGTCGTAAAAGGCTAGTCAGCCTGACATCCGACCCTATTAGAAATGTCATTGTCATGATTTATCGTACGACATCCGCGACATTTATCGTACAACATTTTTAATAAAACATAATCAAATTAAAGGAAACCACTCACCTTCAGTCGTAGACGTAATCTGATCTGATCCACTGAACTTTCTTATTTTATTCGGCGTCAAAACTGGCCGGTTATTGTTTACTAAACACTCAACTTCCAGATCCAATTTCCTCTTCAATGAGTTATCCTCATTCACAATACTAGACTCCATACAGTAATCTATCTTAGGCATTTTATTTGGCGACTCGTCTACAGCGCTGCCAAGTATAATCTCCATTATTTCCTGCCTAGATGTCTTTTTTGCCATTTCTTCTAATTTTGCATCATAATCGCTTGTTAATTCAAAGGAACATTCAGATTTAACCGGGCTAAATATAGGTGGTCTTTCGAAATCACTGTCTACGGGTAAAGCGACTTCATCGGATATATTCAAATCCTTGACAACATTTTTGCATAATTTGAAATGGCCATTTTTGTAATAATTCACTATTTCATAATCGCCGTGGTTGCTTGCGACTTCTTTGATCAAATTCTCTTCGTAAGTATCACAGTTTACTAAATACATTTTGCTTCTGTCGACTTTGTCCGTAAAATTGTTTAGAAACTTGCTAAATCTGTCCCTTTCAATTTCTGCGTTATATTTCTCGCCTTCACCAAAGTATTCTAGTAGGTTTTCGTCTCTGCATTCGAGCAAAGCGTGTTTTCTTATCTCCTCATGTATATTCTTACATTTGTCAGTTTCTTCGGTTTCAGATAATTCCTCAGTTATGACAGTTACTTCGAAGTATTCTGGAGGTTTTTTAGTATCTTTATTATATTCATCTTTATCTAAATTGTCATGTGTTATTGGTTTTTCTTCTACAATAGTGTTTTGGTTTTCTTCAGTATTGTCTGTGTAATCATAAGTATTGCTAGCATCAGGCACTCCTATAATTTCATTTATTTCACTAACTTTATAATCCCCTATCTTCACTTCATCCAAATGAAATTGATCATTAACGTCTGGACGTATTTCCATCTTCGCAGATTCAGGAGTAGTTATTTTTTCGACGGTTTCCGGCTGTTGGACTTTTGCTTTTTTATCTGTGTCTATTTCCTCTTGTTTGACATCGTTAGAGCCAGTTAAATCTCTTTCCAACTGCAATGTAGATGTTTCTTCATTATTATCTACTTGTTGTGCTGCAGTCAATATTTCAATGAGAGCATCATTTCTTGTATCTCTTGCTGGGTCACTGACTTCTCCATTTTGAAGGTTGCGTTGTTCATTTTCAGATTCTGAATAATTTTCACCAACAACCATCTTCACAGCATTCGTAATGCACGCAAATTCTAGCTCAGGGCCGGGTATACTTGAATACACTTGACTCAAACTTGGCCTGACGTTTGCTTGAAACTCTAGGAGCAAAGCGGCTTCTTGGTTCATTCTCTTCTGTTCTTCATCCAAAAATTTGCGCATTTTCATCAGTTTTCTAGCCTGATGCATATTCTCAGCGAATTTAGGTTTCTTCAAAGTAACGTCTGGTACAAAAGGTAGTCTGGGCGGTGCACTTATGGGCACTTCCAAATGTGTATCAACTCTTACTACTTTAGATTGTTTGACATCTTTTTTGTTCTCACTCTCAACTCCATTCAACACGAGTTCTTTGTCACTGGGACTAGTTGAATCGCTACTAGTCGATGTTGTATCAGATTTTGAAGTGGTTTTGCTGTCTTTCTTACTCTCTGAAGATTTAGAGCTAGACGGATGATTTGACCCCTTCGATGATGAGCTACCATCATTAGAATCCCTGTCAGTTGATCGACGATTATTATTTCCTCTTCCAGATACACTATAGTGATCATCTGTCTCTTTCTTTTCTTTCTTTTTGTCTTTATCTTCATGTTTGCTTTTGCTACTCTCTCTGCTACTTTTTCTATCTTTATCAGATCTATGAGAACTAGATTTGGAATCTCTTGAAGATTTTTCTTTAGAATCTTTAGATTTGTCTGAGCTTCTCTCAGATTTTTCCTTGTGACTGGATGAAGAAGATGATTTCTTCTCATCAGAATGTTTACTTGAAGAAGAATGTCTTTGACTCGAACTTGAACTGGAGCTTTTATGAGATTTGGAATCTCTATGACTAGAAGAGGAACTCTTATGAGAGCTCCTGTGTTTAGAGGATTCCCTACTATCTCTGTTTTCCTTCTTGTCACTTTTATCCTTAGACTCATCTTTGGAACTTGATTTAGATTTATGATCATCTTTGGACGATGTCTTTCTATCATGTCTGCTGTTGTCCCTAGAAGTTGAATGCTTTGAATCAGACCGTCTGTCTTTGCTACTAGAATGTCTATTGGAGTCTCTAGAATGGTGAGAGGCCCTATGGGAACTCTTTTTGTCATCGGTTTTCTTTTCCTTCTTGGATTCTTCACTGTTCTCTACTTCAGGAACCTTATTTTCGTGATTATTTGTTTTGCTGTTAGCATCGCTTTCATAATCTATATGCAAAAGATTGCTATTTGAACTATCGTCGTACAAGGGAGTATTGAAATTATTTATATTAACTTGATTATTAAATTGGTAAGACAAAGCTGTTTGTTCCGGGTCAACCTTCTTTTCTTTGCTTTCGTCTACATTATCTTTTGGCGATTTATTTTCAATTGTAAATCTAAACGTACTAGGCTCTTTGATTTCATCAGTTTTTTCCGTGTTTTCGTCTTCAAAAGCTTGTTGAGCGTCACAGGAATTTTCATTATTGAAATTCCTTATGGGTGTTATGGGAGACATATTTCTTCTCAATGAGGAATCAGAGCTTGAATCGTCATCACTGTTCGCATTTATTGGCTTGAAAAAGTGTTCTTTATCAGGATTAGGTATTTCGTCGGGCAGTGGAATATCAGTAGATGCAATAGGCTCTTTAGGTAACTCAATTCCATCTAATTCTACTTTGGGTGCCTTGGGAGGGCTATTATCAGGTGGTGGTATGTTTTCAATTTTGATTTCTTCTGATGGCAACGGAATCGCTATTTTATCGATACTGTTAGAGTCATTTGATGCAAATTCACTTGCTATAGACATATTTGTATCTTGCAATTCTACTTTATCTGTATCAGCTTCAGAGTTTTCTTCTTTTGCTTGAATTTTTTTCTCATCATCATCTACTTCCATTTTATCATTAACTTCATCTGTGTCCATAATTTCTGTTTTATCATCATGACTTTTAACTGATCCAGGACTGACCGCTTCTAAATCTGTAGGCAAAAGGTCATTCTCGTTTAATTTCCCATTTGAAGTTTCTGGGGTAGGAGTAGACTTCTTTTTGGGAATTCCAAAGAAGTCATAAACTAAATCTTCGACTTGTGGTATGAACACTGAGGCCACTTTTGGATTGACCACTTGGTCAACAATTCTTTCTACTCCTTGCTCTAGGTAATTGCCACTGCAATATAAGAAAATAATAATTTAGTGAGATATTATAAGTTAAAATATTAGTTTTTACACTTGTTTGAAACCAATGTATAATAGTGTGGTTCCGCCTAAGAATAAAATCACTCCATATCCTCCCGTGTATGTTCTATGATAACAATAATAGCATACACAAGATCCTTCTTTGTGTATGCTATTATTGCGACAGATGTCAGGCAGCGGCTAGTTGTAAAATCACAGCCTAAACCTTCACAACTTTACGGTTTATTTTTACACTGACCTCGGGTTTCGCGGCTTCATAGCAGCAGATGCAATCGGAAATGTGAAGATGAAAAAGATACAGCTTCAATATGCCTCTTTATTTTCAAGCTAAAACTCTTTCTGTCTCATTTGCTCACGGTGCAATAAAAAAAGATATTAAACTCACTCGAGTATATGTTTCCTTAGCTTCTCCCTCAGTTGGTTCTTGTTGAGGTCCGGCTTCCAGACCTGGCGAGCGAGGAAGGTCGCCACAGAGGTTTCCACGCGCTGCCGCAAGTTCTGGTACGCAGGCCTTGTGTCCACGTCTGATATACATTCTTTTCGAAACTGCAAGTGAAAAAAAATTAAATTTCGATGAGTCATACGAAAATATGAGACATTTACGAAAACAATAAGAAAGAATCAATTTATTTTCATTTCAATACACTTTAAAAATAATGAGACATATCAGTTCCCATTAACACACATATTAATGGCCAAAGGTGGATTTACCAGTAGGCTAATTGAGCTGGAGTCTAGGGGGCGGAAAATTTCGCCTAATTTTTTTGTTATATAGAAATAAATAATTATAACTAATGTTTGGGTTTCACCACATACCCCATGCATTGCAAGATGAACTTTTTTCGCTCATATAATATTACTTTTTGTGTAACTTAATATAAAAGTGGGTTGTAATCATGTAATTTCATGAAGTTAACAAAGTACAAAACAATTAACCCATCAATTGTGCAGAATCGAGACACAATAAATATTGTTTGACCAGTACATTTGCATCTGCTCATTGGTTAATTACTATGATTATAAACTAAGTAACCAGGGTATGGAAATAGAAACACAGAGGACTTTTGAGCTTTTGAATTTTTATCTTGATTCCAGATTTTATTATCTTTATAAGTCTATTTTCATAATCTATACTATTATAATAAAGAGGTAAGCATTTGTGAGTTTGTGACTTTGTATGTTTGAGGTAGGTAATTTTCGAAACTATGGAACTGATTTTTATAAGTCTATTTTCTCAACTGATCTTTATAAGTCTATTTTCATAATCTATACTATTATTATAAAGAGGTAAGCATTTGTGAGTTTGTGACTTTGTATGTTTGAGGTGGGTAATTTCCGAAACTATGGAACTGATTTAAAAAATTCTTTCATCATTAGAAAGATACATTATACAAGATTGCTATAGGCTATATTTTATATCAAAATTCCAATGGGAGCGAAGCCCCGGGCAACATCTAGTTTATTATAAAATATAAGATTTTAATTTCCCTATTTAGTCCCAAAACTAATACTGAAAATTGACTTAAACTAACTATGATATGTATGACCACATTTTATATAGCAATCTGTCTCAAGAGACATAATTTTCTACATCGATGTTTTGCAAGGTTTACTGTCTTTATCCTATGACCTATCATAACAAAAACCTAGCAATCTCTTTTATCAACAAATTAAGCATAATATAATTGTTATACTACAACAACTCCACATAATCTTCAAACACCTAAATTACAAAAAGATTAGTCTAACCTAATATGCCTATTTTATGTTCCTATTTACATTATTATCTACAAAGATAAAATGTTTGTTGAGATTTTATATGGCTGAATGGTTTTTGTACCAATACATATATACAATAGATAAAACAAGAACAAAGTTTTTGTAGATCAATATTCTCCATTTTAGTTTCAGTGAATGATTTGAATACCCTAAAATTGTTGCAAAATTGAAATATTTCATATTTGTAGTAAAGTATTACAAATAGACGGACTGTATGTTAGTTACAAATGCACAATCTGTTGTAATTTGCTTAAGATTTGGACAAAATTTAATGAATTACAGGATCTATCTAATGATTGATTTGGAGGATGTAAGTATTATTAGATATTAAAATGATTTATTTTTTTAACATTAAGAGAAGAGTACTTATTTTGTTTTTGTATTTATAGATGAATAATTCACTCACTTGATCGAATATTCCTCTAGATTTTAGTTCATACACCAATTGATCTACTACTCGAGGATCGCCCGGAAGATATTGCATATGCGTCATTTTAGAACTAAACTATTTAAACATTAATATTAAAATATTATCAATCTACCATTTGCCAATGAACAATTTAATTAAATCGCATTTAAATCTATAGAAATTACAAAATTAACTTTATCGAACAATCACACCAATAAAGTCGCACGTCTAGTCGTCTAAGAATAATAGGGATGGGCAATATATCATTATAAAATAATTGAAATCGACAAACTTAAGTCGAGTCGAGTTGTAGTTTTTATTGTTGCAGCTATATAGGTATTGAAAATATGAAAAGCTTGCATATGTAGGGAAGGAAATAATTATTGTATAAGTAAATTTTATATTGAAAATTATATTAATACTAAATAACATCCTGCTTTTTCAGCCGACGACATCTCAATAATGTGTGTGCAAGCTTCATATGTGTCACCGACATCGAGCCGAGCAAGTTTGCAAAATTATAAACTGCTTACATTAAGTTCGTACGTTCATCACCTCAAAAATCAAAATGAAATCATTTATTCAAAAATTAGGCCTTCACAGACATTTTTCTGAATTGGACAATATTTACCAAAGCTACAAACTACTAGCACTTAAAGCTACAGACGATATCGAACCTAGGTAATTGGGTTGTGTCTTTTATCGTATGTATAATGGGCTTTATTCTGAGCAACTGTTTTTATATAATACCAACAGCCACATAACATTCCATTATCGCACCTCTCGCTACCAACGGGGGATTCATTCTCACACCTTGTTAGATTCGATATGAACTTTACAAATGAAAGTCGACTATGTATTCTCGATTTATATAATGCAAATCAATAAGCATACAGCGACTTTAATGTCACTGAGGCTATGTCACGTTTAACAATGTCAGTGAATCAATCAATGTCAAATTTAGTTGGTAATGGGAAGTTTGTTTTGGTTTGATTTGAACTTTGCTATTTTCTAGTCTCGATTTTTATTGGAAAGAATCAATATTTTCATAATCAACTATGAAGATGAGTGGGAATAACAACGAAGAGCATGTGAAATTACAAATGGAAGTTATTCAGCGAGAGAATCAGGAGAAATCGGCTGTTGGTAAGTTGTCTCCAAAAAGAACGTTAAATATAAATCGACCGATTGCAATAGGTCAGACTTTCTCGGTTGATTGCATAATTTTTTTGGACTTTTCGATTTAATCGGGTTATATCAGCTGTGACATTGTTATCGATTTATTTACTAACCTATATTTTCGCGAAATAATAAATTGAACTCATGTATTATTACTTAAATCGGTAAAAATGAATAAATTTACGACATATACAATAAAGGAAATCCACAAAGCGTATCGTGACAAGTTATTGACGCCAACAAATTTTGTAGATTTGTGTCTACAAAAAGTGAAACAAACGAATGAATTAAATGCTTTTGTGTTTGTAACGGACGATGAAGTGGAGAACCACGCGATCGAAAGTGAAAAGAGGTTCTATATTGACAAGGTAACCAAGCCTCTGGATGGTATTTCTATAGGAATCAAGGATAACTTTTGTACCAGTAACATACCTACTACTTGCGCTTCAGAGATGCTTAGAAACTTCGTACCGACGTACAATGCGACCGTTTATGCTAGATTAAGGGCAGCGGGTGCCTGTCTCATTGGCAAATGTAATTTGGATGAGTTTGCAATGGGTTCTGGCACTGTAGACTCTATTTTCGGCCCTACCCGTAATCCATGGGGATATAAGAGTGAAGATTGGAATATTGCCGGTGGTAGTTCCGGGGGAAGTGCCGTGGCAGTCAGTACAGGCGCTTGTGTAGCCGCCATCGGCTCAGATACAGGAGGTTCGACAAGAAATCCGGCCGCTTTATGTGGTATTGTAGGCCTTAAACCTACGTATGGTTTAGTGTCAAGATATGGTCTTATACCTTTAGTCAATTCCATGGATGTACCAGGGATATTATGTAGAACTGTTGAAGATGCAGCAATGATACTAAATTGTGTGGCTGGTCCGGACCTCTTTGATTCAACAACTATAAAAAAAGAATATCATCCGGTTTCTTTGAAGGATGATTTTGATCTCTCAACTGTTAAGATTGGTATACCAAGAGAGTATCATTGTGAAGGTATGAGTGAAGAAGTTATAGATACGTGGAGATATGTTGTGGATTTGCTTGAAAAAGAAAAAGCAATGATATCATCAATTTCATTACCACATACATCAGTATCTATAGCTGTATACTCAATTTTAAATCAGTGTGAAGTTGCAAGCAACATGGCTCGATATGATGGTTTAGAATACGGGCTACGGACGAAGGAACAATATTCAACAGAAGAGCTGTATGCGTCATCTCGATCACTAGGCTTTAATAACGTTGTACGGTCAAGAATTTTTGCCGGAAACTATTTCTTATTAACAAGAAACTACGAAAAGTACTTTATGAAGGCTATGAAGCTACGCAGATTGATATCAGACGATTTTAAGAATGTGTTTCATGGGGAAGCAAATGTAGATTTGTTGTTGACACCGACAACATTGTCGGATGCTCCGTCTTATAAGAGTTTTGTGTCGAAACGTAACCGTGATCAATGTGCTTTCCAAGACTATTGCACTCAGCCAGCAAATATGGCAGGAATTCCAGCAATTTCTATACCAATTCGGCTTTCAGAGAATAAGTTACCATTATCGTTACAACTGATGGGTCCAATCCTATCGGAAGAGCTGTTGTTAAATGTTGCTAGGAAAATCGAGACACTTGTTAAATTTCCTATTTTAGACAAGGTTTAATTTAGGATAGATTAGACTTTTTGTATGTTTTAGTTGAAATAAATTATTATTTTACTGTACTCACTTAGATTTCTTTCTTGTCCCACCCAAAGCTGAAAAAAAAAAAATTTAATACTGAAGACCCTGTGTAATAATAAAAATTGTTTGCATTAGCTGTCTCATTTCTACTTGTACTCTTTGGTTTTCATAGTGAGCAAAAGAGATGGGAGAGACAATAATTTGGACTAAGCAAAGCCTCCAGTTTAGCAGGTTAACTTTTTTGGGCAGGGCTTGACTCAAGTGTCAAATAAAGCTAAATGTTTACGATCTTATCTATTAGAATTCATCAGCATCTTGTTCTAAAAAATGTCTGTGGAAATCGAGGACCAAAATAGTGACATACATACTAACTGCGCACCGGGGCTCCCGTGGGAATTTCGGGAAAAGTAGGTACCCTATGTGTTATTCCAGGCGTCCAGTAAATTTTGCGCGAAAGAGTAAAAAACACATACATCCTAACAAACTTTCGCATTTATAATATTAGGAGGATATATGCCTACTGCTAGGGAAAGGCCTGCGAATTATTCTACAAATCATCTATCTAGGGTAAGAAAATATCCTTTTATTTCTTGATTTCTCGTTCCAGCGACAGTCACAGCAGAGACTCTAAAGAAACTGAATGTATCCATCGAAGAGTTACCACAGAAATGCCAGCAGCTACTGCAACGCGCGGCAGAAACCCAAGCGTCAATGGACAGCGACATCTTCGACCCTATCGCCGTCTCGCTCCAACAATCCCGAGAAATCTCCGAGAAACTTACGGACGAATACGAAATCCTCAAACTGAGACAGAAAAACCAGCAGTTGCAAGCGAAAATAGACCGTAATCACAAGTTTTTGGAGGGCTTGAGGAGAGAATTGGCCAGTTCTAGGGAGTCCTTGGCCAAGCAGAGTCCTAATCCTGAGAATATACTGGAGCATGTAAGACAGATGAAACAGAAAGTCGTTTCATATGAAGAGAGCTGTGAAAAGGCGAAGGTAAGATTATTTAGTCTACCTATTCCCAAAAAATAATTTATATTTCTGTAATCCCATGATTTTTACAGAGGACCTATAATAAATTGTGGGTGCTTAACTTTTATTATCACATATATGTACTAACTATAACTATATGTACTAACACATATGTACTAACACTACTCACATATATATATATACTAACTAACAAAACCTTAATACACAAGCATCGCCGCGGCAATGCTTGGGTATTATGCGAATTAAGGTTTTGTCTGTCTGTATGTAAAATGTCTAAATGAGAATATTGTGAAAGATAAATATAATAAAATATATATGTGTGTATATGTATGTATGTATGTTATTTATATAGTTAGTACATATATGTGATAATATAAGTTAAGCACCCACAAAATGAACGTGACCTTCGAGTTTCGCATCATTCTAAGGCATAAAGACAGCAATCTTTATTTATTTATTGGTTCACAACAGTTTACAACTTATACATTCTTATGGTAAAAAAAAACAACTGTGTATAATGGCTGTAAACCAAAAGTGGGTACATGCAGGATGATAAAGATTATTATTCTTACGATAAAAACAAAAAAAGAACATGAACAAAGCGGAAGATGTGAACAGAAAATGGGTACAACAAATACAATTTAAAAAACCTAAATAAGTATGACAGAAGAAAAAAATATGCCAAAATAATGGTATGAAACTAAGAGCTTTACAACTGATTGCATCCGTTTACACATTTTCCAGGCAAAATACTCCAACCTTGGAGTACCAGACAGCATACTCCCAAAATCCCTGCTACGGCTGATCGGCCAGCTGTCTTCATTACAAGACTCTGCCAGGACTCTGCAGGAGCGAGCCGAGGACGTGACCCTCGCCAGACAAGCCCGGGATACCCTCCATCGGCTCCGGAGATGAGAATATAGAGATTTAAGTATAAATATAGCATGTTTTATTTTCTAGTCACATACGTATTATCCTATGTTCCATGGGTGTAGACAGAGACTGCATTAACTTAGATATAGGACTGTATTACTAATATTCTATTGTAAACAAATTTAAAAATAAAATCAGCAGAAAGACACGCCTGGTGTAAAATAATAGATGCCTGGCGTATTTTGACGAGCCAAATCGCCAAATATATTTTTCTTTTCGTTTCGGCTTAAATTTGTTAATGTAAAATATTTCATAGACGTGGCCAATCGAAGGTTTTGCATTGCGTTGATTCAAAGCTGTGTAAGCATTGTACTTCCGAGTATCGGTACATTGATGTAACTTGGTTACTGTTATGTATAGTAAAAAAAAAAAAAACAAAACAAAATTAGTATATAAGTTAATAACATTTATTTAAAAATCTTAATTTTAAAAAGAGTCAGACAATCTAGTTTGCCCGGACAGTATGTACTTCGATTGGTTCATCGTCCAGCTCACATAAATCGGAATATCATATACGTCTTTCTCTTCAGAAACCAAGTTTGCTATGTATCGCTAACTCAAAGTCTTCTTCGTCATTATAATCTTGTTCTTGAACTTCTCTGTATTCTGTTGAGGGCATGGACGTGCACGGCCAGGTGCAGTAATCGACTGGGCGACCTGGAAACATTATTATTTACAAGCGTGCGTTCGTACGAACGTATAAATCTCAATATTTTACCATTCCCATAGGAATTTCCAGAAATCTTCCCTATATATCTACACCAAATTGCAGTTTTCTGCGCTCTGTTGTTTTGCCTGTGTCAGCTGTTTCATGAAAAAAAACCCTAATAATATAAACATCTAGCAACCTAAGGTAGGAATTCAGTTACCCTCATTAATGTCATAATTATATTAGATTTACGATTATATCCATAGTTATACGCAGATTTAAAAAAAATATGCTGGCATTTGCCCAGCAGTGGTAAATAACAGAATGAGTTGTTTTTTTTTGTATATTGTTTTAAGATCAGCAATGGCCTTGTGTCATAAATACATTTGGATGTGGATCTAAACTAAACAAAAATCACTTTCCATTTAAACATACAGTTACATAACCTCAACTTGAAGATAAACGTAAATTACAGAACGAACCTCCAAGTTTTTCATTATGCGGCACAATCAGGTCCATCGCGTGCTGTCCATCGCCAATTTGCCCGCGCAGGCCCCATAAAAACACGTTACGAGGCACTGTGTTCATGCCAGTCTCCTTCTTAGTTTGCTGACACTTATCTCTAGGCTCGGCTGTTTGACATTGAATTTCTGAACGAAGGTGGCTGTAGATCGTTTGGGTCGAGTGGGTCCTGCAATTCACTATTGATGCCTGGAATAAAGATTTTTTTAGTTACTACTAGACAGACAGACGCGGCAGAGAACTTTGTTTTATAATATGTAAGGATTTAATGATGGATCCGATCGCTAGATTTTCAAAATAAAGGGTTTAAGATTTTTCTCAGCAGTCGGCTAAAATAGTTTCATCATATTCAAAGATGCCCTGGTATCAATAGTGCTCTCTAGCTTTTTGAATTCAATCAGAGAGATCTTATTGCATTCAACGTGTGACAAAAAAACATGGCCGCGCAGTTAAACCGTTGAGGAGTTCCCTCGTTGGGAGCCGATCCTGGATGCATCATCAGGTCATGCTTATCGTAATAATGCATTGTCATCCAAATTAAAAGCGCAATTAAGTTGTTGCTTCAAACAAGACTTCGTCCGAACCTGTCTTCATATATTGGAAGTTAGATAAATAGAAAAAAAAATAATATGATTTTGTATAATCTTACCCATTTGCAAGCCCTCCTCTTCCACTCCCAGAGGTCCCAAGTATAATCTTTCTCAATATACTCGTCTATGGGGTGAGGTTCAGTCTGAACATCTTTTTCCATCACACAGACTGTAATAAGGCAAAAATGTACCTAAGGGTTTCATTGTCAATTCCCGCTCGATTCCAGAATTTTCAAAAATGTAAATACCGAAAATCGAACCGTATAAAAATAGTAGGGTTTTATTCCACTAATAAGAATAAGAATATTTATTTGTGAGACATAGGTAGGTACATTAAAAATACAGTTGAGATAAATTAGTAGGTAGTATCACTATGCTCTGTCTTTAAAGACTTACATATATTGTTAATTATCATTTAACGTGCATCAGTCAAATTTATTTTAAACATTTGTCATTTATAAATTCATCAATGGTGTAGTAACATTTTTGTACTAGGAGCGAAGTCAAGCGTTTCCTGAAGGTTTTCAAATTTTCATTTTTTAAATCCGGCAATTTGTTATATAACTTTGGCGCCATAAAGATAAAACTATTTCTTTTCATTGCTGTTCTACAAATACGTGCACAAAGTCTGTAGCCCCGTCTTTGGGTATTTTTCCTAGTATTTATAGATGCTAGTGTCGGAAATAGGGACTCATTTGATTTTACAAAACTAGCTACTTCTAATATATATAGTGATGGTAAAGTAAGAATGCTAAATTTCCTAAAGCTCTCATGGCAACTAACTAATTAATGTAGTTCTAACAATAAAGTAGTTTATTTATAAATTACGTCATTGCATTCGTGATATTTTAACACATTAACGAAAACACACCTGGCGTAAACAAACGGAGCGCGACTGAGTTATGGGACATAGCTCATACACTCTTTGAAGATACCAATGTTTAATCAGATTATTGGTATTCTCATTCTCCTTTTCACTAAGCCATCGTAAAATAAGGGGGCTACCATGATACGTAAATCACTTATGTATGACGCCATGACGTCCACGCGTTCTCTCTTTTTTTACACGATGGCGTGGACGTTAGTAACGTGCTACGACGTGTTTATATGTTTCGTGGCAGGCCTCCTGAATACTCACTCTTCGGCACATATTTAACGACGAGAACGTCCAAGTCCTTCACTTGACGGACATCCTCGATGATGTTCAGCAGGTGGATCACGTGCGGGTTGTTGCGCGCGAAATCTAACACTTCGTTTATGTACCTGTAAAATTGTTATGCATTCTGTCCGCTATCGTTCAGTTTTATTAGTATGTGTAAACTGAGAAAAACATCCGTTAAGTTCTATTCGTAAGACAGAACGCTTCATGTTATCCGTTCTGGTATCCTGCTAATAGAACTGTACGCTCAGAATGTTATTTTGTTGCTTACACACATAATGTGCCGACCCCATTATAATGAGATAAAGTAAACAAGATGACATAAGTAATTCTGGATTCGGAATTAAGAACTATTACAGTAGAATAGATTTAACTTTATCAGACAAGACATAAAACAAAAAACAATGATAAACTGACAAAATTATAACCACATCTAAGTACCATACATAACGAGGGTATATAAAAATGTTATCATCATGACTTCATAATATATCAGACATATGAATTTAATATTATGATAGTACCCTGCGGATTTTATAGTTTTAGTATTTTTCATTCGGGTCATGATGGAAAATGATCTTTTTATGATTGGCCCGGGTCTTGAATGTTCATCTATATATGTATTTGTTATAAAATATAGTATCGTTGAGTTAGTATCCCATAACACAAGTCTCGAACTTACTTTGGGGCTAGCTCAATCTGTGTGATTTGTCCCCTATATATTTATTTATTTATTATTCTAATATTATACGTTAGACATAATAATAATAAAATTACTAACCTGTCAGGGTTCTTAGCGAATCTGGTGGCCATTTTAATGTTACAAAAGCTATATCTCTTCCCGCGATTCTTGATATAGCCCACTTTCATATTCCCAGGGTTCAATGCTCCAACGGTGAGGCACACCGCACAAAAACCTAGAAACTACAACTGCCGTCACTTTTTAAGTATACAATGTAAAACTTGAAGTACGTAACAAGTCATTGCTTCCACACTTGCCCCTCTTTCTTTTTACACGATGCGTAGGTACATGATTTGGGAAAAATAGAAGTACCGTGCTTTGGTTTTTGTTTGTATTTTCGTGGTAGGCCTTCTGTATGACGCTGCATTAATATTACTAGTCGTATCAGTAGAGACGCATCGGTCTTCATTTAGAAGAAGTTTTTTTTATTCAAATTTATAATTTTTGAATATCTTTGTCTAAATATAATAATTTAATAAGTACTTAAAATAGTAGTTCAATATATATTTTTTTTTAATAATTCGGAACTTACTTGTGCAGATTTCTCACGTCCGGAACAAAATATATCTGGATCTGAATACGGAATATAATTCTCCAAATTTGCCATCGAAAGTCGTTCTACTAGACTAATCCTGTTGCTTATTCTGTCCTGTAAGACCAGTACAACTTAACACAAAAAAAAACAAACTGCGCAACAAACTAAAGTTTATTGCGTCGTTTGTGCTTTAGAAGTCGGCGGTTGACTCAGTTTTAAGTAAATAATTGATGTCAATAAATCATTTATATCATCCTTATTCTTTTGAAATATAATTTTTATGCAAATACAAATGAAAGGTAAACATTTACCAACCTGATCGGTAATAACGCTCCTCCCAGCCAGCATCTTGTCGACGATGCTTTGGGGAATCTTCATTAGATCCTGTATGCTGGCCAAGTTTGAGATCAGTCTGTTTACTGTGGATATCAAGTACATGGTGTTCTGCATCGAACGCCACACTTGCCAGAGATTACAGAATAGTGGCTGGAAAGGGGTTCTAGTTTAACTGTAAGTAACTATTAATAGGAAATTCTGTGAAAAGCTGACATTGTGTGACATGCAAAAGTTACACAGAGGATATCTCGTATTGTTTTAGGTACTGTTAAACAAAAAAAAAAAAAACGTTTATTTCACTTCGCATAAAGGCATAGAGCAGATATGCAGGGGAATTTTAACTACGTCGTAAAAGATAATTATCTTGAATTGTGAGATAGGTTTCACTGAAATGCGCCAAGCGTGTCACGCTTGTTTCTATCCGAACTTGAAGGCAATGCTTGTTTATTCGTCTTAATTCGCCTAAATGAGACGGTTATAAAATTTCGGATATACGTATTTAAATTATATGATACTCACAAACACAGTGGTGACGGGCACAGCACTTTTGTACTTGACAGCAGCGTGAATATCGTCGAGCACATGTCTCACTTTTTCTACGTGGTGCTTCGCGCTACTGACTAAAGTTTGCACATCGGATAGCAATCGACGAGTGAAGACCTCATACTGACGGTAGAAAAGCAACAATTCTATAACTTCTTTTACGTCATTGCTGAGGAACGAAAAGAACAGACAATTATCACTTACCTAATTGAATTAAAGGAATGAGCGATTACATATAACCATTTGTTTTTTTTTTTTTGTCAAAAAAGCTACCCCGAATCGTATCCGGCTCAAAAGAGCCAAAAATGCATGCAGTCAACATTTAATTTGTACTAAAGATAAAAACACTTAGAAAAAATTAATTTCTGACACAAATAAATCGATATCATATACTTAAGTACCTGGTATATAAATATAAAGGAAATTTTAAAAGATCCATAAAGAGAGAGCGTGAATTTACAGAACATGTTAATTTACTAAAACATAAAATAATACAAACGTGACTGGAAATAAACTCACACAGTCAAATCGGCAGTACGCTTCAGGTCAAACCCAACATTTCCCGTCTCGTCCTCAATGACGATAGTGTCTTCTAGCGCGGTGGTCAATGTGTTGACCCGCTGCATTACAGTTATCAGGGAGTTGGAGAGAGATGCGAGACATGCCTTCCCAGCGTCTACTAAGTTGAACGGCACTGGAATTTGGAATGATAGTCGATTGAAAAAAAAAAAAGTTTACCTAATTCAAGAAATTACGCCTAGCGTGTTAAACGATGTAGGCCCAAATGCAACGTGATACGCTTGGTGCGTTTTCATAAATTTATACAAAACTACCTTTAGTCCGCTTCTCTCCCTTCCACCTATCTTTTTAAACAGCAAAAACGAAGAATAAAAGGAATTCGCGAATCCACTTTATCACTTCAGTCAGATCTATGATAAATCTAAACGCATCATGTCGTGAAGTGCGTAAGTATAGTAGGGATCAAAATACTTACAATCGGGTATTCCCTCGCCCCCCTTCTTGCAATCCCTGTTAAACAGCCGGACACCGGAGACAATCTCCATGAGATGTCGTAGGTGTGCCATCTTCTCAGCCTTAGGCAGCTCAATAAATCCGTTCAGGTCTTCCAGGGAGAACACGCTTTCTAGAGCCGCCATGCCTTCCTTCAGATTCTGTAATATATGTGGCGGAATAGTGTCTAGTCTACCCACTGAGACAGTAATATTTACATAAAGTAGTAACTAGTTGTTCGCCATGCTCGAACATTTCGCGAACACTAAAAAATTTTGATGAGATTTTACAAAGTTGCGAATATTTCAAAAGCGACTTGACCTACTTACTTAAATACTTTTTAAATTTCATCAAAATCAGACCAACGGTTCGAAAGTTATCGCGTTACAAACATACATACAAAAAAAATATTTTTGCCCCAAATCGAATTGTAGACTTCGCTCGCTTCGCTCGCTCGGTCAATTAACTCTAGTATCTGCATAGAGCATACAGGATGATTTTTTAAGACTGCACAAAATAAACAGATTTGGATCATGACACTCGCGCATAAGACTAACTTTATTGTATGAAAATTAAATATCTAAATAAGTAGGTACATTCAAGAATCTTATTGAGTTGGTTTCCATATAAATTGTGGTAAATTTACAAAAAACAAATAGCTGATACTATGGTAAGAACATTGTTCTGTCGTTGTACTATTTCGGGAAGTTGTTGTATTTCTATGTAAGTTACTGACAATAATGTAATTTGTGGAGTGAATAAAAAACCACCCTGTATAAGAGAACTAACATGAATATTGCTGGGGTTACCGAGACCACTACTCAATATAATATAAATGGATATCTTCCTAAACATCTTCTTCAATTCATTGTCATCTTCATATGTTGGCTCCTCCTCCAAGATCTCAGAAACCAAAGGTCGTAGACATGTGTCTATGGATTCCAAGTGCTTGCTAATTAGAACCGGTAATTTGTCGTAGTTTTTCTGCACTATAAATTGCATTTTCAGCGTGTTTATTGAGTTTTCACTACCTAGGATTGGTAAATAAAAACAAATGTAGTTTAATCCATAACTACCTACGTTTAGTTACATGCGAAGTGTTGTATGGAAATCTAAAAAACAATCTAAAATAGCTTTAAAGTACGACGGAAGCTGAATTGATAGCACTTTGTGAAGCTTGTGTTGAGTTTTGTTTTGTTGTTAAGATTTTGAATGATTTAAATATCGAAGTACCTAAAGCATTTCAAAATTTTTTAAGATCCACAAATCCAACACAAAAGTTATTTTGTCTAAATGAATTATAGAAATTGTGACAATATTGTGGGCTAGTAACATCCTTTTTTTTGATAAAAATAAAAGCATAAGAATTGAGATAACCTGACCCTAACGCTAAAGTATGTTTTGTCATTATCGCACTTTATAATATCTCAAATAACTAGGTACGTGTCTGAGATAAAAATACTTTAGCTATTTTTTTTTTTAATTTTATGGCTCCACCGTTCGCCAAAACGATGATTTTGCCAACGTCAAGGTTTAGATTGACACGGAATTAATATGTTATAATATAAATATTGAAACACGGTGCAGTGTGTAACCTAATAAGGGTAGTACACTTTTTTATGAATAACAGGGACCGTTGACATCGTATATTTTCTGCCAAAATTTGGCAAGGCGTCAAAATCGATAAATATCGTTAAGATTAACAGACAGACGGACAGATATAGGTACTATGGATTGCTGTAAAATGGATAGATATACTCACGTATCAACTTAGAGCCGCATTCTTCCACAAAATACTGTAGGGTATCTCTGTTTATGACCTTCGAAAACAACTTCCCATACTTAGGATTTAAAAGCAGCAATTCTATAAGAAATATTACGAATTCCGCGTCGACAGTAACGTTTTGAGCTTGGCAGTTCCTTGTTATTTCATTTGCTATGTTTTTTATCACGTTCTCATTGCACGCCATGGTATAAAATTAAAACACTGATAAAAATTGAAATGTGTACAAAATTCTTGATAAAAATTTGTAAACTTGATTGATTTGTCAATGTTACCGTGGCAACTATCAGATATAGATAAAGCAGGTTAAGTATCAATAAGGTCTTCATTGTTCAGTCGGTTGCCCGGGCCAGGCCCCATCGTCCTCTGTTGCGTCGATGCAGCGCTTCCGATTTCCCTACGAAATCGCACCAGACATGTTCACACAAACTTTCATCCCCAAAAATCAACTCCCAAATGGGGTGTCCTTATAGTATTCATTGTTAGTCATAAGGGGGTCATTAATATTTTGGGGGTTGAGTTTAGAAAAAAAAATCAACCCCCTATTTTTTTAAATTAGCCTATTTGGATTAAGGCTAATTTTGGCGTAGCCCATGAAATTGGAACAGACAGACTTTCGCATTTACAAATATGTAATAAGTTTCTTTTACGTTGGATAGAGTTTGGCAAGCTATTACTGGATCAAGAGCAAAATAAAAAACTATAATAGATTTGTATATTTTTATTATCATGTCATACAAGTCCTTAGGGACTTCTAGCTCGCTAGATACACATATGTTCAATGCAAACATACAACTTGATACACTTCAATATCTTCATCCAAAATTATACTCGACATCCACTATGCTAAACAATATTTAAATTGAAAAATAAGAGCTGCACAACAAATAAACACTAACGCTCCATCATTACTTTCAATTTAATTACATTATGATTGTTAATGTGGCGCCGCCTTTGCTAAAACTGTAACATAAGTTCGTAAGACTACCGATAGATGGCAGTGTAGGCATTTACAAGAAATTCCTAAATCGCGCAAACGGAGTTTTCAGGTTCGGACATAACATAATTAATACAACCGTAATAACACAAAACCCTGTACATTTAATTAGTAAAACCGTACACAGACGAAGACAATTGAGTGATGAAATTACATTAAAAATCAATTTACAAAGACTATGGTCGAACTAAAACGAATGCAGACGCGAATTAACCTACATTGCCTAGTTTATATGTGAGTTTTTTGTTACCGCAAGGAAAAACCAGCAATGTACGTTGAATTCGCCACGTTCAGCGAACTTTTAGCCGACAGATTTTTTCTAGTATCAAGTGCTAACTAGAACAGTGTCTGCGGAAGAAACCTAACAAGAAAAATAAAACCTTCAGTCAACTTAATGTCACGCTGCCATAAACCGCTGACTTTAACAGCGATGGAATATTGCAATGGCTGAGAATGTTTTTCTGCTCACTGTACATGTATTTTTAACTTGACTAGGATTTTTTTTTCTCATCAGTCTTACTGACTAGGAAAAGGAACTTCGAAATCAGTCTTAAAAAATCCTTAAGTTATTGAAGTGTATCAATTTTATCACCGAATCATATAACAATAGATTTTGTACACAATAATCTGTACTGTACTATTCTTAACAGTAACACTATACTTAATAAATAAAAAAAGAACATTGTGAAAATTGTCTGACGTACTTTTATAAATGCTAAACACAAAATTTGGACCTGATTTCAGTTTAAATTTCATTCTGGGACCACTGATTCTTCACGCAAAAATTAACTTTATTATATAGCGTCAAAGTTTCAAGTGGCTGAGCAAGGTTTTTAAAGTTAATTGCATACGTTTAGAACGCAACAGTTTTCAAATACGTTCATTTACCTTAAAATTACAATCCATAAAAAGACGTTACAGTAACACAATCACACTAAGGCGAGGACATGAAGCATAATGAATTAAAATCTATAAAAATTCGTGGAGTTACTCAGTAAGGTCGAAAAATCTGTAAGAACTTTACAGCAATATAAATTGTTATACATCACTATATAAAACAAAATCGCCCTCCCCGTCTGTCTGTATCTAAGCCTGTTTCTTTTAAACCACGCAACGGATTTTAATGCAGTTTTCACTGTTATTTAGACGATTTATGCCAGTAAAAATATTCAATGTTTAAAAACTGACCTTTCACAACACCAGCGTCCTACCGGCGAATTCTCTCGCGTCAACTCCCTTAAAATTTGCACACAACAAACTGTATGATTGTTATTGTAACCTCTTCCTTGGATCACGCTTAGCTATTTATTTATTTATTCGTCAAGGAAGTGTGTCTTTAGGTACTTCATCATGCCAAATGTCCTGAAGCGTTTTGTGCCGATCACTTTGTATAGCGCGTCGTCGCAGATCGCAAATTGCCTGGTAAAGAGAACACATTTGTCAATTTGATGTCTATGGAGAAAAGGCTGCGGTGATGTTTGCGCAGATTCTTCTTCAACTGCGCTTTGGAAGTCGGAAGAAGAATAGAATAGAATTACGAAGAATTTTCAATTTGAACAATACAAAAATAAGTATTTTTACAAAAATGGCATTTTTGACACAAGTCCGTGCGTGCAGTAAACCGTTGAGGAGGTCCGGTGTCGGGACCCGTTCCTGGGTGCACCATCACGTCATGCTTATGATACAAATGTTATCTAAAATATATACAAAAGTTCATCTGAATCGGTTGAAGATATATGCTACAAAATTCTTTGGTCGACATATTGAACTTTGTCTATACTTTTCTTGGTCTATGCTATAAGCAATGATACATAGACATATCACTGATAATCCGTTATCTAATATTAAATGTAAAAGTTTGTCAGTCTGTCTGTCACACTTTCACAGCTAAACCGATCTTGATAAAATTTAGTTAGAATATAGTTAAGGACCCGAGTCCAAAATATACTTTTTTTTTTTTTTTTCAAATTTCTACCTTCAAATGAAAGTTTGTATGACAAACACAGCAAGGATAGTACAGTCAACAGCACATCAACTTATCCAAATTTATTGCAAACTCGCCGATATTACCGCACCATACAGGTTCATGTTGGGTAACTTGATGTGCTGTTGACTGTACATAGTTTTAATATTACCTGTTGTTAGGATCATACAGCTGCTTCTCCTTGATGATGGCCCACACACGCTTGACCACTTCGTGTCTGGGCATCTCCTCGGCGCCCATCAGCTCTGATAGGGCGGGGGACAGCTTGTAGGCGCGAGTGTAGCCGCCGCCTTTGCCGCGACCGCCGGCCTGAGAGAATAATTAAATATAAATAAATATATTAGGACAAATCAGACAGATTGAGCTAGCCCCAAAGTAAGTTAGAGACTTGTGTTATGGGATACTAACTCAACGATACTATATTTTATAACAAATACATATATAGATAAACATCCAAGACCCGGGCCGATCAGAAAAAGATCATTTTCCATCATGACCCGACCGGGGATCGAACCCGGGATCTCTCGGTTCAGTGGCAAGAACCTTACCACTGCGCCACCGAGGCCGTCAAATTTCAATATAGATTCTCTCCTAAGGCTTACAATTATGTAAAAATGTAGATTTCCATTTTTCAACAGTTTTTCATCTGCGCTTTGGATTGAGTCAGTCCATCAAGTTATATTATACTAGATGTTGCCCGGGGCTTCGCTCCCGTGGGAATTTTGAGATAAAATATAGCCTATAGCAATATTGAATAATCTACATTTCTAATGGTGAAAGAATTTTTGAAATCGGTCCGGTAGTTTCGGAGATTACCCGCCTCAAACATACAAACTAAAAAACGCTAGGTTTTTTTTTGTCGTATTGTCCATTCCAGTCCGTTTTTCTAATTCCTATGGAGTATTGTACTCACTATAACAATCTAAGTTAGTCGTTTACAGCACTTTACCAGACAATCGATTTTAAAAATCAGTCAGTATTTGACATAATATCTTTTCTTTATAGTCGTATTCCTCATGATTGAGGGTCGTGGTCATTACATGGAATGAGACACACTTAACAACTCTCTTGGCATTATTAATGGAATGGTTTGCCATTGCCTTCTCCATTTCACACACAAGTTAATATAATCAACAAGTGTGCAGGTTTTCTCACGATGTTTTTCCTTCACCGGAAGCAAGTGGTGGTCGATGAAAACTGCCATACATGAGTCAGATTGGTATACAAGCTCATGTGGCACGAGTAGGATTGGAACCTGGGACCTTTCGATCCACAGGCGGGCGTCTTAACCATTACACCACCACCGCTTCTTCTTTTCCCGACATAATATGCATATAGTATTTTTGACGGTGTGCCTGAAAAAAGTCTTGAAACTGAAAGGGTTCAAGTTTATTCATTTGAAGTAAGGTACCCTAAAAATAAAATCCTGACTCCTAACCAATATTATAAATGTGAAAGTAAAGTTTGGTTATTTGTTTGTTTGTTACCTCTTCACGCTCAATCTACTCAACCAATTTTCTTGAAATTTTGTATACATGTAGTTTGAAGTATAGAGAAGGATTTGGGGTACCTGCGGAAATTCACGCGGGCGAAATCGCGGGCAAAAGCTAGTAGTTTTTAAAGTTGGTATTTCACCTTTTTCGCTTTGGGCGCCTTCTTTTTTTCTTTCTTAGCCCAGTCGCTGTCGAAATCGCCATCTGAGTCCTTCTTCTTGCCCTTCTTCTTTTTGGGTTTCTCCTGAAAATACATTTTTTTTTAAATTTATTATTATTGTAACACACGAAACACATTACAAATAATAAATAAATAAATAAATAAATATATTGGGACAAATCACACAGATTGAGCTAGCCCCAAAGTAAGTTCGAGACTTGTATTATGGGATACTAACTCAACGATACTATATTTTATAATAAATACATATATAGATAAACATCCAAGACCCGGGCCAATCAGAAAAAGATCATTTTCCATCATGACCCGACCGGGGATCGAACCCGGGACCTCTCGGTTCAGTGGCAAGAACCTTACCACTGCGCCACCGAGGTTGTCAATTACAATCCAATAATAAGTTGTGTCAATATTACAATCCAAAGGATGTGTGGATTAAAGCTTCTTAACAATAAAATATTATCAAATTAGGGGTCACTAATCATCACAAATCTTAACTAATTGTAACTAGGTTTTTGCAAACAATAATTAAGAAAGCGGACACTGGGCTCTGACGCTCAACCGCTGGGAAGCAACCGGGAACACGCTGAGAGAGAAAAAAGGCGATCTTGCTTATCGAGTGTGTTATTGCTAACACTGGTGTCAGATTTTGTTCAATTCGCCTACAGGCATATGTCATGACTTTTACGACTACCTACCCCGCCATCTAGCGGCAGGTAGACGGAGTCTTTCCAAGTACCCTGTAATTACACCGCCTCTTTATTTGGCAGCAAAAATAATATTGTACAGTTAATGGCATATCAAGTTACCCTACATGAACCTCTATGACGCGGTGATAGCGGCGAGTTTGCAATGAATATGTTTAGATTGATGTGCTATACTAAAGTAGTAAGTTCACTAGATTTTGTGTGAAAGAGTAACAAACATACATACATACACACAAACTTTACCATTTATTATAATATTAGTAGGATTTGATCTCCTGTGATAGTTACGAGTATATTTTGTATAGTTCCCCCACAGAACACTACCGCTACATATCCTTCAGAATCAAATCACAGGCTACACGTTATTAATATAGTAATTTCTCAAAAGCGCCAACCTCCTCTCGTGTTGTTAAAGGCGATTAAGGGATATATTAATATCCAGACATAGTTATCAAGTGCTCACCTCATAGTCGCTCTCGCTGCCGTCATCGTCTTCAGAAGAGTCCTTGCGCTTAGCGCTCCGCTTGGTGACCGGCGCCGCGCGCTTCGCCGGAGACCTCTTGGGCTTCTCGTCTTCCTCATCATCCTCCTGTGGAGCAGTTCTCCTATTTTATCCCATTGAAACATTGCCAACATTCTTGTTCTTTATTAGCTAAGACAGGTATTAGGAGATATGTTGTAATTACAGCGTGCGGCTTAACTCTTTTAGCTCCTAAATTAAAACTTTCCAAAAGAATTTTACGATATTAAAACTAATATAAATAAATAAATAAATATATACGGACAAATCACACAGATTGAGCTAGCCCCAAAGTTAGAAAAAAAAATTATTAATTATTTAAAAATTTAGTTGAAGTTTGTCTTCTTGGTCAAATTGGACTCAATTTGTCCAGGTGAACATCTGGACTTGATTTTTAATTGACGTTTTAAGTACATACATACAATATGGGAAATAATCTCTCAAGAATCAAGAATCAAGAATTATTTATTCGCACAAAATATGGCACAGAAAGATGTTAAAATTAAATAGTATCACATATTTTGCCAAACAATGGCAACAAATGGTAGGTAGGTCAATGTAGGTAACTCAAATCAAAGGTAAGTTATAAAATAACTATTTCCTATTTATTGTGCCATTTCTTTGGGTGCAATAGAAATATTTGTCTACACAGCTACAAACTACTAGCATTTCAGAACGATTACAGTTGATAAGAAAAGCCAATAGAAACTAATTTAAACAATAATGAAATGTTATAGATAATGACAAACCTCATCTTCCTCCTCATTCTCCTCATCATCAGAGCCGTGAGCGTTCACATACTCGATTACCATCTGATCTATCATCTTCTTTTTGTCTGTCAGTTCACATTCAAACACCTCTTCGAGCTTCTGAATCACCTTCTTGGTTGAGGTCTTTGCTAGGTCCGCACTCTTCAGGATTTCTGCAGACAGGATTATGAGTTTTAAATCACAAATTAATGAGTTTTGAATTACAAATTAGATAAACCATGGGCACAGATTATATTATACTTCCCCAGTAGTCAAGGGTTGCCTGACAAAGATTCTATAAATAAATGGGTCTAATTATAAAGTTAGACCCATTTATTTATAGAATCTTTGTCAGGCAATTTTATGTCGCACTCCCCAGCATTGCCTGGCGTGCTCTGGCCTTCCTTTATAACAATAACCAGCATTTTGCAGTTCAAAAATAATAAAAATACAAATTGAAAAGATCGTTCTATCATTTTGTTTCTTTAAATTTCAATACCGTCCATACCTGTTTTTGGGTTTCCTTGCTATTAATTTAAATCTAAAGATTTTAAACTTACCAATTGTAAGTAACATTTCGGATTATTGGTATTTAGGAATATTTGTTTATTTGAATTCTAAAGAATTCATCCCGCCAAATCACTATGTACAAAATAAGTAGTATACATTAAAAAATAAAAAAAGTATCCACAAGTTTCATAGCAGTAAAGTCACAAGTTTGCATTGCAATGTTATTAAAACCATTATAGGAATGCTTCATACCTATAGAACATAAGTAACAGTATTGCATTGTAAAGTTCTTGAAAACACACAGAAACGACAACAAGATTCGTTCCAAGTAAAGATGTGATAAAAAGGTTCAAAAGCCAACATTATAAGCGAAGAACTCATACATAACGTAGTGAGGAAAGAACAAAAGAAACTTTGAAAGCGATCGATGCGCGTATCGGAACGTAGCGATGGCCGCCAAGAGAAAATTGACAAAACATAAAATTTCACAAATAATTTCCATTTGCATAGAAAGTAATCGATTTTAAGCAAAATGTTTCAAGTGAAACCTGTTCTGAAAGGTTTTGCGCGTTCTTTTGCTAAGGAAAGTCATTAATATGGTCCGCCATTTCCACGATTCATACGTGGAGGTGCTTACGCGTTGCATAAAAATAAACCATCAGTAAGCAGACGATAATAGGAAACCAAAAATGAAGCCATGTATACCAGTCGATCCGCAAAATATTCCCGAACAACTTTCACCTGAAACATTTCGTTATAAACTTCATACTATCAGAGATATTTCAAAAAAAAGATATGAAAAATCCAACTTCTAAAGGACTTGCTAGTACGAAGCCATTATGCGCGGCCCCCGGGCAGATGTAGGCCTGAACATTTTAAGTTTTAAATGCCGATTTATCACATTTTTACCGGATAAAAAGTAGTTTTCTATTCTCTTTAAATATCATACTAACTTGCAATCTCCTCTTCAAGTTCTTCTTTAGTGGGTTTTGCCATTTTATTGAATCAAAGTAGATTTTCTTGCTTAGCACTACAAGAAAGACAGCCACACAATAATATACCTACGCACTGGCTGCACACGGCGTCATCACGGAATTGACCGATCACGTCTTCGGAAAAGTTCGGCCGTACTAAATGCACCAATGAGATTCAAGACTGTGGTATGCAAAATAATTGCATATTTCATGTCAATTTTCATTGCGTGATTATGGTCTATATCACTATAACATAAGGACTAAAATTGAATAGCCTAGTTATGACGATAATAACACTGCGTTCAAAAATAACATGCCATCCGCCGAATTTATAAAAAAGCTTGCACATGTGAATGGATTCACATATGTAGGATATGAATAGTATTTGATATTTTTTTGATTTATTTGAAAAAACTATTCATGTTTTCATATAAATAATAAATATTTATTATAAAAGCATAATGGTACAAAACAGTTAACATAAAGACAAGACTATGTGGTATGGACCTCTATGGAAAAGGAATAGCGGCGAATTTGCAATGTTATACGTCTTTGCTGTAGGTATTATTCATGTAATTTTACAATTTATATTTTGACAGTTGACAGCTTCTGCGCGTGTACAAGTCAAGTAAACAAACGTCAAAATAACCTAAAAATTGCGACGAAACGAACGAGTTGTGACTGTGAAGCACTAAAATTTTTAACTAAAATTAATTAAAATTCTATAAAACATTATGGCAAAAACTAAGAATAAAAGAAACGCAGGTCTTGCGGATAAAGTTCATAATAAAAAAAAGCATGATAACAACAAAAAGAAGTTGAACCCATTCGAAGTACACATTAACAAGGAAAAAATTAAAGTTTTGGGCAAGAAATCTAAGCATGATAGAGGATTACCTGGTGTTTCTCGTGCCAAAGCTATAAAGAAGGTACATTTCACTTTAATTTAACAGATTTAATCTGTTACTGTTATATTTATTTAGCGATACATTCGGCTTTATAATTGCGTTATTGATAAGACCTGGCTTCCTCTCGACATTCCGCGCTATTTTATCCATACCACTTATAAAATTAATGAAGTTAATTTGGCGCATAAGCTCCCAGGCATTTCCATGTGGTATTCACATAGAAATAAATTATAAATGCTCTATTCAATTTGTGTTCCCTTTTAATTTGATCCATACATCTCGATGTGAGCACTTTTTTGACAAATCCCATAGCCTATATATAGTTTGCATCGTCTTTGAGTGTTTTTGTCTCTGCCACAAAAATATTATATCAGTAAAATAACTTTTTTAGCGAAAAGAAACCCTAGGCACAGAAATGAAACTGATGAACAAGACAAACACATTCATTGACCGTCGTATCGGGGAGCGGGACACCCAGCTCTCGGCTGAGGAGAGGATGGTAGCGAGGTTTGCAGCCGAGAGAGCCAAGCAGCACAGCAGGAAGAATGTTTACAACTTGGCTGATGATGAGATTTTGACTCACAGGTTTGTTTTGCACCATTGTTTTCCATCATTATCTGGAATGTAATACACAAAACGACTTCTTTGGTAATCTTTCTCCTTACCTCCCTAACTTACTTAAGTTGAAAATATAAACATCTAGCGGCCCAACCCGGCTTCTCTCGGGTGAAGTCATAATAAAAAAGTAGCCTATGTTACTCCAGAAGTTTTTGTCTATCTCTGTGCTAAACTTCATCAAAATCAGCCCAGTAGTCTTTGAGTTTTTTCATTACAAACAAATCTTTTTATAATGTTAGTATGGATTTGATTATGAGTGGTGGCTTATATTTTTTCCAGAGGACAAACTTTGGAACAGATTGAGAAATTTGACGATCCCAGGTCTGATGATGAAGATGATGAAGAAGGCAAGAAATTTGGTGGGCTTGATGGTGAGTTCTTCGACTGTACTTTGCAGCTAGGAGGCAGATTGAGACACTGACAAAATTGTCTAAAGTTGAACAGTTGCTAAACTCTTTCTTACTAGAATGAAAATCCATTTTATCTTTAAAACATATAATAATATGTGAAGTATAAAATATTTATTTATTTGTTAAAACTTTATAACAATAACAGTGTTCCACTAAGGCTATCCGTTAAATATAGTATCTTTGAGTTAGTATCCCATAACACATAACTCAAACTTAATCATTCATGGTTTGGTACAATATGAAATGAAGTATATATATAACTATTTAAATGATGGTTTTACGAACTTAAGGAAGTAATAGTAAATTGTAATTTAAATTTGATAATAATTTAAATTTCTTTTTTGTAGATGACTTTGTCTCAGAAGGACATTTTGGTGGCGGTATATTATCAAAAACTGACTCCAAAGACGGCGCGAAGTCCCACAAAGACTTAATCGAACAACTCATAGCTGAATCTAAAAAGAGAAAGGCAGAGAAACAGAAAGAGAAGGAACAAACTCTCGATTTGACGGAGAAGTTGGATTCTGAGTGGAAGGATTTACAACCTGTGGTGTTCAAAAAGGCTAGGATGCAGGAGGAGTCCATTATTGATAAGTTGTTAAGCCAAGCGGAGAAGAAGAATATGGATTATGATAAGATGATGCGGGAACTGAAATTTGAGAAAAGAGGAACGGTAAAATTGTTTTAGTTTTTGCCTTGTCTACACATTTTTCGAATTCTTTTCAGTATATCATTTTGACTTAAGAGTTCTCGTAATTCTCTAGTGTTTCATATCTATATTTTTTGTTAGCATATAGCATGTTATGTGTCTATTTAATTTACTTTGTTATACTACTAGAAAAAATATACATAAATAACAATAACATTAATACTATTTAAATGAGTTTATTTCGACATTTCTTCTCAGTAGTGGTCTTCCAAAGCGCCGAAGTAGTAGAGAAAGTATGAACGAAGGTCTAATTTATGAATGTTGTGACTTTGTTCCAACCCAAGTACCGCTTTCCTACTTTTTCGTCTCCATTTCGTGCGGTCGTCGGCATCCCTAGTTGTCAGACCATTGGCACGCATATCATCCTTGACGACATGACATGGAAAATAATGTGTTGATTTCAATATGTATAGTAAAATTGACTGTTCACTTCCAGCCTTCAGACGGTCTGAAGACAGACGAGAAACAAGCCAAGGAGGAGAAGGAGAAGCTGGATCAGTGGGAGAGGGAGAGACAACAGAGGATGTTCGGGGACCACGAAGTGCAATCTCAAGTTCGGAACCCCACAAACAAACATAGGTGAAGGAATTTAATTTAGTTTAAAAATTAAATTTAGATTATTTTTTTTTATGTGTTTAAATGTAATGTTTCTTTGTTGTATTTAGCTGTTGCCCATGGCTGAGCAAAAAGTAGCTTAGTCTCTCACTTCTCCAGCTCTTACTATTAGTTCTTGGTTAGGTTAGGTTAGGATAGCATGCTTTTCTTTTGTTAATTTTTGTATATTCATAGTCGGTTAAACATAAATGTCACTTTTTTTAACACAAATATTTTGCAAATATTTTTGTCTTTCGTACTTGGTTCTATAAATAAATTATTCGAATAAATATAGTTATTTACACTGATGGCGTACATGATGAGCTGGGAGCTAAATCAAGGGCTGTTGAAAAAAAATTCAAACTATTATAATACAAATAAAATGTTTCACATTTTGTGCCAACCCTGACTGCATTAGCAACGCTGGTGGCTGTCTCGCCTTTAGCAAGTCTGTCGAATATCGGTATGAATCTCATAAACTGTGCCTATACCTTAATTGCAGTCAATTAAAATTCATACATGTATTTTTGTGTTGGAAATTACGTATTTATCTCTTTTCAAATCAATCAAAATAAAATCAAATGTATCAATATCAATCAATCTGTATGAATCTCATATACTGTGCCTATACCACGGTTGCATTCAATTAAAATGTATTTTTCTTGTGTTGGAATTTAAGTACTTACCTTTTTTTCGTACGAAAGATATTATATATAAACAAATTTCTTCATGAACAGATCAGCTGATGATTTGGACGACAATTTCGATTTGGAGGACGAAAAAGAATTCATGTTGGCGTATGACAAGGACGGAAAACCGCTTGTCCCTGAGAAAATTCTTAAAGATTATTCAGGTACAAATTTTGTGTTGTTTCTTTAACTTTAAATTTGAATATCTATTAGTAATAAAACCGTCATACATCCATAATATCCATACCAAATGTAAAAGTCTGTCTGTCTTTCACGGCTAAACTTCGTGGCCCCGCTCACTTCTCCATATCCTCTCGTGGATGTCGTACGAGGCGATTAAGAAACAACCGATGGCAACTATAGCATTCCCAAGGAAGGTTAACATCAGGCAGGTGACCGGTCGTAAAATCACATCCGAATCTTCAAAATATGTAAAGTTAATTTTTAACGCTGGCCTCGGGCTACGTAGCCTGACAGCTCCGAGTTTTGTGAGGATAAGAGAAACATGTTTTATACTATTTCGAAAATTTACATATATTATTCTATTTCAGTTCCAAATGCTAAGCCAAAATATGATGATGGTATATCTGATACTTCTTCAGAAGACAGTGATGAAGAAGACAATAATGATGATGATGAGAAAAAAGAAGAGAAAAATAGTAACAAAGAAAATAATGAAAAAGATAGCAGTGAAGATTCTAGTGAGCAAGAAAGTGAATTAGAACACGACACAGATACTACAGACATTGTTGAAACCAAACAGAATGTTGTTAAATTAAATAAAGCGAAGAAACAAAATGACGTAAAAGATAACGCTGTAAATGAAAGGAAAACCGCTGAGACTATAATGGAAGAAGATAAAAATACAAAAAGTGCATCTAAAGAAATGATTAGAGACAATGAAGATTCTGAAAATGATGATGAAACTGATGGTAATGATTCTGGAAATGACGAATCTGATGGTGAAGATGAAGATTTAGATAATGACGGAGAAGATAATGAAGTAGATGATTTTAAAGATCTCAGGGAGTCCGAGGATAGTGATGACAATATGGAAAATGTTGAAGACGTAGAGAAGATTGGATCGTTCTTCAAATTGAGGCTTTCTGAAGGTGACAATTTGAAGGTAAGATATATTTTTTAATCATTATTATTTTAGTCTTTCTTGGATTCTATCGAGTGTGTTATTGCTAGATTTGGTGTCAGTCTTTATTCAGGTTTCCTAAAGGGATGATACTGGAAAATTCTAGTCTAGATCTAGGTCAAGATTTTCTTTAGGTCGCTGAGCCAGCGAAGTAAAGGCATCAGACATGACATTACGACTACCGCCATCTAGTGGCAAGTAGTTGCATACACACACACACACTAATGAGCTAAACTGTCAACCAGTGTGTTGGTTTCCTCACGATGTTTTCTTGCAACCGAAGCAAGTGGTCTGTAGAATAATATAAATCTTTTAACCACTATACACGAGTTAGATTGGTTTAAGAACTCATGTGGCAGGAGTTAGGATTCGATCATTGATCCTTTTGTTCTCAGGCGAAGAGGTCATAGTATTCTTCTACCGTAATGCTCCCACCCAGACGTGCATTGAAAAATCTGCTTTAAAGCGTTCTCTTTAGATATACTTTACATTGACAACGAATTAGTGGACTGCTCGCTGTTAGCTCTAGTGTTGTGTAAAGTATGTCTTCAGAGGACGCGTTAAAGCTTACTTTTCAATGACCGTTATCTTGCTGGTTAGGAGCGGTGTATGACCTTTAAATTCTGGACAACCACCGCTGTGTGAAATTTTATGAAAAACATCACATACTCGAACATATCGGGATACAACCAAATTCAAAACATATTTTGCATTTGTTAAAAAATAAATATATGCATTTGTTTACAGGAATTATTAACAGGCAAAACGCCAATACAACAGTCGGCTGCTCTTCAAAAACTTATAAAAAGCTATGACCCGAGTCTATCAGAAAACAATAAAGAAAATCTAAGTAGACTTTTCGCTCATATGCTGCAATACCTGAACGATATCTTCACAAATATAACTGAGGAATCTGAAGTTATCAAATCGTTTTTGATCTTCGACAAACTGATCCCACACTTTTTCGACTTGGCAAAAACTAATAAAGTTTCAACCAAAAAATTCCTAGTCCAGTTGATCAAAGAGAAACATGATATTTTCCAAAAACATCCCAGGAGGGTACCCGATTTGGACACTTTAATATTCTTCAAATTGGTACAACTTTTGTACCCTACTTCAGATTTTCAACACCCAGTTACGACGCCATGTTTAATTTTCCTGTCAGAGATTCTGACTAAATGCAGATTTTTCGATTCCTATTCGATTTCCAGGGGATTATTCGTCACTTCTTTAATATTGGAGTACACATTACTATCGAAACGATTAGTACCATCGGTGATAAATTTTCTAAGAGGTATTCTATATTTATCAGCAAACACATCAATTTTAAATCAGATACAAGTCGTACCACCGTTCAGGTTACACAAAGACGCAAAAATTTTGTATATAGAAGACGATTGTTCCAAAATGGTCGTCCAAAACAAGATGGCTGCCCGAGATCTAGTTGTAAAAGAGATCGATAACGATTTCAAAATTCGAACGTTATTGGTTTCAGTGTTGCTATTGCGTGAGGTATTTAACTTTTTCCACGATATGGAAGCTCAGGCGTGTATGTTTGAGCCTCATATTCAGTTATTAGGTAGGATTGACGTTGATATGTACCCGATGAAAGTGAGGGACACTGTAGGGAAAGTGTTGCAGCACATGAAAGAGACGCTAGAAATGAAGACCTTTACGCAGTTGACAACGGAGAAGAAGAAACCCAAGGCTTTGAGGTTATATGAACCTGATATACAAGAAGTGTAAGTTTCTTTTAATATTTATCATATTCGCTTTTTGCTTTGAGGAAAAAGAGTTTGAGGTTGACGTAATTTATTTTCTTCTTCAGTCGTATTCCTCATGAACTGAGGGTAATGGTTGTTACGTGGAATGAAGCACACGCAACGACTCTCTTGGCACTATTAATGGAATGGTTTGCCATTGCCTTCTTAATTTCACACACAAGTTGAGAGTGCTGGTTTACTAACAATGTTTTCCTTCAACGGAAGCAAATGGTGGTAGATGAGAAATACATGAGTCAGATCGTATACAAACACATGTGGCACGAGCAGGTTTCGAACCTGGGACCTTTCGGTCTACAGGGCGGGGTTCTTAACCCACTACATCATGACGTCATTTACACAAAGTGGTGTCCGCGGAAGACCCGCGTCGTATTCAAATTCAAATTTCAAATTCAAAATTCTTTATTCAATTTAGGATGATATACATCACTTATTAACGTCAAAAATTACTTAAACTAAGTCTACTGCCGGCTTCCAAAGCGCAAGTGAAGAAGAAGCGGCGCAACAAACTTCACTGCAGCCTTTTCTCCAAGGACGTCAATTAACAAATATAGGTCTTATACATATATTAAAAAACCGTGACATATATGCTGAGCGGAAACCAATTTAGTACATATTCCACTTTTCATATATAAGTGTAAGATTGTTGTGCTAATTGTGTGGTACCAAATAAATGGTTTTTTCTTTCTTTCAAAGTACAAAAACACCTTTCAAACTTATGTGATAAATTAACTTTTCATTAAAAATGTATTTTTTTGTGCCATGTGGTTCTACTTTAAAATAGAACGACTCCATATCCTCCCGTGGATGTCTTACGGTAGGCGACTTATGGACCTTGGCCTATGAGCCTTGGCAGCTGATATCCAACAGCATTCCCAGGGAGGGTTGACATCAGACAAATGTAAAATCACAGCAATATGTTCAATTTTTTCAAGTTTTTTTTTTAAACTGACTACGAACTTCGCGGCGTCACAGCCTCGAATGAATCATGTACACGAAGATCGAGAGCGAGAGAGACTTAATACGAATTTTTTTTTAAATGTTCATCGACTACAGCTTCACCGGTAGCAAATCATCGAAAATGTCGCGCGAAGCGGCCGATCGAGCCCGGCTTGAGACTAAGTACAAGAAGGCCATGAAGGGAGCCCTACGGGAGATCAGACGGGACAAGGCTTATATAGCTTCTGTCAAGATCAGGCAAAAGATTCAAAGGTAAGGTAATTTTTAGGTTATGGGCCCTCATGATACTTTAGTCTTCAGATTCAGTACATGTTTTGAAGGCAGCTCTAAGAAAGGTCACAAGGGACAAGGCCACATGCAATAGCTCAAGTTCAGGTAGAATATTCAGAATTAAGAATTTTTAGATTATGGTTCCGGTTATAGGCTCTAAGGTTTTTCTTTCAACGAGATCAGATACATGAAGGCTATTGAAACAGAGGTCAGGAAGGCAGAAAATTTTAGAAGTCAACCGGCATGATTTTTACGAAGACCGCCATCTAGTGGCAGTATTCACACAAGTGAATTTTATAACTTACAAGTATGCGGAGTCGGAAGCAAGTGGTCTATGAAAAGTACATGAGACGGATTGGTATACAAACTCACGTGATACGAGTAGGATTTGAACTTGTGATTTTTTGACCACAGACGTGTTAATCGGGTCTCTATGTATAACCATTAAAAATAAGCCATAATGTAATGCTATATTACATTTTAAGCACGACGTTCTTAAGCATAAAGGTTTTTACGCGTAACTAACCTAACCTAAAAATTATGCCACAAATCATTTATCAAATTTTCCTATTATGCCAAAATTTATTATGCCTAAGAACAATAGGACAACAGAAAATTATGTGAAAAATTCCCGTCTTAACCATTACATAAACATTTATCTTTATTTTTTTTTCAGTGACAACGTGAGGAAAGAAAAGGTAAAACAGATCTACAAAGACGCGTCCATACAACAGGGAGAACTGAATAAATTGAAGAAAATTAATAAGTAAATGTAATTTATTCGTCATGTAAATACAAGAATCATTATACAGTTTTAGTTTTTTTTTATTGATTTCCACGTTTTAAATAGTTATTAAAGTCGTAATAGGTCTACCACTTTTATAAGTTACACCGATGTACCTGCGCAGAAGTCTAATTTTTGTACGGCGCGAAAATATTTTAGCCAATCAGAGCGCGCCATGTCTTGTTTGGATTTTAAGACTTGTGTCCTAGTAATATGGTCGTTATTTTATTGAGTTTGTATTCGGTTTGATTCGGCGGTAGGACGCGCTATTCTGCGCCGTCGAATATTGCCGATGTACATTGTATTTAACTGTACATTGGATTTAACTAGAACATATTATGAAATATGAACCTTACAGCGTCCGCTAAAGACATAATTTACATTGACAACACATTTTCTGACTGCTTGCCGTCTCGCTTACTCATGTTGTCAATCTAAACTATGTCTACATTGAACGATTTAAAGCTCACTTTTCAGTGAACGTTTTTATGTCGAGTGAAGGTGGTGTAAGTCAATGGTATGTTGAATGTTTCTTCTTCTTCATAGTCGTATTCCTCGTGGCTGAGGGTCGTGGTTATTACGTGGAATGAAACACACATAACAACTTTCTTGGCATTATTAATGGAGTGGTTTGCCATTGCCTTCTCCATTTCACACACAAGTTAATAATAATCAACCAGTGTGCAGGTTTCCTCACGTTTAAGAATGTTTACGTACTTAAAAATATAGTTGAGATATTTGTTAGTAAAGTAAATATATACTGGAATGATATAAACCAATAAAATCATTTATTTAACTTATCTATATAATGTTACGTTGCATTTTTATTATTTGGTCATAAAATAATTCCATGTTATATTTGGTTGTGACATTTTTAATATACTTGATTCCAAAATATAACATCAACACTTACTTACTAAGTAACTCTTTGTGAACGGAGAAACGTTCTTAAACTATATGCTTTAATAAATTCAATTAAAAGTAATTCCATAAATAATACAAAATTATTAAGATATAAAAAATTAAAAATAATCTTTATGAACACACGTTCTGGATTGAGTATCCACTAAAACAACTGAAGAAATGCTCTATTTTTTTAAATATTGAAATACTTAAAAAAGATCGCCAGATACACGTTTTCAAGGCAATGGCATCCACGCTTGCCATATATGCAGCTCACGACAAAAAAAAATGTCTTATATATAGCATATTTTTTGTTTGTATACAAGGTTACTGGTATCTAACGCATAACCTTCCATAGGCGCATAAGTTACATCTTTTGTTCTACGACTTTTGTACAAAACGTAACAAAAAAATCCTTTTTTTAGTTTTAGTGTTTCTATAAAACGTTACTCTATGTTCGATTCCGCTACATAACGCTACTGTGCTGTCTCGTGTCGCTTGGATGACAGATGTATGAGAGTACAGATGTGCAGAATCGTAAATTAGATTGTATTCTTTTTGGTGAGTTTTTACAAAATCGTGAATATTTCAAAAACCACTTTACCGATTTAGTTGTCCCACGAACTTAAAAAAAATATTGACAGATCCTACATACCTTTTAAATTTCGTCAAAATTAGGGCAACGGTTCGAAAGTCATCGCGTTACAAATACAAAATATGCATACAAAAAAAAAATGCCCCAAGTTGATTTGTCGTTTTAAAAACACTGAATTCTCATTCGTGTTTGGTGTTATACTCGGGGTTGAGCTTCCAAATGGTGTAGTTTAGACAGGACGCGAAGGTCAACCAAGCGAGGTATGGTGCCATAAAATAGATTGTGGTCTTGTTGACGTAGAAGAAGCTGGCCGTGCATGCTGCTGCAGCCACGTCCAGGGCTACGATGTGAATGAAGGCCTGGAAGTAAACATCAATCATCAACGGGTCTTGGATGTTTATCTATATGTATATACATATAGTTATCAATACATATAAAAATTCCTGTACATTGAATACTGTACATAAAAATAAAATTAGGCGATAGAGTCACAGCAACTGAGTAATATATGAAAAAAAATCTGTCTGTATGTCTGCCTGTTTATCTGTTTGTACACGATAATCTTCGGAACTACTGGACGGATTTGAATGAAACTTTTTTGTTATATAGCTATTAAGTCTGGGCAACATATAGGGTATAAATAATTTTGAAAACTGGAACACCTGATGGAGACCAATGATGGTACAGCTAAACTATAGGAAATATTGAAATGACGCCTTAACAAAAGTTATTCAGCCTGATGAGCATTTTCTGTTGTGATATAAAAATTGAAGATCTGGAACACCTGATGTAGACCTATGATGGTACAGCTAAACTATAGGGAATATAGAAATGACGGCTTAACAAAATCTGTTAAGTTTGATGAGCAGTTTCTGTCGAGATATAAAAATCGAAGATCTGGAACACCTGATGTTGACCTATGATGGTACAGTTAAACTATGGAAAAAATACAAAATGACGCTTTAATTTATTAAAGCGTCATTTTGTATTTTTTCTTTTGTAGTTGTTCAGTCTGATGAAATATAGAAATTACACTTTAACTTAAGCTTAGTGCTTAGTGTGGGCCGTGTATTGTCCTTTAGTTCTCAGAAAATATCACGCGGTTTTTCCATCAAAAGTTGCGCAGATGGAATACTTACCAATCCAAGTTTGTGGAATCTGAAGAATATTGGCGTCCATGTCCAGTTAAGCACTAATTGGCCACCGTATAAGGCCAGGGGAAGAACCGCCTCATCTGAAATGTAAGAGGAATTCTTAAGTTTGACCTACGTGTGTATCTCAGAGCGTTTGGAACGCAGCGGCTGCGGTGTCAATACAATTTTTCGAATTTTAACAAAGATAAGATGACAGACAACACACAGCCGAAACTACTGGACGTAGGAAGCTGAAATTTGGCATGTAGGTTCCCTGGGGAGTGTGGGTGAGCACTAAGAGAGGATTTTTGGAAATTCTTCCCCGAAGGGCGTGAAAGGGGTGATATTCTACACCGTTGAAATTAGTGACTTGAAAAATTTGATTTCGTTTGTTTAGGTACTTACAACAAATTAATGAATAGGTACGTGTTTCAGATTTTTCTGAAAATCAATCCTCAACCCCTTCAGAAAGAGTATGGAACTTGATATACATTTCAAAATAAATAATATAAATTAATATAATGCAGAAAATTGGTAAACATAGGTATAGGTACTCTTCATAATTTTTCTTAAAGAATGACCAAGATTTTACAATGAAATTCACGCGGGCGAAGCCGCGGATAAAAGCTAGTCTAAGTACAAAATAATCAACAATTACGCTTACGTACACTTTTATTTTCATTGACATTAGTCAATTTATTAAATGATTGATTTTGGAAATGATTACAGTACAAGTATGATTGCAGGACAAGTACTTAGGTCAAAAGAAGAAAACTTAATTAAATATAATACATTTACTTTAGAATAACGAAGTGTCTATGAAAAATTGTTGAAATAAAAAATAAACTCTTATAAAGCTTAAAAAACGTGACTGAGATTATACTGAGACGATTTATTATACTGTTCAAAGTATACCAATCAGATCTCTCTCTCTCTTTCTCAAAAAAAAAATTGCTTTTATATGTTTATTACTGTTAGGAATCCGTAATAATTTAGAAATCGTATATTTTTCTACCTGTCCCGTCATCCCTCATTGTACTTCGCCAATCACCGCTAGATGGCGGTGTACAGTTTTAAATTGCGCTATGGATTGGCTTCAGCCCCAGTTGAAGTAAGTACTAGAGCTTCCTCAATATATCTTTTTTATTTGTAAATATGTAAATAGAATCTGTAAATATATCCTAGAAATAAGAAATATGAATTCTAGGTACTTGGTATATATATGCGTGTGAATTGAATAGGTTCACTAGCAATTTTTGAGAACCTCTTATAAGGCTCCCTTGGCCATATAGGAGGCTATATATACATTTTTCGAGCCAACGAAACTCAACTGATTTTTTCAACGAGCAACTTTTAGTAAACTAAACCAGTTGGCGTTGCCAACTGGTCGGATATAACAACGCTTTGTTTTTTCATCTGATACGTACCTTTTTTGGCTCAACGCATTGCACGTAGGCAAAGCAGTTGAGAACAATCATTAGTTAGAAAAAATTACAGTTTTTTTCTTTCACCCTAGTTCGCTCGCGCCGCGCGCGTCTACATTCGAAACAAACCAGTTGGGCATTCCAACTATTTTCGCAGTTATGATTAAATTTTTGATTGAGCATAGAAAACAGTAGAATAAAACGGTTAGTTGAAATAACGCCCATTACTCTTTACTTGCTGCGTCCCGGGGCTTCGCTTCCGTGAGAATTTCGGAATAAAAAGTATGTACCTACCCTTTTTGTTAATCCAGGTTATTCTCTACATGTGTACCAAATTTCATAACAATGCGACCAGGGGATTTTGCGTGAAAGAGTAACAAAATACACTTTCACAAACTTTCGCATTTATAATAAATAGGTATTAAATTAATCTCATTTATTCAACGCCAATGATATTTTACAACAAATCATAAAAAATAAAGTAAAAAGTAAAATAAAAATAAAAAGTAAAATTTAATCATAAATGCCGCCCCGAATAGTACACGGATCAAAAGTGCCCATTATGCTTGCAGCATTCCCTCTCTGAATAGCTAGGATGGAATAGCTATGGACAACCTTTGATCCAGGCACTGCCCAGATAGCTATGGACAACCTTTGATCCAGGCACTGCCCAGATAGCTATGGACAACCTTTGATCCAGGCACTGCCCAGATAGCTATGGACAACCTTTGATCCAGGCACTGCCCAGAGCGGTAGTCGTAACCTCTGTCCCTTAAGCGACGTCCTATCTCACTCACAAATTGCCTGGCTTCTTGGCACCAAGGACCAGCCGTCTCGAACGCCACCGGAACAAACAAATAATTGTTGGTCAAAGCTGAATATTTGCTTTTTTTCTGGGCAGCGGCCCTTGCACCCGCCCCAGGTGAACGCACAGTATATGTCAAATAGGACGCCGCAAAAGTGCTGAAACACGTCGCGTCCCATAACAAGCTACGTCATCTCTGCCACGGTATTAACGTAATGCCATCAGGGACGCTGTATCCATCTGTACGAGAAAGTCCTGGTGGCTCTAACTGGCATGGAATGTTTGCCGATATAAGTGCCCTACTTATTATATCATTAAGTGCGTGATGGCAAGATAAGCGGCCAGCACAACGCGAGCAGTCAAGAGCATTGTTCCCATTAGCCTCAACCATTTTCCCACAAACTCTGCGATGTGTCTCACAAACTGAGCAGCCCAGCCTTAAAACGACTGCCACCCTTAGGGCATCATTATCTAATAATGTTCCCATGACGGCATAGAGTGGAGCCATGCTCCGGACTCCGGCTGAGCTGACGCTTTCAAGCGAGCCAGACGAGCGCCTTCTGCCTGGTGTTCTAGTTTCTCCAATAAGGACCTCGCTCGTTTGTCATCTCATAACCTCTGAACCGATTATAGGTATTAGTAGGATTTTATATTTCATTAATTACATTTTTAGGGAACGTTATGTTACTAGCATGATATTATGATGGATGATGACGGAGATATACAGATACTAACGCGATGGTCGCAGCATTACGAGATGTGATGATTATATAACGATGACCTCGGTGGCGCAGTGGTAAAGTGCTTGCCTCTGAACCGAGAGGTCCCCGGTTCGATCCCCGGTCGGGTCATGATGGAAAATGATCTTTTTCTGATTGGCCCGGGTCTTGGATGTTTATCTATACTGTATGTATTTGTTATAAAATATAGTATCGTTGAGTTAGTATCCCATAACACAAGTCTAGAACTTACTTTAGAAGCTAGCTCAATCTGTGTGATTTGTACTAATACGAGTATATTTATTTATTTATAAAAATCAATTAGGTATTAATTAGATAACACCTTAATGACGAAACCATTTATAAGAAGCAATAGGGAACCCAGTTTTTGAGTTTATCGCGTTCACCATCATCATATTGAATGTGTTATTGCTAACACTGGTGTCAGATTTTATTCAAGTTGCTTAAAGGTATCTGACATGACTTTTACGACTACCCACCGCCATCATTTCGGTATTGCGTTCATCAGTGATCAGTGATAGAAAGACTTATTTTTATAATAACTATTTAGTTGTTCGCCACGAACTTGCGAACACAATGAATTTTTAGAAAATTGTAAATATTTCAAAAACGACTTAACCTATTTTGAGGCGTCAAAATAGGTTAGGCCACGAACTTAAATTCTTAAATTCTATTGACAGATCCTACACACCTTTTAAATGTCATCAAAATCAGACCGCGATAAGGATATCGCGTTACAAACATACATACAAAAAGGGCTAGCTGTAACCCGCAGCTTCCGCAGTCAATGTTTGACCCGGGTCATTGACCCTATTATATTCCTTCATACCTGTGATCCCCCCGCAGTCCTTGTAAACCATATAAGACGCGTAACCCATAGAGCTATACAATGTCGTCCACGCCGGCCCGAACACCCAGTTAGGGGGCGTCCAGCTAGGCTTCTTTATAATCTGGTACCAGGCCTTGCCGTCAGGTTGTCTGACCTGGCCCAACATAGTGACGGCGCCGGCCCAGCCGCCGATGTTGGGCAATAAAATTGATGCTATAGTGGGCCAAATCACCATGACGCGGCTCGGCGTGGTCTAAAATCGATAGATAAATAAATAAATAAATCATTTATTTGCCAACAACACAATTTCTGTACAAAATAACTATATGTGTAATGTAATGAGTAACATTGGTGAGAGAACACTTATCTATCTTGACCCATTTGGAAGCCCATCCTCGAACTAGACGTGAGTCTGTATGAACTTTTAATTGCACTATTTAAAGAAGAATTATATGTTGATTGAGATGAATTAATTCATGGCATTGTCTCGATAGCTCAGTGGTCAAGAGCACTGTCCCGGATAGACAGGGGCGCGGGTTCAATTCCCGCTCGATTCCAGAATAAATAAATATAGGAACAAATGACACAGATTGATTGATTGAGCCCCAAAGTAAATTTGAAACTTGTGTTATGGGATACTAACTCAACCATACTATATTCTATAACATATAATATAGATAAACATCCAAGACCCAGGTCAATTTGAAAAGGTTCATTTTTAATGTTGAGCTGAACGGGATTCGAACACGGGACCTCCAGTGTAGCAGTCCGGCATGATGACCATTAGGCCACAGCGGTCGTCATCTTATAATTATTTTCAAAAATAAGTTATAAAGCATGTGTGAAATGTAACTATAACAAATCCATATATGTTACTAGACACCCGTCCCGACTTTTGTATTGGGTAAAAGCTAAAACGTAATAAATTATACACCTGAACCTTGCTCAGGAATAACACCACATGGATATTGGCGTGAAAACCGCATAAAAATCCGTGCAGTAGTTTTTTTTGAGTTTATCGCGAACAAACAGACGCTGCACAAGACTTTGTTTTTATGTAAGGATAATGAAGTATATGTTACCCGATTTCAGGATAAACTAGTTTTGTCTAGGCTAAACTAGTTCATCTTAAGCGCGATAGGAGAAACCAGTTTAGCCTAGGACACACTAGGTACCTACTTATGGATAAACCGCTTAATAAATAAATATGTACTTAAATCCGGTTGTATGGTTTAATTTGAGGCAGAGTAATAAGTAACAGTAAAAAAAGTACTTAAATGTTTATTACAATGTTATTACAAAGGACACAGACAAAGGAAAATTAAAGCCGGCCGGTTTAGATTCAAACAGTACACTATCTTCTATCATCCTATTAATGTCTATTACGTACCTACTTAATTAAAATTGATTCTTATTTCCTACGTAATAAAGCTTAAAAACTTTACTCGTCTGACCTACTTACCTGGAACTGAAGCGATTAAATGAATAGGTTATTTGTTATTGCTTTACAGAAAAAGCTTCTGATTAACAATGAAAATATCAAAAACAAAATAACAGGTTATTGTTAGGTGAGTTAAAGTTAGACGCGTATAATATTACGCCGCCCCGCGCCACCACAACAAGGCCGCTCGCTCTCGACTACTCGGCTACTTGCACCTTAACTCGCTCACATCTCGCTTCTTTCATTCTCTAGGAAATAAAATGGATATTAGTAAAACCAATAATAATATAGGTGGTTAGTTAATTTTTATTTATCAGCTGGACTAAAATAAAAATATAAATAAATATATAGTATTTATACAATTAGCACTTTTTCTTTACGTAATATTTGCGTAAAATGAACTATTTAAATCATCTGACAAATGTCAAACCTAGAGTTAATACTGCAAAATTGTGAAGATGCAATCTTCCGGTAATTCTCAGGTTATCTCGTACTATCTCAAATTATCAAGCCTATTAATGCTTGATCAATCAAGTGATAAGATTTCACTTTAGCGATTTAAATTTTCCAATTTCTCACAAGATTTTTTGCCTTATATACACGCAATAGCACCGATAGTCACCTGAAACGAATCTACGTAAGTAAACCAACGTAATATATCCGCAAAGTTTCTATAACCTTCCGCCGGCCGCTAATTTTGTCAAGGTAAACAATGAAATTGCGCAATTTTATAGATAATGTGCTAATTAGTTACTTTAGACAATGATTGCTCATCTCACCTAGTTCCTAGTTAGTATCCTAGACTCGTACACGTTTGACAAATTCCAGTATAAAAATAAAATATGGCTGAAGAATCTCAAGAAGTTGTTCAAAGGTAAGCTTGTAAATTAATAATCCAATCGAAACATCAATGTTGATTGTTTTATTATCTAATCAATAATTATGTCATAATTTATCATACATTGTAATTTTTTTTGAGTATGTATTTGATCCTGGTTAAATAGGCAGTGGTGATTTATAATTAAAAATGGCTTTACAATTACACTACGAAATAGGAAGGTAATGTGATGTCATGGTCATAAATAGCTAATAACTTGTGTCCTTATCCTTACATAATATAAAATAAAGTCCTCTGCCGCATCTGTCTGTCCTCAATAAACTCAAAAACTACTGCATTTGGAACAAACATGGATTTTCATGCAGTTTTCACCAATATATTATGTGGTTTCTGAGGAAGGTTTATGTATATAATTTATTGTTATTACCCGAGCAAAGCCGGGACGGGCCGCTAGTCTAATAAATAGGATGAAATTTTCTAGAAGTGAAAAAGTGCATGTGAAGGCCTAATTTCTGAATAAATGATTTGATTTTGAGAATTCTCTGCAAAAGTTGCTTATGTAGGTACTAAATCTATTTAATGTGGTGTTAAAAAAAAATTTGGATTTTTTACACATCCAATTTTTATACAGTACAATAACAACTTAATGATAAAAGCATTATCTAACAGTCATCCTTTGGGTCATCATGAGAATACTATTATAATATTTTGCCTATCATTATTAGTTGTAAACATTCATATAGTTGACTGCTGAGTACAATCCTAACTAACATTATAAATGTGTAAGTTTGTTTATTTGTTACCTCTTCCCACTCTATCTAATACTAATCTTCTTGAAATTTTCCATACATGTAGTTTGAAGTATGGAGAAGAACATAAAAAAGGTAAAAGGGTAGGTTTTAAGGTAAAAACCATAAAAAATCTGGTGTTTTTATATTATGTAAGAATGATTTTTTGATTGAAGCTTTATTTCTAATAACCAGAGACTTCCTAATGGCCAACTGGACAGCGCTGGGCTCGATCATCCTTCCCAACCTGGGTGGCTGGGCCAACGGCCTCTACTTTGCTGGTCAGATCCGGAAAGGAGACGAGCTGACATGGTACGACCAGTTGAACAAGCCCACTTGGACACCTCCGAAGTGGGTGTTTGGGCCTACGTGGACTGTGCTGTATAGCAGTATGGGCTACGCTTCATATTTAGTTTTGGAGGAATGTGCAGACACTCCTGGTAAGTTACACTTTATATTTACCAAACTGGTCTTATATTCTAATTTATAAAAAAATATGTGAAAAAGTGTCTGTGAGGGACTAATTTCCGAATAAATTATTTTAATTTTAATTTGGTATAAAGGGCAGACTTAAATGTTAAAAACATTCTCAACCGACAACAACCTTCGGGAAAATCTGGTAATTATTATGGTTGAGTTTGGTGACAAGATTTTAAAAATTAAAGCTTACAAAACATAAGGAATAAATCCTAATTATACTGAACTAGCAACCTGTCCCGGCATCTCTCTTTTGTAAAAACATAATAAATTACACAGATAAACCTTCCTAAGGAATCACACTATCGAATTATGAAAACCACTTGAAAATCCATGAAGTAGTTTTTGAGTTTATCACAAACAGTTTAGAGTGAATTGTCTTAACTTTCAAAAACAGTTGAGAAGTTTATTAAATCACCTACAATCTACGATTCAAGCACTAAAAATAACAATATGCTAAAGAAGCATTCATTGCATTTATATAATGATATATGATAAGATATATGCATGTTACGTGATTAAGACAACTCAGCTTATCTTAGATTACTCTCTTGCTTCATTACAATAGACTCACTTGGTATTTCTCAAATATTTCCCTGCAAAGGTCTGATAATTTTTTTTCGAGTTTAGTTCGTTGTTTTTGGTTATACAATAGAGAAAGTCGACAACAGTTATATGCTTCAATGGGTGTAATTGTTTATTGAATAACAATATCAACCGATTGACTTTGTACATTGTGAGGTGACAGACAGACAGAGACAGTGAATGAATAGTGCCCTAGCAGTGAATTTTAACTGGCTCTCTTGTTACTTCTGTGTTGGTCTCCCGCGCAGATTGTAAGTCAATTGAGGGAAAGAGTAGATAGAATATTCTTGTCACACATAATCAAATGATAGTTATTGGTCAAAATCTAATTTGTAAACATTTCAATCGTAAATATTTACTGTTTATTATTTTATTTAAGGCTTCAATGTATACAATATATGTTTACACGATCAATATTCTTAGCAACTTGATTTATTATTGTCCCCATATTTACAAGATATATATTATGTTTCAGAGAAAGCGGTGCTTCCTCTCTCTCTGTATGGAGGTCAGTTGCTCTTAAACTGGGCGTGGACTCCGATCTTCTTCGGGCTAAAAGATTTCAAGTTGGTATGTGTATTTTCTTATGTTATTCCACTGAAGTTATATATATATATATATATATATATATATATATATATATATATATATATATATATATATATATATATTTATATATATATATATATATATATTATATAACTTTTTTCGCATCACGCTAAAACTACATCGTGTTATTCTTTTAAACTCTTTTGTAAGTTGTGATTTTGCCCATAAATATGTTGATTCTGTATACACATATTTAACTGGAACACAATGTAGTGTCAAACATTTCTTTATGCCTATGCTTAAGACCTGTTTTGATTGTAATCTGTTTTATGTATCAACTAAATAAATAAAAAAAAAATCCAAGGAATCAGCTACCAAATTTCATAAAAATTGGCACAGCCGTTTGAGCGCGAAGAAGTAACAAACGTACACACTTTTATCTTTATAGGATTTCTATATGAATATTTTTATTGTGAAAAATATATATTACATTTATTTTCACAGGCTTTCATTGAAGGCTCAGTGTTGATCGGCGCTGCCTCAGCGACCGCGGCTTCGTTCGCGGTCGTCGACAAGAAAGCGGCCCTGCTCATGCTGCCCTACCTCGCGTGGCTGGGATACGCCATGTCTCTCACTTACTACGTCTGGAAGAACAACCCAAAAGACACGAAGAGTAACTAAAGGTAATGTCTCTTCTTCATAGTCGTATTTTCCTCATGGCTGAGGAGTCGTGGTTATTACGTGGAGTGAAACACATACAACAACTTTCTTGGCATTATAAATGGAGTGGTTTGCCATTGCCTTACCCATTTCACACACAAGTTAATAAGAATCAACCAGTGTGCTGCAGGTTTCCTCACGATGTTTTCCTTCACCGGAATCAAGTGGTGGTCGATGAAAACTACTATACATGAGTCAGATTGGTATACAAACTCATGTGGGGCACGAGTAGGATTCGAACCTGGGACCTTTCGATCCACAGGCGGGTGTCTTATAAGGTAATGTACGAGAAGAGTAACTAAAGGTAATGTACTTATAAGGTAATGGTATTGTTGTGGGAGCCAGATTATCATGCTCGACCGCCACCGCAGGGAATCTTCTCCAGGCTGGTGTTGCACCTGCGGAACCGCACGGCACGGTGTCATGTCGGAGGTTGTATATTATAATTGTATGTTTCCAATCGAAAACACACTGTCTGCGCGGTCTAGGCTTGTCAGCTTCTGTAGTGAGTCGACCGTAGCGCCATCTGTCCTTAGTGTCGTGAATCTTCTATGTGGTTGGTGTAGTCGACTTTTTGCGTCGGCGGCGTTGTGTATGTGGCGTGATAGATACATCTATTTAATACCTAGTTCTTGTCTGTGCATAAAATACACATGAAAACTTTTCCCACCCGCACCCTAGTGCCACTATCGCATTTATTTTAATTAATTAGAGAAAAAAAAGAAGAAAATTACGCTATATGGGCTTCACGGCATTATTGTCCCGAATGGGAACACGCAAGGATAAAAGAGAGAGAGCGTATTTGTAATATAATTATTATGTTCTTTCAGATGACACAAAGTTACACTAGCCTAATCGCCTGTCATCGTCAAGCATCGTGTTCTTAGCTTACGAGCAAAGCAACAATCTAGATATAAGTACAAAAATCTAGTTAAATCACCACCAAAGATACTGGCAATACTTGTTAAAATTATGTACTTATAAATTGTTTAAAAAAAAAGAATACGCCTTCGTCAATTAAAAAAAAAGTAGTCACTGTTGTCTATGTCCTAATAAATATTTATTTATGAGATATCTTTAAATCTGTAAAACGGGCAAATAGATAAAAAAAAACATGATACAATAATTGAGGCCACGAATATAATCTCTAGTGGCGCTAGAGTCGCTGACAACGACAACGTGGCCGTTATTAATACCACAAATTGCTGACTGTACTATTTTCTGTTGCAATATTAATTTAGGACATTTTATTAGTGTTAACTCAATATTATATTTGTTATGGAATGAATTTCCGAGTAAGTTATCAATATCGATATAGTAATCTCATTCGATTTCGAATTTCGAGTCGATTTAAAAATCGTGTTTTTTAAAATACTAATCTTCGAAAGGAATTTGTTCATTTTTGTTACATCTAGCATTATTATAAAAATGTTTATTTCTTTGTTTGTAATAATGTAATGTTATTAATACATATATAACTGCGGACTTATCCCATGTAGGGATCTCTTACAGTCAACCGGTCAACGGTTGAGAGGAGATATATACAGTACACCAGCTGGCTAGTTATTTATTTTTGAAATATTATTATACTTTTTGTCTGTCTGCCTATTTTACATTGATAGATTAAGTCATAAAGTGTCCTTCAACTGTTTTGCACAAATTAAGGCATTCCTGTGGCATTTATATATTATTATCATCATTGAACTTGTATTTCAGAATATGTTTTCGAATAAGTATGTTTTGTTTTTGAGGTTATAGTATTATTAAAGTCTGATATTCTGTATTCAGTTTTTTTAATTTAACTCCTAACTAGCGTCTCGTCCCGGCTCCGCTTAGGTAAAACCATAAAAAATAATACACTTAAAATTGGTGAAAATTCGTCCGGTAGTTTTTGAGTTTATCGCGTTCATACAGACAGACGCGATTGGGGACTTCTTTTTATAATACTAGATGTTGCCCGGGGCTTCGCTCCCGCTGGAATTTTGTGATAAAATATAGCCTATAGCAATCTTGGATAATGTACCTTTCTAATGATGAATGAATATTTGAATCTATTCGTTAGTTAGATTACCCCAAACATACAAACTCACAAACGGATATCTCTTTATAATAATAGTATAAATGTAAGGGTGTCAGTTTGTCTGCTGGGCGTCAATATGTCAGTTTGTCTGCTATGTCCATGGAATTAGTAAGTACTCACTATATCCTTGGCAATGTCACAGAGAATGAGGTTGCTGCGTCCCACACATCCCGCATAGCAATGTCATTGCATTTCCTTACGCGCCAACTCGTGTGTTGCTCAAGCACTGGCCACAATCTAGGGACAAATATGTTGTGTTTATGTAAATACTAGCTTTTGACCGCGGCTTCACCCAAATGGTAAATTCCCAACGGGAACAGTTATTTTTCCGGAATTCAAAGCTACTTTCCATGTCCTTTTCCATGCTTCAAACTACATTATATGCAAAATGTCAAGAAGATTGTTTGAATAGATAGAGCGTGAAGTGTTACAGAATAAACAAACTTACTTTCGCATTACATAGTAAATATTAGGTTAACACTGTGCCGGACACTTAACGTCTACCAGACGTTATAACAAATTTGTCTTGTCTCGTTCAGTGTCCGTGAGGCATTTGAATGAAACTAAACTGAACTATAGGACGGCATATGTGTAACACCAATAACGTGTAGCTTTGGCGGTTAATAATTGCGACATTAATTTTTTTGCTAAACTATGACACTCTTTTTGTAACGTCGGTTTAAAACTGAAGGAAGTAGTAGAAAGCCAGCGATACGTAGGTAGTTTGCTTTTATTTAGGTACGTAATTTGCCTCGGAAAATGTCGCCTCATTTAGTGATGTGCAAGAATGCAACTATATCGATATAAGGGTCTGTGGTTCCGCTATATTATTATATTAGCAGTACTCCATATCTGACGCTAGAGGTCCCGGGTTCGATCCCCGGTCGGGTCATGATGGAAAATGATCTTTTTCTGATTGGACCGGGTCTTGGATGTTTATCTATACTGTATGTATATGTTATAAAATATAGTATCGTTGAGTTAGTATCCCATAACACAAGTCTCGAACTTACTTTGGGGCTATCTCAATCTGTGTGATTTGTCCTAATATATTTATTTATTATTTATTTATCTATTCCGTAGATATCGCAGTGAGCAATTAAAGGACATAGCCTTGGCAGGTAATAACAGCATTCCTATGAAGGGTTGACGTCAGACAGGTGGCCGGTTGGCAAATTACAGAAAAAAAGAAACAGTAAATAGGTAAGTGAGTATATAAAAGTTGCTGCTTATTTTAAATGAAATTACTTGCGCTTTATTTTTTTTTGTATGACTTTGTACCAATTTATACCGATTTCATGCAAATTGGTAGGTACTTCGTAATATCTACTAATTCCATGTTTTGTTGTGCTAAGAATACGCGATGTTGAGAGAGAGGATATCGATAAGTCTCTTTCTTTTCTTGTGTTATGGCTCCATCGTTCGCCAAAACGATGATTTTGCCAACGTCAATTGAGAATAGCACGTTATTGTAAAAAGGATATAAAATAATATTTAAATGTTATAATATCAAAACTTCAAATCAAATCATTTATTCACAAATTAGACCTTCACATGCACTTTTCATGTAATATTCTAATTTAAATATATTTACGAAAGCTACAAATTACAAGATAAATTTCATCGACACTGCCCGTCTCTAGCACATAACCACAGTGTATTGCGGACAGAGTCGCAAACGCCAGTTTTTCTTCTTCTCTAATTACAAAGGATTCTTTGAGAGACAGTTCTTGGACTTTAATTTGGTTAATTCTAGTTCAGTCGACAATTCTTTGGTTAAATCGAGTAGAATTGTTTATGGTTGAACTGAAACTAACTGTGTTTAATGCTTCAATAACGTATATAGTATAACTATATCAGTCTTAATGGCTGATATGTAAAATTAGTATGCCCAAAGAGGGTTGCTGTTAGGCGGGCAGCCTCAAAATTAGATGGCAACACGTGAAGATGAGAGAAAACGTAAGTATTTATAATGATATTCAGCCGTTCTCGAAGTTACTGGCTACTCTAACTGGCATGCCTATCTATAGCTGGCATGCGAGTACCAAAAGATAATTTGCTTTACTGGTATGTATGTGCAAAACTCAAGGAATCAGTGGGTACTTACTCCGTTGTACGAAGTACCTACTTACTAAATCCATGGCAAAATTATATGGTTGGGACGTCGCCAATATGAATAAGAGTGCTTGCAATTTTAGCTTGCAAATATATACCACCGTGCGAGCTGGCATGCAAGGAGATTATTAGAGTAAAGTAGATTACACATGTATTTACGGCTTTCGGCCAAACAATTCTATGAAAAAAACTATTACAGTTCAACCGCAATAAACTTTAATATGTCCTGGATTTGTCTCTGAAAATCTGGACAGGAGATTAGCAACGAGAATCCATTCAAGCTGACTTTTCTAGCCCGATCTACAGTTTTATCTCGATCAATATGGTTTTTTTTGCTTTGTAATTATATAAATCGAAATGTTCCATTAGTCCATCGCGGGAATTTGCTTGTGAATCTCCACTGTTATATAAAGATCAGATTAACGAATGTGTAGAATAAAAACTGCCTTGCCACAATTTCAGACAGTTTCTTTATATTTTTGCCATTTTTGTTACAAGTTTAATTGGATTTCTATATTTGAAACTTGTTTTGACAATGACATTGATTCGAAGAATTTATCAAACTATTATTGCGAATTCATTCTTTCTTATCGCATGTGTTGTTGCTAACATTGATGTCACATTTTTATTATGCATCTGCCATGACTTTTACGACTTGCCAATAACTAGAGACAAGTAGACGCATACATACATACCACACATACTGTCAAACAGTGTGTAGATTTCCTCACAATGTTTTCCTTCATTGGAAACAAGTGGTGGTTTATGAAAACTACTATACAAGATTCAGATTGGTATAGAAACTCATGTGGCACGAGTAGGATTCGAAACTTTGCAATTTATAACGATCATGCGATATCTAGCTGAGTTATTAGCACGAATGGGGGGAATCGAAATAAAATTTTCTTTTTTTATGGCGTAGGTCTGAATTGTGTGGGACTGCTAAAATTTATTTTTATTTAAATTTGTGTCATATTATTAACGTCCCGTTCTCTGCTTATTCCATATTTTATGTGCATGCGGTTAGAAACTTAGGAATAAAAGATACTCCATACTCCACAAGAGGTTCAAATCTGTGTGCTGACCCTTGCAAAATAGCGTTTGACAATCCGTGTCACTGAGCACTGAATGATGTAGAAAAGAACGTAGATTATATAAAACGGATGCATGTGGTTTACGCCCTATATGGACCATATTCGCCTGTGGATGTCGTACAAAGTGATTAAGGTATTGAAAGCCTTGATAGCTGATGTGCTGCAACAGGATTCCCATGAAGGATTGGCGTCAGGCCAGTCGAAAAATCATAGCTGAATCGTAAATTGTACGGTTTAATTAGACTAATCTCCAAGCCGCCAATCAAACTGGCACGTGACGTTGGATGCGAAAACAGAAAAATCTTACATGTCACACTAGTGTCATTGTGAAGGAAAAAAAGCGGATTGTACTCCGGGAGTGCCGGCAGAAGTGAAAAACAATTGAAAAACAATTAACGTTGTGCATTTTTGACGTCTTACGAATTTTCGATCAGGCAGGTCACGTCCTGTCCTGATGCGAGTATAACATTTTTCACCCATCACAAAAAGTGCGCACAACGCCGCTAAAGAAGTTTTCACTTCAAAAATAATTCTGTGTCGCACGGTCTAACTAGTATCATAAAGAGTGTGTTTATTTTACGAAGTTGGAGATCTGTGCCCGCTATATTTTTGACTCGGTTCGCTGACTATCAGCTTTTTATGCTTGCACGGTGTTGAAATCCTATTATTGTCGTAAGTTTACAGAAGATACTGAGATTGCACTTTGTTATAGTGAAGAATGTACTTGCTGTGTTTGTTTGCTTCAATATAGAATAATATTAGTTGATTTCCGTGGCGTGGTTGAATTTCGGAATAAAAAGTACCCTATGTGCTGTCTCTCCTTTATCCGTCTTGTGTTTTCCCGGTTTCTTATTCAGCCGTTGAGCATTGGCGCCGAAGGTCCTGGTTAGTATCTTTATTATCATTATAATCACATCATTACATAGTATAAAATAAAGTAGCTTCCTGCTTTCTGTCCGTCCCTATGTATGTTTAGCTCTTCAAAACTATAGGATTAACTAGCGGATTTTGATTTCTTTTTCCATAGATAGATTAATGTAATAAATTACATAATATTGCATTCGTGCGAAGCCGGGACGGACGCTATTTATGATATAAGTAAGTACCTACATAAAAAAAGCAACGTTTATTTCTTTCACAATATTGGTACATAAACTTCATGTTTTTGTGACTTCCTAAGTGAACACCTATGTATCAGGAAGTCATGCTCTAACATAGCCAAACATAAATAACGTTACGTAATAATTATACAAGTAACAGACATAAATAAATACAAAGCAAAAAATAACCTCAAAATTCTTACCCCAAGAATATTCAATGTCTTATGTATGTTTGAAACAGTTTCCGACGCGTATGCAAATAGCTGTTCCCTTGAGTAGAATCTCCGTGCCTTCAAACGGTATGCATACCTTTATTTTATCGACTTATTCATATGAACACACATATATAAGGGAGGGAGAACCTTGGTACAAAGGTCGTCTGCGTGAGTTCCTCGCTGTCAAGTATTTTTGCCGCCAAAACGCAGCATGCATTATTTGACAGTTCACAGAGAGTTGCGCGACGGCGTTTTTATTACAATTCTTCAAATTTTAACAAATACAATAATTAGTTTTTACTGTCTTGACTTTAAATTAATTAATATGTACTGTAGTAATGTAATTTTTATGAATGATTAGTTGTTGCCCGGGGCTTCGCTCCCGTAGGAATTTTGAGATAAAATATAGGCTATAGCAATCTTGCATAATATACCTTTCTAATGATGAAAGAATTTTTGAAATCGGTTCGGTAGTTTCGAAGATTACCCGCCTCAAACATACAAACTCACAAACGCTTACCTCTTTATAATAATATAATATTATATAATAGGTAGATTAAAAATTATCAAGAAAATTGTCGAACCGCTCTGAGTCTGAACCATCTTGTTGTGTTTCGGTTTGAAGGGTGATAGAGGCAGTGTAATTAGGTACATAGAAAAAGACCCTTGGTCACAAAGTGGGCATCGCAATTACGGCAAGCCTAGTGTTGCAAATTTCCATTTTAAAAAATAAACTAAAGAAAACAATGTCCAATTAATCTGAAACATCGCTTCATCATTAAGTTTATTGAATAAGTATAGTAACATGCTTTTATTTTTAACCGACGTTATCTTTATGATAATATAACCATTGATTGACGAAAACTTGTGATTGGCTATATATCTGTTTCATTATTTTGTTCTACATATTATTATATAATTAGCGGTTACTATTCCAAAAAGAAAATAAATATTTCTCATAGTTTTAATAAAATTAGGTATGTAACTACCAAGATATAACGGTGAATTTTAAAAATAACACATTAATTCACAAATACATGTTTCAGTAGCATTGTGCAGATCAGCTCAAATAGCTAGTAGGTAATTATGTTAATTCACAGTTGTTTGTTTGAGCTAGATTCTAGAATTATAAACGCAAAATATAGAAACTTTGTTAGAACAAACAAAACACTTTGTAAAACCTTTGTGTGCATGAAGTGGATAGCTACACTTTTAGATTTTATATTGGAAATTACTAGTTTAAAATTATTATTCAAATTCAAAACTCTTTATTCAATATAGGATGATATACATCACTTATTGACGTCAAAAAAATTACTTAAACAAAGTCTACTGCCGACTTCCAAAGCGCAGGTGAAGAAGAAGCGGCGCAACAAACTTCACCGCGGCCTTTTCTCCAAATTAATACAAATTTGTATTTACTAAGAGAAGAAATGTTCTGATAGGGACCAACACTGTTCAAATGAGTTTCTTTCGGCATTTCTCAACAGTGGTCGTTTCGAAATGCCAGTATTTTGTACCTTGTGAGAAATTACTATTTAATATAAAAATTGACGTGAAAAAGTGCCTGCGAAGGTCAAATTTCTGAATAAATTATTTGAATTTGATCTTGATGCGAAAAATAAATACCACATGACCACATATTTCTTAACGTTATATAGATAACTAGCGGCAGGCCCGGCTTAATAGAAAGTCTATATTTCTTAGTATAGTCCTTAAGATTTCGTCTGTCTCTATACCAAATTTCATCATAAATACTCACGTAGACATGCTACGAAGTGCTACGACATTCTACGACGAAGCTTCGCCTCTAAGATCCGTGGATGAGTCTAAGAAAACTGTAAATATTTTCTTAATCCAGCTCATTTATATAGATGTGTTCTATGTTGATCTATAATCTATGGTATCTGTGGTTTATCTATATAGATGATATGTGACCAGCGCAATTGTTCCAATGTGCTTTATAATGTTATTACATAAGCAACATTTAGCAAAGAAATTGATTCGACCTCACAATAGCTATTTCAATGGTCCCACTATTGGGCATCGGCCTTATGTTTGGACAAAGAGGATCGATGGGTCATGACCTACCATCAGCTCAGTGGAGCTAGCACGAGTTTTTGCGAGAACTTAAATCGTATCGACAACGTCAAAATTTATTTGGAAAGCGCTTTATTTATCATTAGTGCATATTTATAAATTTTTGGCGAGACGATTACGTACTAATAAAAACTCAATTTCGTGTGAAGACTTGTGTTATGAGGGGTCATATTACAAAATACGAATCTTTCTTTTCTTTACACAGTACCTACAGATCTAATGACGGCTCCCCACTATCCATGACGGATTCGGTATACATTGCTGGATTTTCATTGCGGTTAATAAAAGCCCTCATAAAAACCACGCAATGCTCACGCATTCGCGTCGACACTGTCCGGGTTCAGCGTGTGTGGAGTTCGGCATAAAACAAATAAATTAATGTAATTTATTTGTTTTATGTCGGCGAAGTTGATGATAAATGGTCAATTAACATCTTTTATCCCGTTTTCGTAGTGTGGTTTTTCCCCGTCAAAATGTGGCCATTTCCATTACCTAATTCCAATTGTCAACTCATTGTCCTCAGTCCCAGTCGATGGATCAAAACAAACCGAATTTCAGATTAGTTTGTCAGGTGATTGCGAATGTTTCGTACTGATAAGTATTGATCCTGAGTCCGAACTCAAATAGAGGGGTGTGCCGTTCCGCGCACCAATTCCAATGGCACTCATTCAGCACGGTATCATTTAGACCGCTAGTCAGGGAATCCAAGATGAAATCTAATTTTCAATTGAAATTAAAATTGGTTTAGTTAGTCAGTTAGTTACTCAGAACGATCATCTCGTCACAAGCATAACACAAGCACACAAAGTAACTCGATGAACCTCCTGAAGATCTTGTGGCTACCACCTTCAGGAGTCAATAAACTGTAACAGAGATTGTCTAGGTCGAAATATGAAAAAACTCTTCCGTTACTGAGTGATGGACTGACAGACAACGTACAGCCGAAACTACTGGGCGTAAGAAGCTGAATGGCATGTAGGTACCCTGGGGAGTGTAGGTGAGCACTAAGAGAAGATATTTGGAAATTCCACCCCGAAGGGGGTGAAAAATTTTTATATGAAAGTTCTACACCGTTGAAGTTAGTGACTTGAAAATTTAGATTTTATTTCTATTGTTTACAACAATGTAAAGAATACTTGTTTCAAGTTTTTCTGAAAATTGACCCTCAACCCCTTCAAAAGGGCGGTGAAACAATTTTCATGACAAAGAGCTGAGAATTGGTAAACATACTCTTCACGCGGGCGAAGCCGCGGGCAAAAGCTGGTTAATTAATATGAAAGCTATCACACATTGCAGCTATCAACAATGCAAGTATTCAGTATGGTAGCTATTACGAGCGCAAACATATCCGGGGTCTGGCGCATAGCTCTGTATGCGATGGCGGGAATTCTGTAACCTGAGATTGTTGTACACCGCTAGATGTGCTACGCTATGTTATGTGCGCTGTTGTTGTGGGTAGTTGGCTATTCTCTATTCTATAGTCAAAACAAATACTTTTTGTAATGTGAAAAACAAATTTTAATATGAATCTTAATGACAGTAATGTATTATGACGCGACCTCGGTGGCGCAGTGGTATAAAGTGCTTGCCTCTGGACCGAGAGGGAGAGGGTTCAATCCCCGATCGGGTCGTGATGGAAAATGATCTTTTTCTGACTGACCCGGGTCTTTGATGTTTATCTATAGGTATATGTATTTGTTATGAAATATAGTATCGTTGAGTTAGTATCCCATAACACAAGTCTTGAACTTACTTTGGGGCTAGCTCAATCTGTGTGATTTGTCCTAATATATTTATTTATTATTATTATTGTGATGTCATGGATTTTGGAGTCAAAAAGCATTTCTAATATACATTAAAGAGATCGAGAAAATTGTAAATCTCGTAATTTTTTAATAGAACTGAACAAATCAGGTAAGATAACACAAGTCTCGAACTTTCTTTGCTAACTCAATCTGTGTGATTTGTCCTAATATATTTATTTATTTATTCTTCTATATCAGAATCCAAAGTATAAGCTACCTCTACTAGCTAAATCAATACCAAATTGTATATAAATTGGCTTTGTCCCAAAATTGGTATAGCTTCCACTGCACCACAAACCTAAGCCCCAGTGAAATTTCAACGGCATGTCAGTGTGTCATGTGACATAATGCGCCTGAACTTGCTAGCAGTGTATGCCGGGATCAGCATGTGGCAGTAACTCCATAAGCTGCATTCCAGCGGCTTGATTCTCAGGTAATCGAAGTCCGTTTCATCAATTTTTGAAGCGAAAAATTCTTTAGCGGCGTTGTGCACTTTTTATTATGGGTTAAAAATGTTAAACTGGCATCAGGACACGTGACTTAATCGAACATTCGTAAGACGTTAAAAATCCTCAACGTTAATATTCAAGTTTTCACTTCTGCCGGAGTGTAACACATTTTTTTTCAAAGGTTCGAATTCGAATGAGTTCATTTGAATGTTTGAATTTGTTTAAATTTCATTTAATTTGGCCAACCTGCAAAATATTTGGAGGAAATTCGATTGATATTTATAATCGGGATGATTTTTATTAATCACTAGTTGATGTGAGTCTAACACAGGTGTTAGATTTCATTCAAGTCGCCTTAGGAAGCTGACATGACTTCTACGACTATATATAAGTATAACTAAACTGCCCACCAGAGTGTTTAGGTTTCCTCACAACGTTTCTCATGGAATACGTAATGCAACAATGTTTAATATTTTAACCGGCTATTGACTGTACTTTTACCAAAATTACATTATTTATACATTATTTGCTATGTTCCCACTCTTTTCTTATACATATTTATAGTAGAAATTAATAGTCTTTTATTTTTCCATTTATTTATTTAGGTTTATGGTACGAAATTGTCAAGGTTCTTTTTTAAAAGCATAGCATAAAAATAAGTCGTAAAACAACGTCTCCATATACTTACATGCCCGAGAGCTGAGAATCAAATATAAATCAATGGGGCTCGGAAAGATGGCGTATTTTTGTTTTTAATTCTAATAAAAATTATACAGCCTTTTCAATTAAGATTGAAAACTTTGGATCTCATATAAACTATAAAGAATCTGATATTAATATATGAATTATATTGATATCAGGTATCATTTCAACTCCAACATTTCAATAAATGTTCTAACAAAAGTTACTAAAATAAAATGTACGACAATGAAAGTAGTGTTTTAGATTTTAATATTTATTTAATTAAAAATTTTCTGTTGCCTTGGCGTTTATTACAATTTGAAATGAACACATACATCCCGTATTTTTGTAAAGAAATAATAAAATAAATAATAAATAAATAAATATATTAGGACAAATCACACAGATTGAGTTAGCCCCAAAGTAAGTTCGAGACTTGTGTTATGGGATACTAACTCAACGATACTATATTTTATAATAAATACATATATAGATAAACATCCAAGACCCGGACCAATCAGAAAAAGATCATTTTCCATCATGACCTGACCGGGGATCGAACCCGGGACCTCTCGGTTCAGTGGTAAGAATCTTACCACTGCGCCACCGAGGTCGTCAAAAAAAAAACTATAATTTACTTCAATTCAAATACTCCGTGCAGTAAACGTCACCGAGCTGCACCATAAAACGTAATTAATGTAGTCTATGAAAGAAAACGACACAACCTAAAAAACACCACGTACCTACCACGAGTTTTGTTTTATCAGTAAATACTCCATATAATTTCCAACTCCCTCACCATGCATATTTGGCGGCCATTTTGTTTTTATGCTTTTATTAAGATGGCGGCGCGTACTTGTTGAAATTTTGACGAAAACACCGCGTTGTGTGTTAAACATGAGGCTTGTTATTGAAGCGGGATTTTGAGCATGCATTGTACCTACTCGTAAACTTTGGGAAACATTTTACGGAATGGAATTGAGCTTATGAATATTGCAGACTCGTGAAACTTGAAATATGTTTATGTACCTATTATTGTGTTTTATTTTTGAAAATAATGCCCAAATTAGTCACCTTTTTCTAGTTATTACGGCGTTTTGTGCCAGTACGCAAGCGCCACCACGTCACAGTTTTATAAATTTCTTTTATTTTTTGGCGAAAAAATATTTTTTAACATGATGCCACACTAGACAAAGTATATAAATTTATCTACTTATTTATAAAAAAATATATTTATTCAGGGTACTTTTTCTCCCGAAGTTCCCATGGGAGCGAAGCGTGCAGCCAGTTGCCAATAAACTACAGTGCAAATTTTTCTGCGTTTTTCCTTCATCACTGTAGAAACGTGGTAGAAACCGACAAAATAAGAACATGCACACTTGGATTTAAAAAATGTATGTCAAGCGTGGTGCTTCCCAAGTCAGGTTATCATTAGTTTTGGTCCGTTAGCCGCAGAGCACCATTTGTGGTTTACGAGCTCTGCACAGAGCATCCAGCTATATCTTTATGTATGCACAGACATACACACATACAGCTGGATTATACAACTTAAGAGGTCTGTTTCCATTTCTAGAAAAAAAATGATATCTGTATCAGGTACAGTCAACAGCTCATCGACCTATCCAAAATATATGCAAACTCGCATTTATTACCGCGCCATAGAGGTTTATGCAGAGTAGCTTGATATTCTGATGACTGTACTTAATCTTTTTATTAACAGTTTTTTTGGTTTCATTCTCTCTCAAATCTTCGTGCGGGGGTTCGTGTCGCATATAAATATTTTAAAGACCATTTCTTTTCCATTATGACGACCTCGGTGGCGCAGTGGTAAAGTTCTTGCCACTGAACCTAGAGGTCCCGGGTTCGATCCCCGGTCGGGTCATGATAGAAAATGATATTTTTCTGATTGGCCCGGGTCTTGGATGTTTATCTATATATGTATTTGTTATAAAATATAGTATCGTTGAGTTAGTATCCTAAAGTGATAGTGATACTAAATCACATAACACAAGTCTCGAACTTAATTTGGGGGTGGCTCAATCTGTGTGATTTGTCCCAATATATTTAATTTATTTTATTTATTTGTTTAGTATTTAATTTAATTTCTACTGACTACATCTTTTTGCCGTTGCAATACTAAATATAATTATATAAACTGGTTGATAAACGCTCGGTGTAGGTCAGCCAACGGGAGACAGCGCGCTCATATATTTTCTTTACTTTCTTGACTGACTGTAAGGTGTTAATTTAAAAAAAAAAAAAATATTTTACAGTCTTAAACATATACCATATTTCGTTTAATAAAATACATTAGAAAAGTCGGACAATATCTATGCCTTATTCAAAACGAAACTCGACGATTGTTAGAATTTAAAATTTGTTAATTATTATTAATTGCCTAGGCAGCTATAGCATAACCTAAGTGGGTTGAAATCACAGTTAAATCTCAAAAAAATTAAGTTATTTTTTATGATGACCCCGAGCTTCGCGGCGTCACAACCCCGAACGCCACCGAGAACATTATGCGATGATGAAAAGGAGATAGATAAGTAGCTTGTATTCACTTTAAAAAGCCTTGTAACGCTATCTAAAACGGAAGCAAAATTATAAGCACGTAACATTCAATTTAATAACAATAAAAGTTAAAAAGAAAGAATTTCCATTAGTCCAGTGGACAGGTAAAGTTTTTTAATCACCGATATCCTGATGAGGGCTAAAACAATTAAACACAACCAAGTCAAATGGAAAGTTTTGGACCCTTTTAGCGTCGTTGAAAAACAATATTATACTTGAAAGAAAAAAAGTAACAATTATGTCTTTGGTAACTCTTGCGATTGGGTAAGTTTATTTTATTTAATTATTCAAAACTTAATTGAGAGACTCGCGATAATGTTTACTAACATATTTGTATCGTTGGTCATCTGAATAAAAATGGTAAAATAATTTTTATTAGGTATTTAGCAAAAAAAAGCCATTAGCCAAATTTCCTTAGAACGTTTTGACCACAACGGCCGCGCTGTCCGTCAATTTTCTTGAGGAAGGATTCATTTTCAAAATCAATCATTCATAAAACTGACATTACCACAGTACAGATTAATTAAATTAAAGTCAGATGGTACAACGAATTCGTGACTATTTGTTAAAATTTGCGCGGCTGCCGCAGTAGAAACGCTCTGAGAGCTGCCGAAATACAAAAGTTTGTTTAGAAACTAGACTTTTACAAATTACCTATTTGTGTTTGATAATTTTACTAGCATCGGTAAACGTATTACATATTGAAGGCGCTGTAGAATACTAAACAGCACAATTAAATCTTAAGGCAGAGTTTGATATAAGTAAGAAATAATTACAGACCTACGAGTTTATGAAATGATCTATCTTCAGGTAACGTAGGCAAGTATGTATGTCGGACATTGATATAGAAAACCCCACAATAATATATTTAATAAAAGGAAAATAAATAAATATATTAGGACAAATCACACAGATTGAGCAAGCCCCAACATGCCCCAAAGTAAGTTCTAGACTTGTGTTATGGGATACTAACTCAACGATACTATATTTTGTAACATATATAGATAAACATCCAAGACCCGGGCCAATCACAAAAAGATCATTTTCCATCATGACCCGACCGGGGTTCGAACCCGGGACCTCTCGGTTCAGAGGCAAGCACTTTACCACTGCGCCACCGTCCAACACTAAATACACAAAATAATACGTTATGCCGGCAACAACACTTGCAAAATTCTTGACACTACATTACCTATAACTTCTCTCATTCTGGACTATAATTGTGGTGCTGACTGATACAAGCACATTTGACAGCCACAGAGACAGTCACTCACACACCTACAATCTACCTAGTGGCATGATGACTAATAGGTATACTAGGCTATAGAGGTCGTCCCTTTTACGACAATACCCTATCAAAATCAAAATCAATTCATTTATTCAGAAAATAGGCCTTCACAGGCACTTTTTCACGTCATATTCTAAATTAAATGATGTTTACCAAAGCTACAAACTACTAGCATTTCGGAACGACCACTGCTGAGAAGAAATGCCGAAAGAAACTCAATCAAACAGTGTTGGTCCCTATTATGCCAGAAGGGCTTACCATTTTTTAAATATAAATTTATGTATAATTTTTTATCAGTAATATAACATGTAAGTACACAATAAAGTACATGGTCAAAAGGTATACTGAAACATATTATGATTGTGATCAAGTGCTGATGAAAGGAAAATATATATATACTTATATATATATATATATATGTATAATTAACCAAACAAAAAAACTTTTACTATTAAACTATTAAACCTCCCTCGCCCTTCAAACTGGAACACAAGACTGCAAGCTCTGCTGTAATAGATGAGAGTGAAGTACCCAACGCAAGCAGTGGTGGTGTAATAGTTAAGACGCCCGCCTGTGGATCAAAAGATCCCAGGTTCGAATCCTACTTGTGCCACATGAGTTTGTATACCAATCTGACTCATGTATAGTAGTTTTCATCGACCACCACTTGCTTGCGGTGTAGGAAAACATCGTGAGGAAACCTGTTGATTATTAACTTGTGTGTGAAATGTTGAAGGCAATGGCAAACCACTCCATTATTAATGCCAAGAAAGTTGTTGTCTGTGTTTAATTCCACGTAATGATCACTACCCTCAGCCATGAGGAATACGACTATGAAGAAGAAGTACCCAAAAAGTTAAGAGTCATGATAGATGCCTTTAGGCCAGTAACAAACTTGATAAGAATAATGTAAGTATTAACAAAGTCGCTATACGGGGTATTCTTATTCTCAAAGGAGAGTTGTGAACTAAACTTTGAAGTTTGCAGCCTTTGTACAGTGAACAGAAAACACCAACGACCAGTTAGAAATTATATTTTTACAAACACACAGACACGAGGTTGTATAGCTGTTTAAATATAAATAAATTCTTCGTAAATAAAGTTTTAATAGATAAATTAATCAATTAGCCAAACAGGTCTTGTTACATTCAACGCATGACAAAAAAAGCATACCTGTGCAGTAATCCGTTGAGGAGGACTCGCGTGAACCGCTCCGCTCCAGTCCACCAACATATATGCATTGTCATCTAAACTAAACTACGGAGAAAAGAAGAAACGGAGCAAAAAATTTACAAGAAACCATCAAGCTTATTAAAGAGTTTGAGCCTGACTGCGTGCCACGTTTTTGTGCAGAGGATATTAATAAATTGCCACCTGTATCCTTTAACCATATTGGCGTGTCCACTTTTTTAAATGAGATGATTTTGCTTAAGAGCGATGTAGCCAAATTAAAGGTTAGGCCTTTTGAGTCAAGGGAAGCAACAGGAATGCCGACAGACCGAGACGAAGCGTTTGCAGCAGCAGCAGAAATTGATGACGTCAAAAAAATGATAAAAGAATTACAAGATACTCAAAATGCATGTCTAAATCGACAGGAAGATCTGTTTCTTGTCTTGTCATAAAGATAAGAACGCTCAAATAACATGCATTGTGGGTAGCACGAGTTCTATTGGGCTTGATAACACTTTGTCTGCTGAAAAATCAGTAGTCTGGCAGAAAGATTTATAACGACCATATGGGTGTTGGGAAAGGTTAACCCATAAACTCTTAACTTGATACCTATTATGAAGGTATTTAATTATAATTTCAATCTTATTTTATTTTTAATGTTCTATGTTTTTATTTTATTGTCACTGTGCTGTTGTATATGGATCTTGTGTCTGAAATAAATAATAATTATTATTATTTATTATTCAAACAAAACGTGTGTACATAAGATTTTTTTACAAAAATGACATTTTTAACACAAGCTTTTATTGTTGTTAGAGAGATTAAGATTAAGATTGCATTCAATGTCAACAAAAAATTATATCCGCGCAATTAACCGTTGAGGAGTTGCCATGTCTGGAGCCGTACCTGGGTGCACCGGTCATGGTTATCACAATAACGAATTGTCATCCAAACTAAAAGCGTGTATAAAATTTCAGCTCAATCGTTTGAAGATATCGAAAGGGATATATACACAGTTACATTGCAAGTTAAATTAAAAGCTTGTAACATTTTCAGCTCAATAATATTCACCACCTTCATATATAGATAGAATATAAAATGACAGAAAAGCTTATAATAATTTATTCAAGGTAACAAAAACACACAAGATGTTTACAAAAAATATCACACAATAACGCTGAAATTAAAAAATAAGTTAAAAATATAAACGAGAGGATATGGACGCAGGGGGAAGTGAGGGGGAAGTTCACGGCACGCTCCCTGATTAAAATAAAGGGTAATTAAGAAAAAGCTTTTGAATATCGCGGAGTCATATAATCATATAAAGTTAATTAGCGCAACTTGTACTGTAATCCAGTAATTTCACCGACAGTTATCCAGTTTATGTGCTCTCAAAAGCTGCGATGTAATTGATTTAAGCTTCGCGAAGTTTCCGCGAAGCTCCTTTAAGGGGGTGCGCCACTGACCTTAAAAATTATACACTAAATTTCATATTGACAACACCAAAATCATCCCATTTGATTTTCGCCATTTTGTGCGTTGATCGTTGCGTAAGTCACATGTCACGTCATCTCATTTTAAGAGTCGAAGAAACGTCATATTTAAAAAAAAGTTTATTCTTAAAAAGTTAAAGTGCATATTTTGTCACTATCGTACAATAATTGACATTGACAGAGCGAGATAAAAAAGTGTGTAGCTGGCGAGCGAAATGTTATGCTCGATCGCCAAAATGGCTTGCTTACCATCATCTCTTAAAGCAATCCACTTTACGACCTAAACTGAACTTCATCGCAAATTCGTACCGTCGACTTAATTTTTAGTATGAATGCGATTCATTTTAGGTTCCTAAATTGAACTGAGTTGCATTGGAATCGTTCTGTAAAAGTTGATGGTAGGCCTGCAGGTCAAGTTTCTCACTTGGATCTTCCAACTTTTTTATGAATGTGAGAGATTAAATTATTTTTTAAAGTTTTACACTTAACATACAATGTGTGGTCAGATAGTGAATAATGCCAGTGTATAACCACCTTTAGTGTGGTACGTGTTGGAAGGTACGCGGAAGTTCAGCTTGAGCTTTTGTTTCAAAAATTTCCAACTTAATTGATGTAAGTTATTTCACTTAAACAATTTAAGTTATATTGATAGAGTTAACTAGGGCTTTGAAATAGCTTTTATCGGTGGCTTCGTATGTTTGTATTTCATAACAAGTAATGCTTATCATGTAAGCATACTTGTTACATGATAAGCATTACTTGTCATGTCTTCTAAATGATTATACAGGGTTACTGGTATCTAACGCATAACCTTCGCATAAGGTATATAGAGACTAACATCTTTTGTTCTACGACTTTTTTCTAAACGTAATAAATACATAAATTTTCCTTTTATTCTTATTTCCTTCTATTTGACATTAATATCGTTTCTATAAAATGTTAACTCTATGTTCGATTCCGCTACATAACGGTACTGTACTGTCTCGCATTGCTTAGCTATTACATAGAGAAAGATGTGTAGAATCGCAAGTTAATTTGTATTTTTTTTATATATGAAAAAAAAAAAAACTACGTATCCCGAAAAGTCGTAGAATAAAAGTTGCTTGTTTTGATGTACCCTTACAGTAGTCTTTAGGAGGTTTTGTGTTTGATACCAGTAACCCTGTATGTATAAAACTATATAGAGAATATTCTGCCGTGCACTCCTCGGAGCTGTAGCTAGCTGAGCCAGCGACGCGATGACTACTGGTCGATGTAACACGACCTGAAACATCCGAATACAGGTATTAAAAGCGCTCGTACCTTTTATACGAGCACGTTTAATACCTGTATTAAGCAATTAATAATGCAACGCGAAAGTTTGTAATTAGTTAATGACGAGTAACTAACTAGTTACAAACTTATTATGTTTTAAATTAAAGTTGACTCATTTATTATAAGATAAATACTGAGTAAGTTTTTTTGTCTATTAATAGAGGGTGCTCTTTAGATTTATTTTACTTTTTTGATTACAAAAATTGATTTACAACATAAGCAGTGGATTTCTTTATACTTATCAAAAATTTACATACTTATCCAGAATATATACATTGAAAAGTTGTGAGGATGTATGTGTGTATGTACGAGTATGTTTGTTAGTCTTTCGCGCAAAATCTACTGGACGGATTGTTATGAAATTTGGTACACGGTACCATAATAATCTGAAATAACAACACACGGTAGGTTGGCCATCTGTCAGGGCGGCATTTGTTCCCTTAGTCGCCTCATACGACATCCACGGGAAGATATGGAGTGGTCCTATTGTAGGGTGGAACCACACGTCAGCCGCAACCGTTAATCACAATCACGATACCCTTTAGACCCACAGGACCCTGCGAAGGGTACTTGATCTGATTCGAAAACAATGGGCTTTATTTTTGTGTTTCTTGCCGGCTCGAATTATTTTCCAATTAGGTAAGGGTTTTCCTTTTGTTTTTTTTTCTGTTCTAATCCATAAAAACGTAGTGAAAAAAGTAATGTCAGATGCCTTTGGGTGACTTGAATAAAATCTGACGCCAGTATTAGCAATAACACGCTCGATGTAATGATGGTAATGTTCAAATTCAAGATTAATTATTTTCATTTTATTTATTTATGATTAACACACAATACAGATTACAATCCAATACTGTATGTGTTACATGCATTTACTGTTGTAAAAGCACTGTTGTAAATTGTAATACAAAGGATGGGTGCCTAAAAGCTTCCAAACATAATAATAACTACATGTTGCCCGGGGCTTCGCACCCGTGAGAATTTTGAGATAAAATATAGCCTATAGCAATCTTGGATAAAGTGCTTTTATAATGGTGAAAGCATTTTTGAAATCTGTTCGGTAGTTTCGGAGATTACCCGCCTTACCTCTCTATAATAATAGTATAGATATATTTATATGTATAGGTACATATGTACGAGGACGCAGACCAAAACATCAGCAGATTGTTTTAGATGTGATAGAAAATGTAAGTAGTAAAAAAATGTGGGTACTTAAACAATAGATTATTTAAAATTGACAAAAAAGAAAAAAAACATAATTATGTCACAAATTAATTATTATATGAGGATATTTTTCTGTATAAGGTACTAAGGCTTTTCTATAACATTGATCACTTGTACTTTTAACAGAATTTCCCTCCAAAACAAACAAAAGGCCATATCCAAATATAATAATAAGAAATAATTAATAAATTCAAAAATTCAATTTTGAACTCGGGCGCAATCTTTTATAAGCTAAGTATATTGCAGACCGTTTCAACTTTAAAGTTTGCCAATTATAATCGTTTAATTCGAAACATCGGAGCCGAGACTTGGAAATAATCGAGTTTACATAATTTTAAATCTTAGGCGTATCACAGACATTTGCTTCTGTATATATTGACGACTTCGGTGGCGCAGTGGTAAAGTGCTCGCCTCTGAACCGAGAGGTCCCGGGTTCGATCCCCGGTCGGGTCATGATGGAAAATGATCTTTTTCTGATTGTCCCGGGTCTTTGATATTTATCTATATTATTATAAAATATAGTATCGTTGAGTTAGTATTCCATTACACAAGTCTCTAAATTACTTTGGGGCTAGCTCAATCTGTGTGATTTGTCCTAATATATTTATTTTATTTATTTATTTGAAGTGTTACAAAATATATAATTGCCTGCGTCGTCGCCTAGTAATGATAACTAGTGTTAAATATCTGTCAAGATTTACATTACCATTTACCGGGTGTCTTATGGTACCTAATTCCCTAAAAAATATGACAGTCCTTTAAAAAAATATATCGCGTGCCACCAGCCTTTTGCGAAAGATTTGACATTATTTCTAATTTTAAGATAGATCAACTGTCATTATGTCTTTAAATATTTGATCTCTAAAAATGTGACACTCTTTTAACTCCTTGTTTATTCTGAAATTTAAAATTAAAAATAAATCAAAATTAGTTATTCAACTTAGTATGTTGTAGCTACGTCAAAACAACATATTTATACTTAAAACCAAGTCTTCTACCGGCTTCCAAAGCGCAGGTGAAGAAGAAGCGGCGCAACAAACTTCACCGCAGCCATTTCTCCAAAGACATCAAATTACAAATGTAGGTCTTATGTAAAACACCGCGTGCCACCAGCCTTTAGCAGAAGATTTGACATTTAAAGATATTATGTGACCTATTGAAAGTTTTATCTGAGCACCTCGCTCGACAGAAAACAATTAAACTTGCGCGCCATCTATTGATTTTCTGACGCCAACACTTTATGGGCCAAGCTGTTTTGTTCAAATATGATTTATTAACTGCGCGTCGCAGCTCCGCTCATGTGAGAATATCAGGATAAGCGCACTCTGTGTTTTTCCTCAAGCTTTTGCTTTTAGGAGATTGATGGGAGTAGTTTTTAGAGGCGTTTATTGTTTCGGTTTTTTTTATATCAGAATTAATGTTATTATTCATTTATTAAAAGTTATTTTCACCGTCAACTTTGACGTTGATTTAATTAAATCTGTGCGCAGCTGACGTTTAAACAAAATGGCGTACCTATTTTGAGATTTTCTGCGCAGGAAGTTGTCAATGTTACAAATATCCACAAAATCCGTGTACATGTTTAAATCATCACACACACATACTCTATTGCTAATGTCACATTCACACTCAGCCGTATCTATTGGGCAGGGAAATTAGTATCCCAGTGGGCAGCACGGGTATGTAAATAGGTAACTCGCGCTGTCACTGTTCATGTCACTGTCAAGTGACACCGCCCGGCGCACACAGAAGTAGAGTAATGAAAAAACAATAAAATTTATGAGCGGGTTATGGTCATGCTGCGCTTTTATGCAATGTGGTACTTCCAACAACAAGTGAAACAAAGAAGAAAAATGTAACTTGTAAGAGAGAACAAAGAGTATTTAATGAGGAGAACAATAATGTGTTCCGAAAAAATATTCTGGCACACAATTGGAACGAATACGGGATAAACACTTTTCTTAAATATATAAATGAAATTTTTGAAAAGAGTTTCAAAAAGAAAGTGAAAATGTTTCGATCAAGATCTACACAGAACCTAAATTGGATAACGAAAGGAATTAAGGTATCTTGCAAAATGAAACGCTTTCTTATGCCTGCACAAGGATTAGTAAATGACGAAACAATATTAAATTATAGACACAAATACATTAGAATATTTAGAAAAGTGTTAAGATACGCCAAAAAATTAGCCGTTCAGTCAGAAATAAAGAAATCAAAAGGTTCATCCAAGGCTATTTGGAGTGTGGTGAATAAACACAGAAAAAAAGTCTCGAATACAGATAAGGAAAAAATATTGTTGAAGGAAAACAATAAATTCATTGACAGCACAGTCACGATAGTAGATATTTTCGCAGATAAGTTTGATCACAGTCGGTCGTCCATTACAGGTAACTTAGAACTATCAATGAATTTACTTACACAAAACAGTCAACAATGTAGAGTGGATATGAGCTGGGACTATATAACTCCAGCGGAAATTACCAAGATTGTATCAAAGATGGAAGATAAGAGATCATCTGGTTGGGATGAAATACCAATCTCAGTATTTAAACAAAATTTGGACCTGTTAGCCAAACCGCTCGCCACCTTTTATAACAAATGTTACAAACAGGGAATATTTCCTGAGCAATTAAAAATAGCCAAAGTGTTGCCTGTTCATAAAAAGGGGTCAAAGAATGACTCGGGTAACTATAGGCCTATTTCGTTACTGCCAACCCTCGCAAAAATTTTTGAGAAATTGATTAAAATACGTCTCATAAATCATCTCAATGCGAATAACATTCTAGACTCAAGACAATTCGGTTATCAGGCGAATATTGGAACCAGTGAAGCGATAGATACTTTGGTTCAGGAGGTCATTCAACGTCTAAATGGAAAAATGAAAGTAGCTGGACTTTTTCTGGACCTGAGCTCAGCATTTGACACTGTAGATCATGAGATATTGCTAAATAAGCTAGAATTTTATGGTATTAAACACAAGGTTCTAGAACTGTTAAAGTCATACTTAACAAATAGATAACAATACGTTGAACTAAAGTGTACAGAGAATAATTTTGTTAAAACAAGTAAATCTAAGTTGACAAAGATAATTAGAGGCGTACCACAAGGATCTATTTTAGGGCCATTGTTTTTCCTATTGTTTACAAATGACTTGATACCCTTTATGTATAATGTCATACCTAATATCGGACTTGTGGTATTTGCAGATGATACAAATGCAGTCATAGGCGCAAAAACTATTGAGGAACTTAATAAAACAGTCAATAGGACACTTGTGGCCTTTTCTGAGTGGTTCAATGCCAATAACCTTAAACTAAATCGGCAAAAAACCACCGCCATACTATTTAAAACCACTGCTGGGAATAAGGATGTCTTGGAGGTTAAGTTAAATAATGAGCGTGTGGATCTTGCAGAGTCTGTGAAGTTCCTTGGTATACATATTGATGCTTGTCTGAACTGGAAGGAAGAACTAAAACATATAGAAAGCAAAATAAGTTCTGCATGCTATGCTCTAAGAAGCCTTAGGGAGGATTTGACGTTGGAACAATTAAAAATGACATATTATGCACTGGTTGAAGCTCACTTGAGATATAGTATCCAATTTTGGGGGAAAAGCTATGATTATAATTTAAAAAAAGCGTTCATATTACAAAAAAGGGCAATAAGAACAATGCTCTGTAAACATCAAACGGAGTCTTGCAGAAGACATTTTGTAGATTTAAAAATCCTCACAGTCCCGTGTTTGTATATTTTCATTTTACTTACAAATCTAGTTAAGCATTTAGATAAGTATGAAACCGAAGGTGAAAGGATAGAACGCTTGAATTCTAGACGAAAAGACATTCCAAATTTCCTTATACCACATTTAAAAATAACTGAGCAAAGCGTTCAATTCCAAGCAGTTAAACTTTTTAACAGACTACCTCGCGATTTTAAATTAATAACTAACGTAAATGTATTTAAGGCGCGACTGAGAGCTTATTTATTGGACAAATGCTTTTATGCAGTAGATGAATTAACTTGATGACACAAATTTCATAATTGAATGTTAAATAGGTTAAATATGACTTATAAATACTTAAATGACGAATTTGAATTTTTAATTGTTTTTATGTAAGTGAATGTTAACAATGTATTAGTAAATGTTAAATTGTAAATTATTATATGGATAGGACATTATTTATTATTATTTATTTTGTATGATTTAATTGTATGCCTAATGTTAATTCCGACACAATGTCTTATTGTAAAATGGAATAAATAAATAAAAAAAAAAATATATGGGATGACTTATACTGATTATTGATCAGACATAATGCTATCGAACCAGCAACCTCGACAAGATTGAAGTCAGTCATTTTTGCGTTTTGAGTTGATAAATAAAGAAGAGAAAGAGAGAGAATGAGAATAGGAAGGCTGAGTGTAAATGTCTCGCGTCGTTATTGCCCCAGAGGTATTTAGGGAAATATTTCCGGCAACGGCGGGAGAAGCGGCAGTGGCTGAGTATGGTTAATATGGGGTTAGATAAGTATTTTATCCCCAAAGAGGGTTGACCTCAGGCAGGTAACCGGTTGTAAAAGTATAGCCACATCTTCAAAATTTTATGGTTTACTTATTTTTTACGCTAACCCTCGGCTTCAGGGCGTCACAGCTCCGAATGTAATCGGGAACACAGATATTGACCTATTTAGTTTTTGTTGTGTGTAACTGGTATGATTCAATATTTTGTGACTTGAAATAAAATACTGTTTTAAAGTAAGAATAATGATTACCTACCGCCCGGTGACAAACAAAGATTTCCTATTCTCCCTTGAATACAAAATACAGCACGTAAAATAAGCTTTATATTCAGTAACATCTAAATATCCAGTGTTTTGCTTCTTTTTACTGGGATGTACCTAGTGGTGACATGCAACGTGCAAGGTCGAAAGGGTAATATTTTTGCTTTCTATTGCACTTCGTGTCATCAATCTTGTGATAGTTTTCTGCAACTATACAGGATGATTTTTTAATTACTTGGCACTTTTTCCATCCGAAATTGTATTTGATCCATAAATTTTCGTATTTGATATATTAACTATATTTAATAAATAAATATTAGGACAAATCACACAGATCGAGCTAGCCCCAAGTTCGAGACATGTGTTATGGGATACTAACTCAACGATACTATATTTTATAACAAATACACATATAGATAAACATACAAGACCAGGGCCAATCAGAAAAAAATAATTTTCCATCATAACTCGACCGGAGATTGAACCCGGGACCTCTCGGTCGCTCACCGAGGCCGTCAACAGTTGTATGGAATAGCAGATTTTTTTCGCGATTTCAGGTTTGCTCCCATACCAAAAAGTTGCTCAGTATCACCTGCCTCTCTCACCTTGCAAATCGAAACAGCAATGCATGAAGTGTTTGTCAGAAATATATGACAGCGAGGTAACCATGCAGACTTTTGTATGAAGTGAAGTTTCACGCAAACATGCCACACGCTGTAGCCACATCCATTTTTAGCTTAAATGTAACCTGTACCATGCAGTTCCCAAGGTATATCGGCAGTCAGGTCAAGGATCATGGCTCCACGTTTATGTGCAGTGTATATATTAGGTACCTATATTGGTGATCCTTGGTCGATTATGGCGTATAAGATAATCTAAATTATATACATTTTTAAACTCTGTGCCATCATAATCTCTAATTCTGTCGTAAACATTATCGCGAAACCGTTCGTCCTTTGGCAGATTCGGTTTTTATTGCTTGTTTTTCACTGTCGTAAATATAAGGCACTCAAACAAACTACGTAATGTTCAGGCATATATCTTTGCATCAGATGCAGACAGATGACGACGCTAATGCACGTGCATTGCGTAATTCTTATAAGAGCTTTTATTCAACTCAATGAAAAACCAGCAATGCATACCGAACAAGCCATTTTCGGCAAACTGTTTCGCGTTAGTCTATAGCCGGCAATAAATACTTTGATTGCACAAATTTTGAAAGCATACCCGTTTGAATCACGACTTATGTAATCTGCAGATGCACTGCATCTGCACACCATAGCCGAACTCTAACAGATTCACTGCATCTGTCAGAGTTCGGCTATAGTGTGTGTGTCAAAGTATTTCTTGCCGGCTATAGAGTTTGCCGAAAATGACATGTTCGGTATGCATTGCTGGTTTTTCATTGAGGTGAATAAAAGTTCTTACAAGAATTACGCAATGCACGAGCATTGGGCGTCGTCATCTGTCTGAGCATAATATGAGCCCAATTTGTTGATACAAAGACTATTCAAATACGTAGTAAATATGTAGATATCTATTAAATATGGAAGTAGAATAGCAAAAAATATATTGCGAATTTTGCGGAATATTGTCCACTAGTTTTGTTCGAAAAGCATTTGAGTTTTGTTGCAAAAAAAAATAACTTTTGTCTGGTACTACATACAATGTTATTATATAAAGAATTGCTTTTTTTTTAAATAAATCTACAGAGGCAAATAAAATTATATTCTATTCCAGATACGTACGTTTGAGGACAATGGAAGTGTCCTTTGTTTTGGAATTTATTACCACAACCTGTTTTCCTTGGCCAGGCGCCCGGCATCCTGCAGGATATCCAAATACAAATGGATATCCACATATTACTTATTTTTACATTACTTCAAAATACCATCTCTCATCACTATAGGTACAGAAAAAACTTACAAAATATTTTTTTTAAGATCAGCGCGATCAAACAACATTTTTCATTTTTTGATACCTACTTACTATTTAATATTTTTTGTTGCTAATTAACACTAGTTTTGACGGTGCAACATACTTCACCGCAGTCTTTTCCATAAAGCCGTCAATTAACAAGTTCGTTCGCTCTTTTGTTTATATAATGGAAGTTGTTCATTACATTTAAAATTATCTTAATTAGATGTTTAAAAAATCCTTGATAATTAGCAGTAACATTAAGTGCCTAATGTAAGAAAAATCTAATGTGTTGTTATGAGGATACTGCCCCAAGCTCGGGCCAAACATTATTTATTATATACATATAAGTACTTGAATAATTACTTACACTGCGGCGTTTTAGGCAGTCACAATTAATTTGACAAGTTTTCTTTTTAGATGGAAACTTCCTCATTGGACATGACAACCGTCAAAAAGCCGCCGAAAAACTGTCATCTGTCAATGTCATCGCGCCAGCGGAGTCCAACGGTCGAATACAGCTGTCAAGGCTCCCAGTTGCGTTCAGTTACCGCAGTTACGAAACGTCCGTTAATTTTCGAGATGAGTTGGCGTTTTGTCGAAATTAAGCATCGTAACGTTGCAATTTGGTACTTAGGGAATTGACTAAAGTCACGCGGTGCTTCTCTCGGCATTAATCTGTAAGTATTTAAAAAAACAGACAACAAACAGAGTTATCTCTTCGTTATTACGATGTTATAATTTTTTTTTTTCCAGGAAAATATCCCATTTACTTACTATTCTGGCTCAGTGAGCCTAAATGAGGGTTGGCCTCCAACACAATCGCACACCGTCACCAGCTTGCAGCTCGCAAGGCTCCAGCGGTACCTGGGACGACCAACAGGCTCAGATATGTTTTTTTCAATACCCGATCTTCCTCCTACATAACATCCGAGCCAGCGGAGTCGCTGTGCCGTGTACATTGCACCTACATTGTGCCAGGAAAATATACTAAGTAATTTTATAAATGCAAAAGTAAGTAGTATCTTCTTTAAGTTTTGCATACATGTACTTTGAAGTATGGATATATACCTTTCAACCCGGAAATTTATCGCGGCCGGAGCCGCGGGAAAAAGTTAGTTATAAATAATATCTAAACAAGGTGGAGGTGTCGCGGCCTATTTGTCCGTTTATAATTTAGATCTATGGCCGTCCGCTGACTGATCGTGAACCCTTTTACTAAAACCAAGTTCACACTCCGATACTTGCCTCTCTCAAAATACGAAAGAATAATTCATACCTATATATACACATCATCAGAAATAAAATCAAATCATTTATTCAGAAATTTGGCCTTCACAGGCACTTTTTCACGTCATATTCTAAATGAAATGATATTTACCAAAGCTACAAACTACCTACTAGCATTTCGGAACGACCACTGCTGAGAAGAAATGCCGAAAGAAACTCATTCAAACAGTGTTGGACCCTATTATGCCAGAAGGGCCTACCATTTTTTAAATATAACTTTATGTACCATTTTTTATCAGTAATATAACAATGTAAGTACACAATAAAGTATATACTTTGTCAAAAGGTATACTGAATCGATCGAAAAATTTGTACCTACTAATATTATATGTCTGTCTGTCTATCTATCTGTCTGTCTTTTCCGCGTTCACGGTTAAACCGCTGGACATAATTTGATGAAATTTGGTATGCATATAATCAAAGACACCCGTTCAAACATAGGCTACTTTTTTTCAATAATTAACCCTCAAATTAGTATAATTGTTGTGACAATTAGTATGACAATTGCGTCTATTCCGCTTTCTCAGAGAAATAAACGCGGGCGAAGCCGCGGGCAAAATAACAGCTAGTATTAAATAACAGTCTTGTATATATGTACGACCACTGCACCGAGTCGGCGTCGGCTCCAATTAGAAATTATAATGTTATAATTATATTAGTCTGGAGACTGGTAATATGCCCGTTATTATTGTTTATATAGGGTTACTGGTATCATGGTATCAAACGCAAAACCTCCTAAAGACTACTTGGGTACATCAAAACAAGCAACTTTTATTCTACGACTTCTTGTGATTCGTAGTTTTGTTTATTAATATAAAAAAATACAATCTAATTTGCGATTCTATACATCTTAACTCTATGTGAGTTAAGATTCTATACATCTTGGAAAATGTTTGTATTTATTAAGTTTAGACAAAAATCGTAGAACAAAGATGTTAGTCGCTATGTACCTTATGCGCCTTTTTTATAAATAAATATATAGGGACAAATCAAACAGATTAAGTTAGCCCCAAAGTAAGTTCGAAACTTGTGTTATGGGATACTAACTCTACCAATATTCTATAATATTAACATATATAGAATAACATCCAAGACCCAGGTCAATATAAAAAAGATCATTTTCCATGTTGAGCTGACCGGGGATCGAACCCGGGACCTCCAGTGTAGCAGTCCAGCGTGAAAACCATTAGGCCACGGAGGTCGTCGAGTCTTCGGAAGGTTATGCGTTAGATACCAGTAACCCTGTATATGTTATTCTTATTAAATAAGTAAATAAATAAAAAAATCTTTATTTACTTAAAAGATTTGTAATAATTACAAATAAATTATATAAAAAGGATCCTTGTAAGTCGGTAGTACAATATTAAAAGACCTACATTTGTTAATTGACGTCCTTGGAGAAAAGGCTGCGGTGAAGTTTGTTGCGTCGCTTCTTCTTCACCTGCGCTTTGGAAATCGGCAGTAGACTTAGTTGAAGTAATTTTTTGACGTCAATAAGTGAATAAAGAATTTTGAATTTGTATTTGAAATTATAAGTATATAAAACCTGATTTCCAAACTTGACAGGTAAGATTGCCCGTCTAGTTTGGAAATCAGGGATGATTAGGGATTTCCCTAAACCTAACCTAAACGATGGCTGTATTTTGTTAAGGAACAACTTATACATAAGTAAATTTAAGTGCTTATGCTAATGGGATTATATAATAAAAGGGTTAGAAAATGTGTAAGAATCGATATTAGAAGTTGTAAACATGTGCGTTTGTGTTGTGTTCTGGTAGGGTTGGTGTGTTATTGTTAGGCTATATTTATTAAACGAAGCCGCGTGTCTTTCCCATTTCTAGTTTCTTCTTTACCTTTCCGTAGGTACTTCAAGAATATTGGTTAAACAGATAAAGATTAAAGAGGTAACAAACAAATATACTTTCGCATTTATAATAATAGATAGGATAGAATAGAGTGTACTTAGGTACCAATGTGTTACGAGGCGTTAAAAAATACAATCGAAAGTTTACCGTGATGAAGCGGTGGTGGCCCAATAAATAAATAAATAAATAAATAAATAAATATATTAGGACAAATCACACAGATTGAGCTAGCCCCAAAGTAAGTTCGAGTTGTGTTATGGGATACTAACTCAACGATACTATATTTTATAACAAATACATATATAGATAAACATCCAAGACCCGGGCCAATCAGGAAAAGATCATTTTCCATCATGACCCGACCGGGGATCGAACCCGGGACCTCACGGTTCAGTGGCAAGAACCTTACCACTGCGCTATCGACGTCGTATAATTTAGACCTAATTTCTAATTTAGACCTATTATCGAAAAGTCCCAGGTTCGAATACCAATACCAATCTGACTCATGTAGTTTTCATCGACCAGCACTTGCTTCCGGTGAAAAAAAAACATCGTGAGGAAACCTGCACACTGGTTGATGGTTTAGTTCACTACTAGTGTGTATGCACCTACCTGCCGCTAGATGGCGGTGTGCAGTCGTAGAAGTCTTGACAGATGCTTTTAGGCGACTTGAATAAAATCTGATATCAGTGTTGGCAATACACTCGATATGATGATGATTATGAATAAAAATGTTTCGTGGCGGTTACGGGTTGGTCTGATCTTAGTGGCCAGGGATTTTTGAAAAGATATTTTCTTTTTTTTTATAATGTCCAACTGGTGCCTGTAAAAAGCCTGTAATTTCCACAAAACCCTGTAATTTCCAAACAAAGACTTCAGAGATGTTTTATTTCAAACATACTAATTTACATGTTCATATATCGTTTGGCGAGTATCAGCCGACTTCTGGGCACCCTACAGTCAGTGAGGGGGTGCACTCTGTCGCTCCACACGAAGGCCGGGTCCTCTTGCAGTGTTGCGAGGGCTTGCAGTGCTTCCTGTTTGGTGAGGGGTGTCTCTGGAGCTTCGGTTACGCGGGAAAGCCATCGGGCTTCCACGCAACTATGGAGTGAAATTAGAGTCACAATTGTCACAAAATCTAATCTTAACTTTCGCGTTGCATAATTATATGCCCGTATTTAATACCTGTTCTTTAGTATATAAAATCTAATCTAATTTAGTATAATATATTTATATAATATATATTTATTATAATATATAACTTTTCGTAGCTTGCTATACATTCGTAAGATGTTAAATGTATCCTTACATATATTAATAGGTTTTTTACAAAAATAATAATTTTTTATACAAGCTTTTATCGTTATAAGAGAGATCTTTTTGCATTAAATGTGTGACAGATGTGTGTAAAATCGTGTCTGTGCAGTAAACCGTTGAGGAGTTCCCATGTCAGAACAACTAAATGGGGTAATGGAAAATATAATATTACAAGAAGACTAACCTTGGACAAGTGTCAGCCGGCACCATCAGTGATGTGGGCAGCGGTGTGAGCTGTTGGGGCAGCTCGCACTGGACTAGGTACATCTTCAGTCGGCCGCCTCCTTTGTGACCGATCTTCTGGACGTGTCGCTCCTGTAACAAGACCCGAAGTACAGAATATGATATTAAGATAACCCATTTTTAAGAAGACATCTTCTTGTAAATATTTTTATATTCTCTTTCTATTTAATAAAGCTTTTATTTTTTTTTTATGCACACAACATTCGCTCACGGATCTAATGGAAGAAATCCTTTTGAATCAGGTGGAATCTTTATAATGTTGTCTATTCATATTGTCTAAATAACAGTGAAAACTGCATCAAAATCCCAGACGGCCGTGGAGTGAGCATGGAATTAGTAGGTACTCGTACAACGTACTAACTAAATTCATGGGAGTGAGAGGTAAACTGAATGAAAGATTAAGTCAAACATCTGTGTTTGACATCGTCGAAACGCTCTGAGAACCAGAACCAACTTTAATATACGCTTTGTGTGGTGCATACGCGTTTGGAAGGGTAGAAAGAAAGTAAAATACGTTCTAACATAAAAATAAATGGTTTGAATGATATCTTGAATCTTTTCCATGATGAGGCGCATGGTCAGGTTGAACTTCCACAAGGAAGGGCCCTTCCCACCCAGCAGGCTCTGGTAGGGCTCCAGGGAGCAGTCCAGGAATCTGAAGCAAATGATTCCTATTCTTATACTAGTATTCGCCCGCGTAAGCGAGCGTGCGGTTTGCCTGATGGTAAGCAAACACCGCGTGGTATATCATATATTAATATTATAGGTACTACCCATAATCTTACCCTGTTATTCATAAAAAAAAGTTAAAAAAGACTAAGCTGAAGTAAGTTAAGTCACTGTGTATGTAAGAAAACAAACAAAACATACTTTAAAGTATGCTTTAACTTTTTAAAAGTGGTTCTAGTATCTCAAATCTTGACTCTGTCTCCTCTGTACGTGATAAAGACGTGACACTGTATCTGTATAACATTAGTATTCAAATTCAAAATTCTTTATTCATTTTAGGATGATATACATCACTTATTGACGTCAAAAAATTACTTAAACTAAGTCTACTGCCGGCTTCCAAAGCGCAGGTGAAGAAGAAACGGCGCAACAAACTTCACCGCGGCCTTTTCTCCGAGGACGTCAATTAACAAATGTAGGTCTTATATACATATATTAAAAATATTATGTAGTATGGATATGTCACAATTTTTTTGATCATTCTAATTCGTCTCCATTATGTATGTAACTTGGAGCAAAAATATCAGAAATTTTTGCCCCAAGTTACATAATAGAGCACTAGTTACCTGATGCATACCTACTTCAGTTAACTTTATTAATTAGACACATGCCAATTAAAAGTTTCGGGGTAAATACGTTATGAACAAACAAAAGTTGCACAAGGCGCGAAGCGTTAGACTTTCCTTAATTGTGTACAATTTTGTTGTGAGTTGAAAATCGCTGGCGTATTGTGATTGTTTCAGTAAATTGTTCAAGTAATCGTGTAATTAAATAATGGATATAGTATACCTAAAAGGACAGTTTAGTTCCCTGGTATATGCGAGTTCCTGCCACTAGATGGCGGTAAGTAATCGTAAAAGTCATGTCAAATTTGAGACCAGTGTTAGCAATAACACACTCGATATGATGACAATGTTGAGTATAAAAAAGGCTGTAGGTTTTCGCGCTTGTACTTTTCATTCTATCCTTACATATTATAAAAGAAATTCTACTGTTCTTCAAGTTCTTTCTCAAAAACAAACGCACGAATTTTCATACAGTTTTCCTCAATAGACAGTGTGATTCCTAAGGAAGGTTTAAGTTACAGACATATATTAACCTCAAGGCTATAGACTTATATATTAAGCTCAAATCGTATCTCTCATGGCAACATTTCTAATATTGATCTTGTGCTATCAGAAGTAACTATTCTTCGCTGACGAAGTCGCGGATAAACAGCTAGCGTTGTTATAAATAGAATTAAATCGCATGCATATGAAATGCAATGATGATAAATGAAGTTAATTCTGAAGCAGATCATTTCCCATTTTGACGGGATCGAACTTGGGACCTTGGCACGATGATCATTAGACTACAGAGGAAATAATCCTACTAATATTATGAATGCGAAAATTTGTGAGGAAGTATGTGTGTATGTTCGTTAGTCTTTCACGTGATATCTGCTGGACGGATTGTTATGAAATTTACACGGGTAGAATATAACTTGGAATAACCCATACATTTTATCCCGATATTCCCATGGGAGCAAAGTCCCGGGGCAGCTAGTATAATAATAATTAATACATCAACAAGCATACGATTGGTTGTCATATGGAGCTGACGTTGACTGATGCAGGTCATCATGGCCGGCTGACTGTCATTATCCGATCATTACTGGTTAAATATAATTTAATCGACTTATTCATTGCGATTTTATCAATTTATTTTAACGAATTGTGAAAACTAAACGACATTTACAGAAGATTGAGTTACTACACTTAATTTTTTTCTTATTGTGTAAACATCGGTGACATGTGTTTTATTTTGACGGCCTCGGTGGCGCAGTGGTAAAGTTCTTGCCACTGAACCGAGAGTGCCCGGGTTCGATCCCCGGTCGGGTCATGATGGAAAATAATCTTTTTCTGATTGGACCGGGTCTTGGATCATTCCACGTAATGACCACGACCCTCAGCCATGAGGAATAGGACTATGAAGAAGTGTTTAATTGTAAGTAAATAACCACGACTTTCAGCCATGAAGAATACGACTGTAAGAAAGGAAGGAACTCTTATGATTTCCTACAGAATTGCAATAGAGAGAGAGAGAGAGAGAAAGAATCCCGCATTCCGTGCTGCAATTGCATGGCACAGTCACGTGCCTCAGTTATCCATTTGTAACCAGCTAGCTACTGGATTACTGCCATTTTATATTTTTCTTAGAGAAATTAAATTTTTTTACTTATTAATTGGGAATTGAATGATATTTTTACAAACTTTTATTTATCATGCTATATAATGTAATTATGTATGTATGAGGGTAAATTATGTATGTAGGTATGTTTCCCGTTTTCCTCGTGGACCAACTGATATGCACAATTAGTTGGGTCATTAGGAATATTTTTTTTCCAAATTATTCCCATAGACACAACCACATACCTACTTATCATAGTTCCAATACACACAATTAATCGGGTGGAATCTTGTAACTCAATTTTAAAGAAGATATCTTCAACGGCTTGAGCTGATATTTTGTATACATGTTTGGGTTCAATGATAATACATCAATATGATATGCATATAAAACATGTGTCCATGAATTTGGACATGGTATAAAGGTCGAAGACGCTGGTAGACGAATTGCGCATAATAGAAAGAATGCACTTGCTAGGCAAGTTTATTTGTTAGACAAATTAAAAAAAACCCCGACTTGCAATATTCATTTCGCTACAACTTTTGAACGGCCGAACAGATTTTCATGAAACATGACTAAGAACACTCGGGATAAAATTATCTATGACACAAAAAAATAATAAACGAATATCGCTTCATCCGTTTGCGAGCTACGATGCCACAGACAGATACACAGACAGACACGTTAAATTTATAACTCCCCTCTTTTTGCGTCGGGGGTTAAAAAGAAGACCATCGATAGACCAAAGCAGTGACGGAGTGGTGGCCGAGACAAGGACAGAGAGCGGTTGGTAGACCATCAGCTGCTGGTCAGGTGACATTGTTTGGGGCACGGGAAAGCGATGGGTGAGACTGCACAGGATCGTAGGGAGTTGAAAAAGCGTCTATGGGTATAGGGGTTGGTTTATACAGGCTGTAGACAGTGATGCTGATTGATAGACAAAGACAATGTTTATTTATTTGCAAAAACAAGAGTTTACATTTTTTTTCAATGTGGTGTTAAAAGAAAAACTTAATCCTACATGTTTCACCGTCCACGGGTATGCAAAGTTAAATGGAGAGCATGCTATCATCCCACACAACAAAATCGAATAAATAAAAGTAACTAAATTAACTAAATTTGTATCTAAATCTATCATTAAAAAAATTGTTCAAATTATAATAACATTTATCAATCAGCAAGGACCTGAGGTGCTTATTAATAAATTTAAATTCTGATCTTTAAATTGTTATGGAATTTCGTTATAAATTTTAGGTGCCATACATACAATACTTTTACTGAGTAATGCCGTTTTAGAAGGGTATAAACATAGTCTATAATTATCCCGATGATTTCTTAACACAATATCACAAAGGCGTGGGAATAAATGAGCATTATATTTAACAAATATTGCAACCTCAAGTATGTAAAGTGAAGGAAGTGTTAGAATTGTATGTACTTTAAATAGATATAGAAAAAATAGATAAACTGTTTATTTATATAGAAGACACACAATATACATTTGTGATACAGTAAACCATTAATATACAGGACAAATACACAAGGAATGTTGATGAGAAGCCTGTGTCAAAAATTGCATTTTTTAATAACATGTCATAATGCAATACGTGCCAATGTTATCTCTCTCGCATGTTCCCTTACAAAAGACAAGGATATGCATATACGTTAGTGAGCTGAATAATCAACCAGAATACAGACAGGTACACCATTTATACTAAACGGACATTCACATTATACTATACCACCAAGTGGTGGCCAATCTGTCTCATGTACAGTACAAATGAGTCAGACATATTACTCATTTAGCACGAATACTATTCGAAACTGGTAACTTTGGGACACAAGCTCTCTGCATAATTTCAAAATACTGTGATTTCTCAATGGCAGATACAAAAAATTATCGTCAAAAGTGTAGATTATTCTAGGCCTAACATTATACTAACGAGCTAATTACTCACTTGAACATATCGGCAATCTTATCCATAGTCCTATTCATCAACTGTATTCGTTCGTTGAGTGTGCTGCGCAGTGCTTCGTTACTTGATTTCTTCACTTCTAACTCTTCTTTCATATGCTGTAGCTTACCTTGCCGTTTGGATACTTTCATCTCATTCCAGTCGCGACGGTCCACTAAAAAATTAATAATTCCTTTAATATTTGTCTATACGCTTGTCTGCCTCTTTTCAATTCTCTTCTCATGGGTCTGCTGGAAGAAATTTCATTCATAATAAGCAGCGCCTTTACTTCTTCCGTCCAATAGAGAAAACAAAAGAACATCGGATCTCAAAGCTGTGATGCATCAGTTGTGAGATCCGATGTTCTTAAGGAAGATACTGCACAGAATAGTGAACTTCTTTGCTTGACGATGACAACCGACAAGTTATTAGCAGACAATGAGCGGAAGAGAGGCTAATGAAAAAAAGCGAAAAAAATGGAGGTTATAAAATACATTTTCTTGCAGAAAAGGCGTCATATCTTTATGATTTCTCTAAAATCAAAGGTTCTCACCAACATCTTGTCTAATCTTCGCCACATTGCGCGTGAGCACTTCAATCTCAGCGCAGTACTCGGTCATAAGCAGATACATACTGAAGTTCTGTTGTTCTATCTGTCTGAACATCTTTATAATTTTCTCCGGGTTTTCCTCTTTGGCGTAGTTCTAAAAAATAATGATTATAAAATAATAAAACAGACAATTTTACTTTTTCTGACACTGTCCTTATCTTGGATGAACCATCCGCTTATGTATATCATAATGGATTCATTGGAACAAGAGCCTCGTGTAAAATTTCATGATTCGAGGAATTTCCTCGTCGAGAGCAGAGAGTGCACGTTCAGCTCGTTTATCAACGATCCATTATCAACTAAACCAAACGTTTATACAAAATATTAGCTCCATCGTCTGAAGATCAAAGTTTCCTTGCAAAAACGGGTATCCTATTAACTTGTTCAGAACATACATAGATGAACTCTGAAAACATATAATTTTTCTGGAGAAGCAATCGTGTAGAGGATCTAACATCCATACTATCAGGTACAATTACAGTATCTACGTCTTTATCCTATATAGGGTAGACAGAGCCAAGAGTTGCGCAACTCGAAGGACAGATTTAACTAGTGGGCTTACATTAATAGTTTCAATAATCGCGTTATGAGCGTCACACTCCTTCTCTATCGTCTCTATTTCTTGCAGCCTCTCTTTCTCTTCCCTCTCCTCCTGTTTCTTATTTACTCTCATCACCCCTTTAGCAGATAGGAAGTGGTACAGTTTCATCTCATGGTCGTAGGATTTTTGGAGCTCTCGCATTTCCTGGAACGTAAAATATAAGTATAGGTATTTCATCTTTCGGAATCTGTTCATTTATTTTTGCGTCCAATATTTATGGGAAAAGAAAAGCGATCTTGGGCTTGCATTGATTTTTGTTTCTCCTATTGGTTAGTATTTTATTACAAATACATTATATATGTATTTGTTATAAAATACTAACCAATATAAACATCTAAGACCCGGGCAAATCAGAAAAAGATCATTTTCCATCACGACCCGACCGGGGATCGAACCCGGGACCTCTCGATTCAGAGGCAAGGCACTTTACCACTGCGCCACCGAGGTCGTCATTTGTGTATAAGTAACTTGGAACACCAAAGTTTGATAATAAAAATAATAAATATATATAATAGCTCTGTTTTTTCAAAAAATTGTTATTACTGTTTAATTTGACCGTAAAAATGTGTCTAAAGCCTAACTCCTGAACAAATGCTTTTGGTCATTGTATTGTAATCAAAACATGCCCCACGACGGATCATCGTGCTACGTCGTCGCGATTGAGCAATGGGACATGGCTCTCACTAATCTACCGACTTATAGATATAGTATAACGCACTAATGACTGTTATTATAAGATTCGTCGCATGATATGTCTACCATTGATTAGCAGCGAAAGGACAATTCCATCATTATTGCCCCAAAGGACAATAAACCTTAATTTGACACAAATAAGATTTACATTTAACTGGTGTCGAGAAAACTAATTTACAAATAGTAGATTTCATGTGATTACATTGTTGCGAAGACCTTTATATATTTTTTTTATTTGTGTTGACTTTATTTTTATTAGTAAACTCATCACCATAATCTTTTTCATCCTCGCGTTTCCATTCTCAACTGTGACGCTCCGAAACCCACTAAAATAAACTATTTTTTTTAAAAACATTCGACTGAGATTTTACAACCGGCCGATTTTACAAGCACAAACAGCATTCCCAAAAAGGGTCAGTCACCCTTTTTGGGAATGCTGTTTGTGCTTGTCAGATTTCAAGGGTAATCTTATTCCTTAGTCGCGATTTTGTTGTGGATTTATGGTCGGGAAACGCAAGTTACTGGTCATCTCGTACACGAACTGATCATCTCGTTTCTCATATATTTTCATGTAAGTTAATTGTGTTTCACATCAATATATATATATATATATATATATATATATATATATATATATATATATATATATATATATATATATATATATATATATATATATATATATATATATATATATATATATATATATATATATATATTATAATCAGCACTCGGATCATCTTTTGACTATGTACATTATGTACTTTTATATATTATTAGAAAAAAAACTTGTAAACCTTGTAAGAAACAATAATGGTAAGCCGATCTGGCATGATAGGGACCAACACTGTTCAAATGAGTTTCTTTCGGCATTTCTTCTCAGCAGTGGTCGTTCCGAAATGCCAGTAGCTTGTAGCTTGTGAGAAATAACTATAAATATAAAAATTGACGAGAAAATTATACTATACTAAACTATAAATATAAAAATTGACGAGATATATTCGAGCCTGTGAAGGTCTAATTCCTGAATAAATGATTTGAATTTGATTTTTTTACGCTAAACCTCGGCTTTGGGGCATCACAGCTCCGAATGCAATCGGGAACACGCGAAGATGAGAGAGAGTTAACCAAACTATTAATCGAAATACTACTAGAACGAGTTTACTTGAACTTGCAGCATCTGATCCATTCTCCCTTTCTCCTGTATGGACCTTAGCTTGGCGACCCATTCGTCTCTCTGGTCGTACGCCAGGGTGGACGACTCGAACAGGTCCGTTAGAAACTTCTTCCCTTTGTTCAGAGCCGTCAGCATTTTCGTCCAGGACTTGTTGAAGAGCGCTCTGGAAGGATTTTACAGAAATTAAGATTAAACAAGTTATTTCAACATCATAGATAGATAGATAAACTATTTATTTATATCGAAGACACACAATATACATTTATGATACAGTAAACCATTAATATAAAGGACAAATACACAAGAAACATTCTACATAACTATACAATAATGTGCCGCAGCGATATAAAAGGGCAGTATCTCAGTGCATATTCTGCTCAACAAAGAGAGCAGGGGTTTTCGGATACCACCAGAGGGTACACGGGATTTCACGCATATCGAAGACGGTCGCGCTACAGTAATTATATAATAATTAATAAACACTTAAAATAACACATTTAAAATAATAACATTGCTAATATTATGAAGACAGTAGGAGGTAGACTAAACGAATACAAATTCGATTTAAACCGAAACTAACACAATAGCACCAGAAAACACTCGTCACATGTCACACTACTAACACAAGATTAACGTTAATTGAATAGTGAGCTTTAGTGACATCAGCACCTATACTTTATTTGTACAAGCGGGATCAAGGTCCGAAGCACGGAGGAGCTTGAGATAATTTTTGGTCACCCATCAAATGGCTGACCATTCCGATAGAGGCTACTATTGCGGGCCGAGCGAACATTTTTTTCTATCTTTCACCATGGATCTTAGCATATTCCTGGACATATGATTTTTATCTTGATACTATATCAAGATAAAAATCATATGTATAACAAACAGCCAAGAACCAGATGGCGAGATAACTTGGACAGATTCCGGTCAAAAACTGGACAACTACGAACAGGACCGGACCAAATGGAAAGAATGGAGGGAGGTCTTTGCCCAGCAGTGGGACACCTGATGGCTGTAAATAAATAGAGAATAACTGAATAGTGGTGATGCTCTCCTTTTTTTAGGATTAGTAGCACAGTGTCACAAAGTTATTCGACGGAATTGCTAAAGACGAAGTAGCTGCCAGCGTTGATTACGCAGTTACGCAGGATTGTCACAAAATATGAAAGACGTGATAAAAAACCTTTCCTTCAGCCTTCCCAAGCCCTGGGTGGAGGCGTTCGAAATTCAACTGTAGTTAAAAAAGATGTCTGTCAGCTGTGTTGGTAGTATTACCTGTCTTTAAGCATATGCTCAATCTCATCTCGTATCTTCCTGTTCTCAGCCTGCAGCACATCGAACCTCCGAGTGGCTACTTCAAGCTGGTTCTCCGTGGACACCAGCCGTTGTTCACTTTGCGTCCTACGCTCTGCCATCTGTGGAATTATATTGCTCGTAGAAACTAGACAGAAACATTATATTTACTAGTTTTTATTTACGCAGTTTCATGCAAAATTTCACCTACTTTCTTTTATCCTACAGAGTTGAAATGTTTACCGGTAACAGGATCTCTGGGAAACGACTGTACTATCGTCAGAATGTCACATATAGCAAAGAGTCTGAAGTCCTGTAGTTTGGGATATGCTGACTATTGCTGACCCTAATAGTGCCAGTCGTTTATTAGCTATCGAGTCATAATATCACAAGATTCATATCACGGTCTTCTCTGTATCTGCACTGGCTTTACAAGCTGAAAGTCTTTACTCGATAATGAACTGTCGGTAATAAAAAAGCATTTACCTCCCCTTGGCTAGCAGTAACCACCTTCTTGAGAAGCAGCATTTCTTGTTTATCATTTTCCAACAGCTCTTCAAGCTGATTCATCATTGTTATTCCATCTTAAAATAAGATTTTCAAATTAAAGTTTGCACTAACTTTAACTAAAAGGAAATCATGACTGAACATCATGATACCAAAAAGAGTTACGAATAGTTTCTGAGAAATTAATCTCATTCAATTTGATGGTTTCACGTATTCCTGAGAAAAGACCTTAACAGACGGATAGACAGCACAATACACAAGTGGTTATCATACACGTAATCTCAAAAACAATCTTGTAATCTCTGGATAAAAATCAAGTTAGAATGTCATTAGATATTGTAAACTCAATTGAAAGTAGTTTTAATTGATATTAATTTGATTAGTTTTAATCGGAATATCAATCAGATTAGGTACAAATGTAATCGATTACGCTCAACGCGTTGCACTGAGAAAAACAATATTGTCTTTCACTATAGTTGAGATCAATAGTTGCGATGGATCATCTTTCTATATATCTTTTCTTGTATGTGTGTTATATTTTCTGTATTATTGTTGCTTTTATATATTATAACTAGCGGTTATATATTTTTACCCGTCCCGGCTTCGCTCGGGTAAAAGCAATAAATAATACATCTAAACTTTCCCCATGAACCACACTATCTATTGGCGAAAACCGCGTGAAAATCCGTGCAGTCGTTTTTGAGTTTATCGCGAACAGACAGCACAGAACAGACGCAACAGAGGAGCTCTGTTTTATAATATGTGAGGATAAGGATTTACCTTCTGCGTCCTGCGCCGTGTTTATTCTCAGAAGTAAGGCTTCTTTCAAGTCCTGTTTCATTCGTTTGTCCTTTTTCTTATGCGCGCCTGATCTCGCTATCTGCAATTAATTGGTGTAGTGTAAACATACGTATACATAATGCCTCTACACTATCGCACTATAGAACTCAGATGCCGACGCGATTGAATGATCACGGAGTTGTACGTATGAGAGCAATTATTTACTGCGATGAAAAAACCAGCAATATAATGTCGAATCCGGAACTGTTTTCATAGCTCTCTTTCAACTCCGTGTGTCCCTGGTTGCGTTCAGGGCGAACCAAATTGCGAAGGACGGAGTCAGCGTCATAAATAACCTTAACATTTTGAAGTTTGGGCTATGATTTTACAACCAGACGCCTGCCTGGTGGTGACGCCTTTTGGGATTGCTATAGTTGCCTTTCGGCTGTTAAGTCTATATGCCCCTTAGTAGACTCGTATACGACATCTATGGTAGGATATTGAGTGGTCCTATTCTAGGGCGGGATCACACGCCTCGATAGGCTCTCTCAAAGTTACGTCCACAGCTGCAAAGCGATGGAATTCAGGACCCGGTTTCTTAATTGTCTTCTCCTCTTCCCCATTTTTCTACATCCATATAATTCAGTCAACAGATACACATATCGTTCACTTGCGACGACAATGTGACATCTCAAAAACCCCAACTTTACAGGAAACAACTTTTAAACTTTTGAACGGTCTTATTTTTTTAAATACTGTTCGAACGACCTAACTCTGTTAGAACGTATTATAGGTTAACTAATGAACAAATTAATTATGTATAGTCATCGTATGTTTACAAAGAGAATACCCATAATTTATACGTTTAAAAAAAAAAGAGAAAACTTATCACCATTTTCCTGAAATATGCAAGATTTTTGATGTGTTATAATGAAATGTAACGTTGAAGATGATAAACTAAGTTGCATCGTGTTGAGTCATGAAATGATAAAACGTTGATATCGAAAATGTTTCTTTAATATAACAGCAATATGAAATATCAAAATAGTGGTAACTAGTACTTAACAAGTTTTACTTAGAAATATATTTATGATGAGATCTTCAATTACAAATAAGACATTAAAATAAGGCACATATTTAAATCACATATAACTTCTTTTCGTCTTTATTCAACAGTCAATCAATAACTAAGCTTGGCCTAGTAAAAAAAGCTTACAATAATTATCACAATCATGTATGGCACGTTAGCAGAATCATCAAAGATGAAAAAATACTGATATCAAAATTAAAAATTCTAATAATAAACTTTTAACAAAAACTATATTAATTCAGTCTTCAGACAAAAAAAGTACTCCTTATCTTAATTAATCAGGTTAATAAAAAGCTACAAACTTTCAAAATATGATCTGTAGTATTCAGGAATGTGATTACTATTCAGCAGAGAAAATATATCTTCTTTCTTCTTTTCAGCTAAACCAGGTTTTCTGTCAAAAGCCTTCTTGAGGGGAAAGTTAAAATCAACCTTCTTTTTTATTATGATAGCTCTTTTGAATTCTTCAGCGTAAGAAGTTTTGAAGTATAATGTATCAGGCTCATCTTTCAGGAGCTTAAACACTTTTATCTCTGAAATTTTAATGGCATTTTTATCTTCATCCTTTTGAAGCACGAAATTTACTTTACTTATTACAGCTTTCCAATCGCAAATATCACTATAACAGATTTCGTTGACGTGAATCGGCGTAGATTTCTTTCTGGCAGCTTTTATGGCGCCTATGAAACCTTCAGGGGTATATATAGGTCCAGATCTCAACTGCCTTTTCACTTGCCGTTCAATCTGAGAGTGAACTGAGTCGCCTTCGTTTTGGGTATGCCCCTTAATGAGAAATTTATGAGTGATAGACTTTATATTTGGATAGTTCTGCACAGAATAAAGATACATAGCCATCGTGAACTTATTCTTCTGCTGTCCAGCAGCATTATCAGAGTAAAAAACAACGTCAACTGGTTTGCCACCCTCTGAAATATTTTTTATATATTTAAAAACGCATGTGGCAATCTCGTTGGCACCTCTATGAGCCTGTGATTCGTCCCATACATAACATTCGACAGAGTGATTTTTAATATCGTAAATTGTCAGATTCAGTACGTTCAGTTTTGATTTGTAATAGAATACAGATATTTCTCCTTTAGGGCACTGAAATACTGCCTGTAAATCATAAACTGCAACAACTATATTATCATCATTCTTATCCTTTTCCTTCTCATTTCGTGATAAAAGTTTTTCTTGGTGGTGTTTTAAGTAACTTTCCTTCTTCATTTCTTTTTCTTCTTCAGTGCTATTTTTGTAAGCCTCACAAAACTCACAGGTGTCTTTTTTAGGGATAAAGAAAGATATATTGAATTCTTGTGTGAATATTCGATAAAACATAATATAATTAACAAAACCAACATTATTAGTCTTGCATTGTTCTACATAGTCTCTGTGAATATCCGAAATAGTCTTACTTCCGTCAATGTAATGTCTTTTTGAATTAGCTCGCAAATAGTGAGATTCAATTTTAGGGATAGCTTCAATGAAACCTTTTGCACCATTCTTCAGTGCGTCATCTACGTGGGCATGGTTAGAGTGACACCCACGTTTATCTTTGATTAAAGAGATGTTTGTATCTTTATTTTTCTTCTTTAGTGCAGTTTCTATAGGTCGGTTATTTATTGCCAGAGTGTTTCGAAAGAAGTCCTTGCAAACCCTTATTTTTACGCCTTGCAAATTAAAAAAGAATGCATTATTATTGTTTCGTTTCGGTGCTGGAGTTCCATTTTCATCAATTCTAACATAACGTTGTACTGGCTTTACTTCATCAATGGACTGAAGTATAAATGACCATTGTCTTTCAATATCACCCAAATTCCAGTAATCATTTAGAATTTCTTGGCGTTGGGTTTCATTAATGAGGGATCGGCATTTAAATTTACAGGTTTCTTTACAAGGGGGCTTAAGTATTCGTTCAGGCATTACTTTTTTAGTTTTAGATGATACATAGGACTTACCACAATTTCTCAAATTTTTAGCAACATTTTTCTTCCAATTACTTTCCTGTCTTGGCCGTTTCTTTCCCTTTTTTGTAGGCGTCTGAACTATTTCAACTTCATTTGAGTTTGGAGTTTGATTTTCAGTTGTAGCTGTGTTTGACTGATACAATAAATCTTGTGGTAGTGTATTTTCATTTATTGCGACGGTAGACATGTTTTTATTTTGGTTTATTTCTTGAGAGTTCCTTTCAGATGTCATTGGAATTTCACTAAATTCAGCTATTGTAAATCTGAATTTTGATTTTTCACGTAACTCTTGATAATCTGGATCTTTAACTGAGTCATCGCTATCTGCAAAGAAGTATAAATAAGAGGATAATGATTTGTATTCTAGTAAAGTTATAAATTTAGGTACACTTTAGGTTATCAGACAGTCAAAAACTTATCAGCGCAAGAAAATTAAAGAATACATAATAACAAATGGATACAAAATTTCCAAATAATTTGTTTTGGTTACTTAGCTTTTAAGTTTTACCGACCTTCTACAAAAGATGATGACGAGGAGCTACTGGAAGAACTACTGGACGATGAACTTGTAGATTTAGAACGTCGGCGATAGTTTTGAGTTGTCTCTGAATTTTCTGAAATCGATGAATAAGTATAATAAAGTTTACACCGATATTTTAATCAAAGACTTTACTCTCGATGCAAAACCAATACACGGACATCCTTCATACAATAGACTATCTATTGTAGGATGTCAGTGATAGTGGTTTCTAAAGCCGCAAAGTTCGGAATAGTCGTGAAGCATACTTACCGATCATTTCATTCTCTTCAGTATCTGAAGAATCCATGTTACGAGTATCATTTGAAACAACATCGCAACCATCATCATCTTTTTTTTTTCTTGCTAACTCTAACATCAATTTGGTCCTCGACCCCATCTGTAAATAATATTATTAGCACATACAGTGTAATAAGTGGAAATAAATATTTAAGCTGACTTAAAATTATTCGGCAAAATCAGCACATCTACAAATAACCCTAATTAAATTTCGCTAACGTGTAATCAAATTATCATCTTCAATGTTACAATAAGAGTTATCTAAGTGAAATTAATATTTTTTACAAGAAAACTGTGATATCAATAACCTAAAATTTTAATATTTTTTAAAAATTTCACGAACACTGTGATAACAAGTTGAACCATGTTATTGAAGGAAGAAAGAAATAATATAAATACTTACTTTTCACACAAAAACGCTGATATTATCGTGATGTCACGTTTTTGGCGAAAGCCGGGAGCACTTCACACTAGCAACAACAGACAACAACTGAGCTGTCACAGTCTTGATGCTAACTGCATCGCCGAGTGAGATAGTGCTATACAGTGATATTTGCATCTCATTCTCTCATAACTCGGCCATTTTTAAAGTAAAAAATACCGCGATTTTACCAAAAAATAGATCGCGACATCGCGAGTTTGAATTTCAATAAAACAAAAAATTGAATATTTATAAATGTCACACTGTTGTCGCAAATGAACGATATGTTCCTTGACAACACAGATACACTATCACGACTTTATCTCTTGCGGGGTGAACAGAGTTATGATTAAACTGGCAGTGACAGGATGACAGCCCAAGAAAATAATCTCCACTATAATAGCCAAGTTCTTTGATTAATTGTTACGGTAAAATTTGCCTACAAGCCACGATTCCATAGCTTAAATCTGAGATTTAAAATAGCTTTAATCAAAACTCATTCCGCGCAGTTGAGACGTACTCATTTAAACAACCATTCACACTTACATCGTAAATATACAAGAAAGAGAAAGAAATAATTATGAACAAGTTTATTGTATTGTACAATTGTAATTAGTCCTAAGTGAGAGAGAAACGCGGCAATACAGCGCAACGCGGCGCGACGCAATATAGCTGTATTACGATGTATGTAATAATTTGTGGCATATGGTTTCCTTGGGATAGGTCTATTCGTATTTTCCGTGGATATCGTACGAGGTGACCAAGAGGTAAAAAACAACAACAGTATTCCCAAAAAGGATTGAAGACAGTCCGCAGACAAAACCACATCTGTATCATCGAAATTTATATATTTATATTTAAAGCGGATCCTGCGTGCGCGAACGCGTGCTTTGGGGCATTACAGCGACAAATGTAACCAAGTTTATGGGAGGATTAGAGAGAAAGTATATAGTTAATTTTGGCCTATATTCTCGTCTTGTAAATGTTTTATCTCATTTAGGTTCGCTACTCCGAAGTTTGTAGTCTTTACATTGGTATTGTTTGCGCGTCTCTTGGTTATGACGGCCGCACAGCGTCACAATGCGTTGAGTAGTACATCGTTCAACTAGGACGCCGAATCCACATCCATCACCATCCATTCACAGTGAATAGCGTTATTTTCGTCACCAAACCAAATATAGCGCGCCCTCTGAATAACTTCGATGGGAGGGTGAAACTCTTATTGGAAGGCTTTCAATATAGCATTTTGAAATACATTACGAAGCAGATTGAGTGAGGTAATATAAGACAAACTAATATTAAAAATTATAAATAATAAATTAATGCACAACAATCAACAGCCCACGTTAAGCACATAAGGACTTTCGAGTTTATAATATTTTATAAGCGAGACTTTTCTCCCGTATGTTTCCATCCAGTTATTTTCAACAACAAAGAAGATTGGTATTTGTAAACATATTGGGTATTTATTTTCTAACTACGCTTAGAAAGTTCTCGCGCTTTCAGACGTAGAGCTTTTCCGTCAAAGGATAAGGACGGGTTTTAAAAACTTATTACTGAAATAAATAGTTGCTAGAATTTTTTCCTTTATGGTAACTAAGTTTACACTCATTTATTATTAATATAACTAACTAGCTGCGGCGCGGGGCTTCGCTCCCGTGGGAACATCGCGATATAAAGTATTTATTTATTTATTTAAATACACATAACAAATTGTAGTAAAACTATACATAGTAGTAAAATTATAAGGTTACGATCTACACTACAATTCAAAAACAGTGCACATACAAAGACCATATAAGAAAAATGCAAACTATTAAGAAATATGTGATAATGATATATAGATAAATATTAACTAAGAAATTTAGGTTTACAAAATCATAGACAAGATAAACATTAACTGAGAATTTTCCAATAGGCTTTTTACCGGGTAAAAAATAAAATGTTTGAAGTATCTTAAATATTCACATACAATAATTTAACGTCACTTTAATTGATCAATTTCATGATTTACTATTTTTAATTATCATTTTTTAATTTCATTATTCTATGTGTTATTCCACCTTATATTTTACCCGTATACCGAATTTCATGAAAATCCGTCAAGTAGATTTTGCGTGAAAGAGTAACAAATCCTCACAAACTTTCGCATTTATAATATTAATAAGATTAGCTAAAATTAAACTTTCGCGTTTAATTTTTAATTACTTAACACGAGCATTAAACGCGCACGTAACTTTTCTGATCGTATTATAACCATCCGTCGACGTTGTAACACGATTCGGAATGTCCCAGATTCGAATCTTGCTCGTTGTTCTGGGTTGGTACCAGTCTCGACTATACATGAGTCAGATTGGTCTATACCAAACATAACAAACTTATTTGTCAGTCGTTCTAAAAGGAAATCGATTTGTTTTTTTTAAACTTCGCGCTTTGAACACATAAATTATATTAACGGAACTTAGCACGAACCTTTTTTATTTAATGTCGCTGACGTTACAACGACCTAGACTTGTTTGGGGAACGTATGGGAGTGTTTTTAAAAAGTTATAAAAATTAATTATAATTAAACTTATTTAATTAAATTAATTACAAAAATTAGATTGTAATAATTACACGGGACGTCTGTCGGAGGTTTACGACCAGAACAGTCTGTATAATGCAGCAGTGCATTCGGGCTCTATGCAAGTCCCTAAAAGCGCTGACATGAACTTATTTAGTTATACATACTTAGTATTTAGGGATTTACATAAGCAACCCTAGTAGAGGGTGATTGCATGACTACCTTGCTTGCCGTGGTCGCAGCATTGCATTTGCGGTGTGGATGAAGTTTCTCAACAATCAGACTGCCCAACGTCAACAACATTAAATGATGATTGTTGTTATAAAATCGTCAATTTTATAAATAGGAATAAGGTACAAAAGTTTGTATATAGCTCAATAAATATAGCGTTTACACAACTCGCACTGTAATAATAAAAAAAAACAGATACCAAAATTAATATTCTATACCTTACCTGTAACCTAGTCTAGTAAGAAAACCTAGACACATAAATCTAGACCTGAAAGAATTACCTGACCCATGCCCTAATACTAGACGGGTCAAGGGTCACAAAGGCGGGTTAGGCAGGGACTACAACTGAGCTATGCTGTGCGGAGCGGAATTTCAAATAAGGGTGAATTTTTCACGGGTGTTTTGAACGCCGCCGTGGGCTGTCATTAGTGTTTATTAAATTGTACCATACACAGTAATCAATTTAATTATCCTATTTTATAAATAAGTAAAGTACTAGTACGATGTTATTTTTATAAATGTTTAATTTAAGAAAAAAATATTCGTTATTTAAAAAAAATGTACGACAGTAATGAAACTCCACACCCCGCGTTCAAACAGTCGTGAAATTCACTCTATTACCAATAATAATAATAATATTTCTTTATTTGCTCAATAAGCCATATAGTTGGGTGAATTTCCGAGCGTTTGGACCGCTGCGGCCGCGTGTCATTATTAATTTTAACAAAGATAAGAATCAGTTTTACTATCTCACTATTATATTTATGAAAAAAGGATAATTAAATTGATTACTGTGTATGGTACAATTAAATAAACACTAATGACAGCCCACGGCGGCGTTCAGAACGCTCGTGAAATTCATCCGCCATCGAGATTCAGCTCTGTAATTTGTGATTTACTAATTTCATCCAATAAGATACCTACAAGTTTAAAGTTACAAGGTTTTCTGTGTCATCATAGTAGAGTGAGAGAAGCAAAATAGTCAATTTATTCTTACAAGTTCTCCGTGTGCACGATACTATATCAATTTTGCGATTTAATTTTGTATGTGTAGGTGTAGGGACTCATGTGTTGTATACCGTACCTACTAGAAGCGGCTGCAAATGTTATGTATCGAAATGCGGTCGAGCCAGTCATTCCCCGCACGTCATTAGATATAGGCGCTAACTGAATAAATTCTGTGTAACTATATAAACTTAAATATTGTGAGATGTACTTCTGCGTTTTGGACAATATACCCGGATTTTCGTGAACTGCATTCACTGGTTTCATTAGAACATCCTTCTTACACTCTGAACTATTAAATAGACATGCATATTAACACTTAAACTTAAAGAACAGTAACACAGTATAAGCAAAGTATAGATTTGACACTTAGTACATTAGGTATTTTATACTTAAATGTTATTGCTTAAAATACTATAAGTAGCAATACAAAAGGTGGACTTAATTGTAATGCATTATTTGACAGTCGACTTGTATAGGTGATTACGCCAACTTTGGGCTATGGGGCGTCACAGAATGTGACCTAATACGCGGAGATTAATACGGCTGCCGTTACCTTTTCTTATATATACATACTAGCTTTCGCCCGCGGCTTCGTCCGCGTGATTTTCATAGTATAACCTCGGTCATTTAAAAAAAAAAATGATGATGTTTACCAATTTTCAGATTTTTATCTTGAAAATTGTATTAAGTCCCATACAATCTTTCATCCCCCTATCGAAGGGGTTGAGAGTTAGTTTTCAGAAAAATCTGAATCATGTCTTCATTAATTTGTTGTAAACAACTTTCAAATTGCTAACTTCAACGGTGTAGAACTTTCCTATAAAAGTTTTTCGCCGCTTTCACCCCCTTCGGGGTGGAATTTCCAAAAATCCTTCTTAGTGCTCACCTACACTCCCCAGGGAACTTACATGCAAAATTTCAGCTTCCTACGCCCAGTTTCGGCTGTACGTTGTCTGTCAGTCAGTCAGTCATTCAGTAACGTTTATATATATTGATTATATATAATCTTATAGAAAATTAAATGCAGAAGCAATCGTATTTAAATTGTTTTTTATTTTTCTTTACTTAAGTACGTCTAGCTGCGAATATAACTATATTTGCACACCATTCTCCTCGACGACCTCGGTGGCGCAGTGGTAAAGTTCTTGCCACTGAACCGAGAGGTCCCGGGTTCGATCCTCGGTCGGGTCATGATGGAAAACGATCTTTTCGGATTGGATTTTTCTGATCGGATTTCTTTTTTGGATTGTTTATTTATATATGTATTTGATATAAAATATAGTGTCGTTGAGTTAGTATCCCATAACACAAGTCTCGAATTTACTTTGGGGCTAGCTCAATCTGTGTGATTTGTCCTAATATAATTACATTTATTTCAATATTTATTTATTTTTGTTGTTTCGTTATCCTAGAATAGAACCGCACCAAATCCTCCCGTGAGCGTTGGCAGCTGATAGACGACAATAGCATTTCCAACGAGGGTTGACGTCACCCAGGCGGCCAGTTGTAAAATCACATAACAATCTCAAAAGTTTTCAGGTTTTCAGATTTATTTTTTCGTTACAGTCTAAAAAACTAATAAATAAATATATTACGACATGTCCTAATATATTTATTTATTCTTTGGAATAACATGTTGAGTCTAGTTGTTTTATGATTATATGTATAAATTTACACGTGTTTTTGCGAATAAAATATATTTTATTTTATTTTTACCTTGAATTCTTGCTCTCAACTAACCTTCAGGTCTTTACATAGATTGATGTAGTCTTTCTTCAGTTTTCGGAGATGTGTGTCCTGTCTTCTGAACTGTGGGTGGACGCCCATCGTGCGATTCTTGCGGTCCGTTTGTATCATGCGCACCTGAGAATAAGATAAATATGTACAAAAGCGTTTTAAGTTCAAATTTCATCGTTCAACTTTAACAAATCACTTATTGACGTTAAAATTTAACAAGTTTATTTGGTAGACAAATAAAAAAATAACTTTCAATATTAATTTCTAGCTACAACTTTTGAACGGCTAAACCGATTTTGATCAAACATATCTAAGAATCACCGCATAAAAATAAGCTTTCAAATCGGTTCACGTGTTCACAGACAGATAAACAAAATTACCGATCAAACTTATAACAGAGGGGTCGCAAATAGAGAGGTGTACTTGCGTCGGGGGAAAAAAATTATACATAAATTTATATTTAAAAAATGGTAAGCCCTACTGGCATAATAGGGACCAACACTGTTTGAATGAGTTTCTTTCGACACTTCTTCTCAACAGTGGTCGTTCCGAAATGCTAGTAGTTTGTAGCTTTGGTAAACATCATTTAATTTCTGAATAAATGGTTTGATTTTGATTGATTTTGATTTTGGGGTTAAAAACCCACCGTGACCGCTGGGTATAGACCTCATTCTGTCTGATCATCTCTGTCCTGGGCCATTCTTATCCTTGCAATGTCCAATTTATCAATTATTTACTGAAAACTAAGTCTTAAGCCGAGTTCAAGTTAAGAGCAGCAAATTTCACCGCAGCCTTTTCTTAAATGTTGTCAATAAATGTGGGTTGTTATGTGTAGGTACAAGATTATAATAATATTATTACCAAAAGGTAGCCTATGTTCCTTCTGAAAGTTTCATTTATTAATTTCATCAAAATCGGTCCAGTAGTATTTGAGTTAATTACAAACAAAAAAAACAAAAACGATACAAAATAATTTCTCTTTATCCAAATCGATCATAACAAATCTTTGGAATGTAAACGTTCTTATTTGCGGGGTATTAGGGCTCACAGCCGCGAATCCGACAACATACTTGTCTTTGCAGCCTCAGGTGTTCGTCTTCCATCTTCTTCAGCATCTCCATGTCATTGCCAGCCGGCGGCGTGTCGCCTGCTTGCGTCTCCATTGTCGTTATAAATTGATCAAAACTTGGTAAAATTATGTAGCGTGTTCAAAATTTACATTATTATAGCGTATAGACGTATTTGGCCCACTAGATTTGTGTTCGAAAATGGTATTACTTCGGGTGGTAGTAGCAGTAACAGAGTGTCAATAAATGTCAGTGTTTACTATTGAAACTGTGAATGATAACATCGTGAGGAAACCTGCACTCCAGTCGATAATTTGTCATTTTGTGTGGAATGTGAAATGGAGAAGGCAATGGCAAAACACTCCATTAATATTGGCCAAGAAAGTCGTTATGTGTGCTTCATTCCATATGTTGACCACGACCCTCAGCCATGAGGAATATAACTGAAGGAGAACTAAATATATAATATAGTTATATATTTGTTCTTATTAGCGAATCGAAACAAGCATTTAAAACTTGCGCGAATTTTTCGCAAGTTTTTGGATCGATTCTCGCGTAATTGAAGATATTTTTTTTTTTTTAAGTTTAACAAATTCTTTGCTTCCACAGAAAGTCACATTAAAAAGGAAAACAATCAAAATATCAATCGAAATTTTATAATTGTGAATTAGCTTTTTGAATTTGGGATGGAGAAAACAAGGGAGAAAAGAAAAAAATCGTGGTGACTATTACATTCCGTAAAATGGTCAGTATCGGTGAACTAATAGAAGACAATGAAGCTCTTCTATTTAATTGTCATTAAAAGGGACATTTACTTAACAATATGAACTAAAACTTTATTCAAACTAACACATTTTACCATTTTACTTTCGAGATAAGCATAATATGTTTCAGTATACCTTTTGACCATGTACTTTATTATGTACTTACATGTTATATTACTGATAAAAATTTATACATAAATTTATATTTAAAAAATGGTAAGCCCTTCTGGCATAATAGGGACCAACACTGTTTGAATGAGTTTCTTTCGGCATTTCTTCTCAGCAGTGGTCGTTCCGAAATGCTAGTAGTTTGTAGCGTTGGTAAACATCATTAAATTTAGATTATGACGTGAAAAAGTGCCTGTGAAGGCCTAATTTCTGAATAAATGATTTGATTTTGATTTTGATTTTGCAGGTCAAGAACATGTTTTTGCGTTAAAAATAAATAGCATTTAAATCCTTTAAGTGGTGTCGCAGCAAACAGAGATGTTGCGTTCACATTCACAGCGCGGGATACAGTCTCGTTCAAACTGCGTGGCTGACACTCACACCGAACCGTAATTTACTTAATTTACTAGTTTTCACCCGCGGGTATTATCCACGGGAACAGTTTTTTTTTTCGGATGCTTACATAAATCCTTCTCCATATTCTTAACTATATAAATAAGAAATTTCAAGAAGATTAGATGAGTAGATAATGCGTGAAGAGATAAAAGCAACATACTTTTTCATTTATAGTTGGGATGGGATTTTAGGTTTTACGCCAGCGGTGTCAATATCTAATTTAAAACAAAATCCGTAACTTTGAATTGGGTTGCTGCCGCTACAGTGAAACTGAAACTAAATACATAAAGAAAATATTAGATTTATACATCAAGATGTGGATAGTCACGCCGAGGATGAAATGCCTATTTACGATAGTTGTATATATTCGCATCTGTTCAATTGTTAAAAAGTTAAGTTTCTAATATTGTATTGTAAAGTGTGTTGTTAATTAATATTGATTTATATTGTAAATTTTACTTATTCAATAAATGACCTAAAAGATAAATATTAAGTGTTCAATATGTGAACTGAATCATTTATAATCAAGTGTGACGAAGAATAAAACTTAGTACACAATTTTAAAAAAAATTGTGAGAAATAAATTATAATATTATAAATAATAATTCTAATGATAATAATCTTTATTTCCAGAAAAGGTACATGTAAAAGTTTGTATTAACTTATAGCTGTAAGGTAATTCTGATGATAATTTAAGTATGTATGCATCTATTTGTCTTAGCCAAACAAATTACTGGTCGAAAGTTGATTGATTACACAAAAATTACACTTTACGGAATTGAGCAAACAATAAGTTCATAAACGACTATTTTACTTTATGCTTTAGACCTTCAAATCTTCAATTTAGGTGGCTTACATTCAAACGTGCACAACTTAACAGAGCAAGAGAAATTAATAAAAGAATTGTGTATTTGTGGCTTTATTACTTTCTTTCCTTCGCTTCGGTGTGAGTGTCAGTTTCGATCCTTTGTCTGTATAATCTCTCTTTAGTGTTTTTGCCGCTACTATTCTTTTGAAGTCGCCGCTCATAGCGCCAGAAACTTTTGTGCATTGATACTTTAACAAACTGTTCATTTTAAACAAACAAACGGCTTTTGAGCAACTCTAACTACACAAAAACCCACGTCTTGTCTTGTTAACCATCTCATTTCTTTTCATTTGTCATATCAAACAATTACATACCAATTACATTTAAATACTAAAAGGAGTTTGTCTGATCGCAATGTAGTCTGTCTCCAATAAATAAATATATTAGGATAAATCACACAAATTGAGCTAGCCCCAATGTAAGTTCGAGACTTGTGTTATGGGATACTAACTCAACGATACCATATTTTATAACAAAACATATATAGATAAACATCCAAGACCCGAGTAAATCAGAAAAAGATCATTTTCCATCATTACCCGATCGGGGATTCTCGACCCTCTCGGTTCAGAGGCAAGCACTTTACCACTGCGCCACCGAGGCCGTTAATCCAATAAGAGAATCTTTTAGTTACAATAATATAAACATAGTAACAATAACACGTGCGTCTATGAATTCTCAACATAATTAATTAGCAACTGTGTTCATTAAGCGTCTGTTTCATTAATTTCTGATGAAATATCATATTGTATATTGTAAATAGCTTGAGATCGATCGATCGAGACCATTTCGGTTGACATATTGTATTCGATGTATATTTGATACTCTTTTGTACTTTACCTTTAAGTGTTAATGTTTGGATTTTATGTGTTTGCCGAATAAATGATTTCTTTCTTTCTTTTCATTCTTTCTTTTTGCCACGTCGACTGGTTTTGGCAGAAGGGGCAAACCCAAGAAGTGCTGGCTTGATGTCGACAAGGATGATATGCGTGCCAATGGTCTGGGAACCGGAAGAACATGCGAAGTGGAGGAGTTTGATGTAGGAAAACGGACCCAGGACTGACTCCATGGCGGCAGAAAGAACCAAAAACGCCCTGACGGGAGAGAGAAACGAATTCATTCGAATTTTGCAGCGACTAAGGTGAATGTCGATATAATTTATTATAAAAACTCACGCTACCGGCCCCACTCATACCCTTTTACTAGTAATATTGTGTTTGACCGATAGCAATATTGTTTAAATATACTTTTACTGCATGTTCACATAGATATGTTCATCTTTACGTGCGTGCGTACCGATGTGATCATAAATGTATTTTAGTTAGTAGTTTATCATGATAATGGCTGTACCTGCTCATTTATATAAGTATTTTAATGCCCTCGTAATATATTCTTATACATCTGTATGATAGTCCGAGCTCGTAAAATGGTTTATATCAGTAAATATAGATGGTTGGCGGAGACGGAAGGTGGCCTATGCCCAGCAGTGGGTCACGGAGGGCTGCAGATGATGATGATGAATAAATATAGGTATACATAAATATATTCGTGGTACGATTTAGATCAGATATCGCAATGGAGTTTATCATGAGCGGTCAAATTAAAATATATATGAAAAATATTTTTTGATTTCTCAAAATCTGTTTGATCGAAACAATTGGTGGTAAATATGGTAACATAGCCTAGGTCGGGTAAAAACCATAGAATTGACTTCTCTCCCGAGGGCGGGAAGTGACTCGAATACATTTGGCATACGTATTCGAGTCACTTCCCTTAGACAATGACTTCAGGATGAGCAGGAAATTCCAAAATAAAATCCAGTGGTTATAATTATAACACATATATTCTTCACAACTTCACAATATTTCAAAATGTAACAATTTAACATAACGTTCTTAGGAGAACGTCTGCACTGTACTACCGCCAAACAACGACTGCCTCGAATATAATGCTATCTGTCCACGAAGACAGACAAAGTCAACTGACTATCTGAATAATTAATTATTCACATCCATTTAATTAATTCATTTTATTACATAAGTTATATTAAATTTAATATTAGGCATTATTATAATATAATACGAATTTTAATAATGCAATATATGTATACTCCAATTTAAAGTGTTTAATTACATTTGTGATGTTTTAGTATTATCAAATCAAACACTTAAATATGTAACATTCGTGAATCATTTTCAATAAGGTGTCTAATATTAATTATAATTAATATTAATCATAATAAAATAGGTTTACAGTATTATTATGGTTATGGTATGGTTATGTTTTACAAGTGCACGCTACTTTACCGTAAACCATTCTTTGGAATGTTGTTATTGAAAATCGAGTCTCAAGGCTTTTATCCCTAAATCGCCTCATACGACATCCTTTGAAAGAAATGCTTCTAATCTAAGGCGGAAACGGTCACCTATCACAGCGCGAGCTAGCTTCTAATCTAAGGCGGGTTTCCGCCGGTGACCGTATGGCCACCCATCACAGTGCGAGCTAACCAAACGCCGCTTATCCTACTTAGTATGCACCATCGTCTATGAGACGATTCACGTCCTACGTGTTTGTGCTGTGTGGACCTGGGGGATATTCAGATTTCATAACGAGGGTGACCAGTAAAAAAAAAGAGTAACTAAGTATTATTGTAACAAGCTTTTGTTTTTTAATATAAATATATTGGGACAAATCATACAGATTGAGCTAGCCCCAAAGTAAGTTCGAGACTTGTGTTATGGGATACTAACTCAACAATATTATATTTTATAACAAATACATATATAAATAAACATCCAAGACCTGGGCCAATCAGAAAAAAATCGTTTTCCATCATGAACCGACCGGGGATCGCCGGGACCTCTCGGTTCAGAGGCGACTTTACCACTGCGCCACCGAGGTCGTTAAAGTTTACTAATAATGTATGTGACTAGCTTTTGCCCGAATCTTCGCCCACGTTTAGCGTCCGCTCATGACATATTATTATCGATATCTCGAGATCTAAGCAACGTACCGCGAATAAACCTATACCAGATTTTAGTCAGACCTTCCGCTATACAACTGTAAAAACCGCTTCAAATTCCATCTAGTAGTTTTTGCGTGATGCGTGAACAAACATACAGACACAAAGGCACACAAAAGTTCTAAAAAAATTGTTTTGCATTCTATTAGTCCCATAAAGACCTACCCATAATTATTTTTCTTTAATATCTTCTGTAACCCACATATAAATGAACGCAATTCGGCAACACTCAACGGCCCCCAATGAGCAATAAGCTTGTATCGCAGGTCCGATGGACACAAATACAGAAAAGGGCGCAACAAACGGAGAACCGCAGACAAATATTTGTGAGCATAAGCATAAATATATGGGAATCGAACACTGGACCTCCAGGTACTGTGCTGGGGCGGTAACCACAACGCCAATCATCAATAATGATATAAGATTTTAGAATTTAAAATAAAACTTTATTTAAATAAATTTTTACTCACCCAGAATATCAATTTCTATTCAAAACGCACCAGCCAGCGACACTCCTAACACTACACAAAGGAAGTATCTATTCTCCACCAGATAAGACTCAAAATGGTGTAGCAAGTATTCTTTGCAAAATTCCGATGCACACGATTTTTATATTGGCATCGTTTTCTGATAGACCGACGTGTGTTGTTCTTATTTTCCGAGTTTATATTCTTGTGTTGCTTTGGGAATGCAATAAATCTTGGTTAACATGATCGGATAGACGTAATACGGGCGTGGTATTACAAAATCCCATTAATATTATAAAGGCGAAATGTTGCGATATTTGTTACTTTTTCACTAAGTTAATTTTATGAATTTTCGTATGGAAGCAACCTTGAAATCACGGTAATCAGTTGATCCGTACATTTTACAACTTAGGTATTTTGTATAGAACTCCTGTTTTTTTTTGCGCGATTTCGAAGTTACCCCAATATTAAAAGTTGTTCAGAACTATGGACTGAGCGTGAAGACAAAATATTTGCTAATGTATAAAAAGTCACCCGTGTATACGCGATTCCCTTATATTCGGTTTGGTCAAAAAATTGTCGTTGCTATAAAAAGTAGATGTCGCAATATTGTGCATAAAAACGATAATTACGCGAGTAACACTGCCGCGTGCGGTTATTTGATATTATTATTCTTTATTTATTATTATTTTGTTCACTCGGTTCAGTGGTAAGGTTCTTGCCACTGAACCGAGACGTCCTGGGTGGACATGATGGAAAATGATCTTTTTCTGATTGATCCGGGTCTTGGATGTTTATCTATATATTTATTTGTTATAGAATATAGTATCGTTGAGTTAGTATCCCATAACACAAGTCTCGAACTTACTTCGGGGCTAGCTCAATCTGTGTGATTTTTCCTAATATATTTATATTTAATTTTATATATATATTTATTTCATACATTATATCGTAAACTATCATTTCAGGTACTCCCTACGCAATAGTTAAGATCTAAAATTATACATGGTTTCTGCCATAACACAATACATACAATGTAGCTCTTGTGAACTCTGTCAAAGGACAACCATATAAGTCGATTTATATATGTGTTTACCAGAGACAGATTTTGGTACAAAGCTTGTCTGCATGGATATCTCACTCTCATCTGTTTCAGCTGCCAAAGCAGCAGCTCGCATTGTTGTGTTCCGGTTTGAAGGGTAAATAAATAAATATATTAGGACAAATCACACAGATTGAGCTAGCCCCAAAGTAAGTTCGAGACTTGTGTTATGAGTATAGCAATCAATAAGATTTTGGTCTAAATGTAAGTGTGAGAAGAGAAGTTAAATCAAGGATACGAGAATCATTTATTATTTTTTACTTTACAATATTTTGGTAAATTATTTAAATAATAGGGGTCATGAGATCGAGGTAGGCACGAGATCCAGTCAGCTAGCCGCTGTGAAATAGCTCGCCGTTTAACTTGGTGATGATGAGCGAAGGAACCTGGGAAGAGAGGCTTCTGGGCGACGCGCGCACCCTTATTATGGTCCTCGGGATGATGCGGGAACGTAGAGGGCGGCCGTTGGCGGAGGCACGACGTCACAAGAGGTAGTGTGGATACAGGGTACTGTGGGAAAAGATCCTAGGCCACAAAGTCGACAACGCGCGAGTGACACCTGGTGTTGCTGGCGTTGATAGGCACCGAGTGCCTGCATGTCGTCACGGATTCACATCCCCGAATAAAACCGGGAAAAATCGAAGATGAGAGAGTGCATGCTAAATCCCCGCGACTATGTTCCCGTGATAATTTTGTCAGGTATACACGCGTTATTCAGTTTCTTATGAAAAATATTTTGAAAGAACCAGTTGATTTTGTAAACAAAACATGAAAGCTATCCATCTATTTATAAATATTATTACACACTACCGTGGTAGGTACTATTAGCGTAAATTCAATTTATAATCAAAATACACGGCGATGGAATTATATTTTAAAATAGGTCACATCACAACTCAATTTTACTGACAACTAGCTGTTTGCGCGCGGTTCCGATCGCGCTAAAAACATATTATAGTATTGTATGATGTTTATTATTTTCCTGACCTCGGTGGCGCAGTGGTAAAGTTCTTGCCACTGAACCCAAAGGGTTCGATCCCCGGTCGGGTCATGATGGAAAATGATCTTTTTTTGTTCGGCCCGGGTCTTGGATGTTTGTTTATATGTGTATTTGTTATAAAATATAGTATCGTTGAGTTAGTATCCCATAACACAAGTCTAGAATTTATTTTGGGGCTAGTTCAATCTGCGTGTTTTGTCCTAGTATATTTATTTATTTATAATTTTGTGTATTTTATCTTTGGTGCAATAAAGGATATATAGGTATTATATAAATATGTGTGATTGTTTGATCAAGAAATTACATTACAAATATAAAATAGTCTTTACGACTATGGAAATAAGGAATTACAGACAATGGCTGTATGGGCATATCACTTTGCCTTTGCTGGATAAACGAAACAACAAGAAAATTGTTATGGAAATAAATTATTTTTTATAGTACAGTCTTTTTATTATTATCGTCACTGAAAACAAAAAATGCTATCAAAGTTGTGTTTACAAATTTTTTAATCTATCAGTGCTAAATAGAAAAAGAATAGCAATATTTTTTTTCAATTTACTTTTTAATTGTTGATGATGTTAAGAGGTCAACAAACTCTACAATGCGTGTGGTATTTATTAGACGGTACACAGTGACGTGTCTTATATTGTACACACCTACGCTTAAAAAACAACATATTGGCACATTATACATTAATTATGTAATTTCTGATCGATAAAATGATGCAATTCGCTAAGATTTTAATTTTAATTTTATGAAATACCTAAACAAACGTGTTATAGGAGTAATTATTTCATATAGTATTATCCTCATTTTTCCAAGATCACAGATTAAATAAACTCCTCTTATAGAAAAAGTAGGGAAGTTCAAATAAATAATCTTTGGCAAAAAAAAAAAAGTTGGCAGAAATATCTAAGAAAAAAAAGAAAAAAGTTAGGCTACGTGACAGTTAATTTGTTTTAATAGTGAATGCATCGTCTATTCGTCTCTTCGATTGGCGCTAAGTTTTCGTCGTAGGGAAGAGGGTCCACGCAGGCGCCATTTCCCGCCATTTTCTCAGGGCGGGGATGTCAGCGCGGGAAAATTTCCCCGAATTTTCGGCAAATTCGTTCAGTGCGATCAATTTTTGTTTTTAAGGAAATAATGATTGCACTTTTTTTACTTTTCTTGCAGTTTATTAATTAGTTTGTAAAAGTTTGGAAATTTTACGGTATGCCTTTGTTGAGAATCATAAAAATGGTAAGTACTCATAGTTAATTGAAATCTCTCTCTTTGCTCCCGGTTTCTTTTAGGGCTGTGACGTCGCAAAGGTCGCTATCATTCAATATAAATAAACTTTACATTTTGATGATTTCGTTGCGATTTTACAACCGGCCACCTGCCTGCCCTCAATTTTGTTTGGGAATGCTATTGTTGCCTGCCAGCTGCTTAGGCCTTAGTCGTCTCGTATGATAACAATTGGAGGAACCTATTATAGGGTGGAATCACACGCCAGAAAGTCAATAGTTTTTTGGAAAGTTATGAATAATATTTAATTAAAATATTTACTCCTTTGGTAAAATAATTTCAATAATGTGTGATTAATGTTTTCTCAGTTTTATGCTTTCACAATAACTTTTACAAGTAATTGATTTAAAACAATAAAAGTAATTTAAAAACAAGTTTGAAAATAAAGTTATTATCTTATTATTAATTACCTTATTATTTATTTTACAATACTTACAATAGAAACTTACCTAATATAAAAATATTAAATGTATAATATAAATAATGTACTGAAAAAATTGAAAAGGGTTTTTCGGGATAATCCGCTCCTGCCATGGCAACACCGTTTTCCCGACCGGTCAGTCGTTTTGGCGCCGTTGCCGCGAGCACCCGACGGCGATATTCCCGCGTCCCGACATCGTATTTCAAAAAGAGAATATTTTTTTTTTTTAAAATATGTGTCGTCGCATAGTGCAAAGAGAGTGAATTAGCGAGTGCGAATGTGATTTTTGTGCTTGTTTTTGACGACGTTTGGAAAAAAAGTAAGTAGTTTAATGAATTCGCGGATTCAGCCTTGGATTTTTCACAACTCCTATGGGATATTGTTGTTTTGTAATGGTAGGGTTATAAATAAAGATTAGGACAGGCTTACTCCCAAGTATTTTTCTTGTTGTCTACGTAATATTTGGCGGTTCTCGTTAAAAATTATAATTGGTTTTATGAATTGTTTTTTTTTTAACGAATTCGTAATAGATTTAAAGGAAAATTGCATTAATTTTGTCCTTTTTTGATACAAAACTTTAAAAGTTTTGGAGTTATGATTGCTCGTGTTATTTCAGTTATTTTTAAAGGTTAATTTGTGCTATCTCAATGTTTTTTCTAACACACATCTGTTTCTCATGAGGGTAGACAGAGACTATTTTCCACTGGACACGATCCTGATGATTCTAAATGTATTTTTGTTTTCGAAAAATAGTAATATATTCTAATGTATTTATTATTATATATACAGTTTAAATTTTAAAATTTTAAAAAATATATTTTTCTAAAGATATATAAATAAAATTACGAACTTGACTGTGACTATGACTTTAATTATGATGCAAAATTTTTACAAGATACCTTATCTAAAGATAAACCTTTAGGTACCTATATACAATTGATTTGGCTCCAGTAAATGTCAAGTATTAAGCACACTTATTTTTGGATTTAAGTGATCATGATTTTGTTCATAATAATTAATTTTATAATACGAAACAAATTTAGTTTAATCCAACGTGTTTTATACTGTAGAGTTATAACATAAATTATCACAATATAATATAAATAATTTACATTTGAATTATTTATTGCGTGAAGTTTTTAACTCCGTATCCAACTAAAGCTATCTATTGTATAAATGTTCGCATCTATATTTTCGTTGTATATATATTGTACACTAGAAGTTTTGAGATAAAATATAGCCTATTACATTCTTGGATAATGAACCTTTCTCATGGTGAAAGAATTTTTGTAATTGGTTCGGTAGTTTCGGAGATTACACGCCTTAAACAAACGCTTACTCTTTATAATTAGTATAGAAAATTTAGTTATATAAATGTTGTATAACTTCAGACATATACCAAGAGTTGCTCATCTCACTATATATTGGTGAAAACTGTATAAAAATCCGTCCAGTAGTTTTTGAGTATATCGTTCATACGTATAGACAGGGGGACTATTTAAAATAATTCAAATCTTAGTTCGAAAGTAAAACCACGAATAATATTATTAATCACGAAACTAATTTTCTATTAATTTACGTAATTACTATTGTATACTAACGGCGCGTCCCGGCTTCGCTTTTATAAAAAAATTGCCGCCATTGATCTCCTCAGTAACACATTGAAATACTTCAAAATATGATAATATATAAGTACTTATATGCTACGTGTTGAACAATGTTACTATGTAAAAATAGTTTTACAAGAATGGTGGTATGTTATTTTAGTATTTGAAAGTATTTTTACGCGTACTCTCGCGTATTTATATCATTGTTTATACCGATTTACGAACCAAATCTATTTCTGCTAGGGGCGTAGCTATGTTACGATATACCTGGTGAAAAGCATTTAGGGGCACCAACTGAGCTAGTTTTGCTCTGTTATTATGAAACTTGCACAGCTGTCACAGCTTCGCTCGGGTAAAACCATATAGTACAACATCTAAATAGGGACAGACAGACAGGAAGCGATTTTGTTTTATACTGTAGTGATAATAATTGTTGTATAGTAGCGAGTGCTCCCATCATATCCTCACGCGGACGTACGAGGCGACTAAGGGAGCCTAGACAGGTGATTAGACAACAATAGCATTGAAAAAGAGTATTCACGCCAGGCTGGCACGGTTTTTATAAAATACCAGCCTAATCTTCAAAATTTTATGTTATTGTTTTCCACATTGATAAATATAGTAATATATGAGTATATATCCTAACCATAATATTATAAATGTAAAAGTACGTTTGTTTGTTATCTCTTCAAGTTCTAGCTATTTAACCAATCTTCTTGAAAGTATGAAGCACGCGGAGGAAGACATAGGGTACATTTCATCTCGGAAAAATGGCATTCGCACGGGCGAAGGCGCGGGCAAAATCTAATTAACATACATTGCAATTTAAAGAAATGCATGTAAAAATAATTTATATCGAAATACAATTGATTGGTACATTATAAAATAATACGAATATGCTCATGTTAATAATATAAAACAAGCGAGCAAGCACAATTTCTTAGGTATGTTCGTTCAGCTTCAGTTCGTATGCTACCTAGGAAATTTGTTAAATTTTGCTTCTTTCTGACCTGTTTTCGTATATTTTGTCGTGTAATATATCGCTATAGCACATTTTATCAATCATAATAATATACTTAGTTTTCACATATGAAGCGGTGGTGGTGTAATGGTTATGACACCCGCCTGTGAATCGAAAGGTCCCAGGTTCGAATCAAACTTGTGCCACATGAGTTTGTATACCAATCAGACTCATGTATGTTTTCATCGACCACCAAGTGGTGGTCTGGTGCGTTAACCTTGCTCCCTTGTTTAGGAAACCTGCACACTGTATGATTAATAACTTGCGTGTGAAATGCAGAAGACAACACTCCATTAATAGTGCCATTTAGAGAGTTCTGTGTGGTTCGACCACGATCCTTAGCTATGAGGGATACAACTATTAAGGATTTACATGAACTGACGGGAACAATCGAGGGGATATACCATATATTGCATATTAAGGCGGACAATGTACCTGTTTATCATATACTAGCCGCCCGTCCCGACTTCGCTCAGGTAAAACATAATATATTATTATACACCTAAACCTACCCCAGGAATCACACTATATATTGGTGAAAACCGCACGAAAATCCGTGCAGTAGTTTTTGAGCTTATCGCGACCAGACAGACGGATGCGGCAGAGGACTTTTGTTAATATTATGTTAGGATACTCACTATGTATTGCTGTAAATTTCATGTACAAAACTATGAAGAATGAAGATTATAATTATCAATCTTTTGTAAAACAAAGGAAAATATCGCAGTAAATGCATCGACAGTTCATAAAATTAAATGCTAATGATTAAGAGGAAATCAACTGTGTTTTGTTCACGGTCTTCACGTAATGATGGTACAGATTGACAGAATGAATGGTTGGAAAAAATGTAATCGCCGTGTGAAACGACATAATTGAACTGTGGCAAAAAAAAAAACCTGCAATTTTGCACTAATATTGCAAAGAGGAAGTGTTTGTATGTTGGTAAGTAGTTTGTAGCTTGTGAGAAATAACTGTAAATATAAAAATTTACGAGAAAAAGTGCCTGTGAAGGTGTAATTTCTGAAAATTATTTGAATTTGAAATTTGAAATTTGAATTTGGTTTGTAGGAGATCTTGGAACTACTCGAGCAATTTCAAAAATCTTTTATAAGAAGCTTTTATCTTCCTTGAAATCTATTTAAAGTTCTTTCTCATCCACACACAACAATATCAAAATCTCTGATCTGTAAAGCATGATTAATCATTAAATAAAAACCAACAACTTTTTCGTTTGGGAACTGAACGTCTGCATCTTTTTTGTCGCTGATTCAATGAAATTACCAAATAGTGCCATAGGTTTAGCTCCTGTAACGTTCCCCTTTATCCAGTAATGAAATTTCCTTGTAGATAAATAGTACAAGACGCACATTATTATTACAAATGTTACAATTAAAGGAACCATTTTATATTAATTATACTAAACTCACTATAAAATGCACAGTTTTCTCGATTTGAATGGAAATAACAATGCATTTTATCATATCACCCAGGTATTTTTCAATATGACAATAAAAAGGATTATTTTTTTAATATTAGATAGGATTAGGGGATAAGATACTTAGGATCTAAAAGATTAATTGACGTCAGAAATATTATTAAATAGGAAAATATTTCAAATTGAGTATATACAACAAAATATTAATATTCAAAATATAATTATATATTTATATAAATCTACATGGTTACTAACCCACTCATCACGCCCTACCCTTATCCCACTTTATGTGGGGTCGGTACAGCAGTCGGCCTCCCAACTGATCTGTTACATTTCTCTTGAGTACCTAACCTTTAGACTAAACAATAAAAATAAAGGTACAATATTATAATAATATTAGTAATTAATACTTGCAATAATCATAAATAAATAAATGAATAAAAACAACACATTAATAATAAACATAAAGAAACAACAGTAGCGGACCTACAAGTTTTATAAACGGTAATTAATGGATAGAAATCGCATTATACCAACGGACGAACAAACAATTAATAAATAAACGCAAAATGACAAAACAATATCTATGTACCTATATACCTACATACCTATAATTTCTTTATAATATATCCGTATATATAATAAAGAAATTATAGGTAGAAGAAACGATAAACTAAGCTAGTAGTTTGTAGCTTTGGTAAACATCATTTAATTTAGAATATGACGTGAGAAAGTGCCTGTGAAGGCCTAATTTCTGAATAAATGATTTGATTTTGATTTTAATAAATAAAGTAATGAATAAAGAAATATATGTAAAACAGGTAACCAATCATTAGAAAGAAATATATAAACAGATAAACAAAAAGATAAAATAGATAGATAGCGGAACAATAGTTATAAATGAATACTAACAATATATAGCCGCAATAAACAACGGATAATGATCTTAAATAAATTAATTAAATAATGCATATTATACAAAAGGACGAACAAAGAATCTGATAATAAAAGTAGCAATGATATAAATCAAACGTCAATACCTACCATAGTGATATATAATGGAAAAATATATGTATAAAAAGGATAAATAACGTACGTAATAACGTACGTGAAAGAAAGCAATAAATGTAAACATTAATATAAAGTCACTTACACATAATTATATACTTTCAAAATACATTATGTAAAAAAAAAACACGTTAATCTTGTGATATATTTATCTGTTAATGCTTACATATAATAAAAAGATTCTAATGAATAAACTTTTGTTATATGGATAGATGACCTAATTATTATAGAATTGTAATTTAGTTCATTATGCATTAACGCATTTGCTTAATTAATTAACTTCACATGCAATTTTGTTATTAAAAAAAAAATCAAACCCAAAATGAATAAAGGAGATGAAAATTGGTATGAAAATCATGTCTTTTGCGCTTTTCTTTACGTACTTATCATGTTTCAGAAAGATATATTACAAAAAGAAATACTTATAATCTAAATACCTACTATCACAAATTCAATAAATAATTATCACAATCATTTGGAACTCAAAGCTGACTTTTTTGTACGTTTAAGTACATCAGTGCAGTCTTATCTCAGTTCCGGAATATAATATAGAGATAACAATAATTTTTATACTATTTATAATTGTCACTTATGTCACAAGCAAGCAATTTTACGAGTCTGAAACGGTTCTCCGACAATTGCTTCGTCTACGAATGTTTCGTCGACAGAATGTTTCGACATCGGGCGTTTGAACGGCAGAACCCTTCATCTACGTACGATTCGCCGACAGAATAGAGGAGACATTCTGCGAATCGTTCGTAGACGAAGCAATTGTCGGAGAACCGTTTCAGATTACAATTTTACAAATATAGTGTACTTGTTTGATATTGACCCTAAACATTGCTTTTGCGGTGATGAGTTTAATAAAAAATGTTTTTTACTATGTAGGTAAAATTATTTTCAAGACGACAATTACGTAACTTTAAATCATTGTAAAATGATTTGTAATGTTTCAGTCTATACATTCTCAAAATTTTAAATTATATTACAATTTTTATTATAAATATTATCTAAATTTCTAGATTAATAGCCCAAAATATCTGAACTTTAAGATTGGGTTTCATCAGGCAATTTTGACGTAAACTTTAACCTGCGCGCCGCTTTCGTTTAATGATATGAATTATGAAATGGCGTAATTTGCGTTTTTTGCCTAGGTTAAAATTAACGTCAAAGTTGGAACGCACCCTAAACATCTCGGCTACTGCCCGCCGCACTCGGACAGATGCCGACGAGAATAAGTTAAGATAAGAGTTTTCTTTACCGCAACCAAAATCCAGCAATGTAAGCCGTATCTACCTAAGTTTGGTGAACCGATATTATTGCCTTCTAGGAACGATTTTCAAAGGCATCCCACCATACGGGCTAGCTATTAGCCTTAGCGGGCTGAGTTTGACCTGTCTAGGTGTTTTTTCAGACATTTCCACCCGATATTTACTTAAAAGCCTCATCATGCACACGCGACTCTGGACTTTGGCGAACCGCATACCTGTGGATGAAAAAAATCCAATTCAAAATAAATCAATATAATTATCAATGTATGTATATGTATGTATATGTAATGCGAATCGTTCGTAGACGAAGCAATTGTCGGAGAACCGTTTCAGACTAAAATTTATAAATATAGTGTATAGTTGGTCTGAGGGCCCACTTCTTGAGATTCTATGAAATTATGCTTGGGATTTAGTGGCTTTTGACATATGGAGAAAAGTATTTTGATGTTACTAGATGGCAAGTACATTAATCACACGGCGCAGTTTTTTTTCATCGTAAATATTTTGTAAGTATTGCATTTTGATGGCCGGGCGTTTGTCGTTCGTGCGTTGAAAGTAGAATGTTCCTTTTTTAAATTATGTTCGGCCGCAGCGGACAGAAAATTGAGGGATCGTGATGACACGATCCCTCAATTTTCTTGAGGAAGGAATCGTTTCCAAAATCAATCTATCATACAATTGAAATTTCCACACTATAGATTAATTATTTTAAAGACAGATAGAAAAACGAATTCTTAACTTTGTTAAAATATGCTAAATTGTAATGAACCGCCTGTGCCCGGAGCACGAGGAGTGTGTTGTCGAAACTTTTGCAACACTTTTGTCGAAAGCGATAAAAATGCTTCAACGACGGCAGTTTTTTACGCCTGTGCGAACGAGGGATTAGTTTATTTTGCGACTTGTTCTCGACAATGAACCCGAGCAGATAATATATTATAATAATTTATTTATTTCGGACATAATCCACTAATGTTTGAGTAACAATGTTCTTAAGACTATGTTAGTATTATTTAAGTTCCAGTGTTTAAGTATGGGCTCATCCATCCTGCCAGTAATAACAGAGAGAAGGACAAAAGCAAAATAAACATAGGACAAGTGCACTGAATGCACTTACAAATGTACTTTCAATCTTTCATCGATGGATCAGGGGGATCTATGAACAGATTATCAACAGCAGATTTAGATATGGTAATATCTTATATCTAAATCTGTGTTTGTTGTTTTATATTTGTGTTGTTTGTCATATTATGCCCGTATCATTGCCCCGTCTCATTGAATTACTAATTCTTCAGCGCTTTTTAATGTCTAGACTGTTGTTGTAAACCGTTAAAAAGCGCAAAGTTGCATATCTGGGACATGTTTTGCGGCACTACCGATATCAGCGATTAGAGGCGGTTTTCACGAAATCCTCAAATAAATATAGAAAGTGGGGATAAAGATCATTGAGGGAAACATAACAGCTTTCATATTTGTAATTAATATGTAATAAATCTTACCAATGCAGTTTCTAGGTCCAAGCCCGAAAGGTATGTAAGCGCAAGGATGTCTTTCTCTAACGTTTTCTGGATTAAACCTCTCAGGGTCAAATCTGTCGGGATCTGGGTAGTTGTTCGGATCACGATGAATGGCCAGCGGAGATATAAATATAACTTGTCCCTTTTCAATTTTCAGATCTAAATCGGGGAATTTATAATCACATTGAGCTCTCCTCTGTAACGAGTCTAGAACGGGATACATACGAAGCGTCTCATCGAAAGCTTTTTCCATATACTTTAGATCGCTAATAGAATCGTAGGTAATCTTTCCGTTGTGTCTCTCGAGGACTTCATCAATTTCTGCCAAGATTTTATCTTGGACATTTACATTGCGAGCTAATTCGTATAACATAAAAGTCATAGCAGTGGCACTTGTTTCATATCCAGCAACGTAGAAAGCGAATGCCTGTCCGGCCATAACATCTTCATTGAAATCTAGTTGCAGCTCTTTTTCATCACTTCGTCTTGTACCCTTAATTTCCCCTTGTTGTTTCAATTCTAATATCAAGTCCATAAAGTCTTTCCTACCGATAGGTACGCCTTTACGGTCGTTCACTACTTTTCTGACTAAATCATAGAAAAAGTTTACTATTGCTTTTGGGAACAGGGATGTGTTAAATTTCTTCATAAGATCAGGATACACCATTATTATTTCGATGAAGTAGCTTATATCAAAGATAAGTTTATCAAACGCTGTGATACTCTTCATAAACTCATGATCTTGCTCAATATCCATGTCTATACCAAAAGCGCAAGCGGATATCGAGCTTATTGTGAATTTCTGAATAAGTTTGTGAACTTCTTGCTCTGGTTGGTCACGGACAATTTTGTCAATGTGCTCCAAGAACATATCAGCGCGCTCTGTCATGAGATATGTCATGTTCTTTAATTTTCCAGACGTGAAAAGTGGAGTAAAATAGTTTCTTAGTACTCTCCACGTGTCTCCGTCAGCGTGGAATAGATTAGCACCTAGGCCATCTTTACTGAAATCAGTTCCACGATCCGTGAATACATCGAAGTCTTTTATCAAAATCTGCTTGATAATATCAAGATCTTTGACCAGTAATATGGGAGTTACCATCGTGTACATGCCAATTACCTTTTCATTTGGAAACTGGTTGTATGCGTCCCTAGATATTTCACCGATGAATTTTCTTCTTCTTGCCATTTCGTAGTAATTACCGAAGAGCGCCATTGGTTCTGGGCCTTTGACATTTTTGTTCTTCCAGTACCGAAGGGTTCTTGTAGAATAATAGTACAATATTGTAATTACAGTAACAAAAAACAGAATAAATGGAATCATATTGAAAATGTTACCTGACTTGACTGTGTCCGAGATAATTATGGTAACAATGAAATGAATCACTATTCCCAGTGCGCTTTTATGCGTGTTGATAAACGGGATTAAACGTATATTTTTAATAGTGCTCGTGTACTTAAAGGATAACATATGATCGATTGACAAAAAGATACCGGGTGCAAATACGTATTACCTAAATGAACGATCCTTATCATAGTTTTGTGTAATATTTTTAATGAAAACAAACATAATGACGTGTGCTTATACACCTATATTTTTTCGAAATAAAGCAAAATTTATAATGTTTATTTCGTATGCAATTAAAATGACAACCTTCAGCAATGTATATGGGAAAGTGGCAGCTATTCCAGTCCGTTGTAGGTCCCGGGGTCGACGCTAGCATCGTCATATATTTGTTCTTGTTTTGACAGATATTTTTCCATAATTCTACACACGTTTTCGCTTGTTATTGTGTTTGTCAATTGAACTCACGACGAAAGCTTAAAGATTAGTGTAAGTCCTTAGAATGGACAACAGGAAGAATGAGACCTAAGTCTCACGAGAGTTGAAATAGCGTCAGCACTAGAATAAATACTGGGCAGTAATCTATTTTTTATATAGGATATAAAAAAACAGTAGGTACCACTTAAACGAAGCTCTTAGAAGCATGCAACAACAGAGGTGCGACTTTGTGTCCTAGGGTCTTTGGCACAGTACACTGTAATCACACTGTCTCTCTCACCCTTCAAACCGGAACACAACAATGCGAGCTGTTGCTGTTTGGCAGCTGAAACAGATGAGAGTGAGATATCCATGCAGGCGACCTTTGTACCAAAGTCTATCCCCATTTCTTTATCGAACAGTTTTTAACATTTTATTTAATTTAAGCGTAATAATAACACAGACCAAAAATAGGCGGGAAGCGTGTCGATGACGATACGAACACTAATTGTTCGCTAGGAACTTAGACCTTGTGAACACAATAAATATTGAAAAGACACAAATATGTGAATATTTCAAAAATGGCTTAACCGATTTGGTTGCCCTATGAACTTAAAAAATCTAATGGCAGATCATACATACCTTTTTAATTTTGTCAAAATCGGACGAACGGTTACAAACATACATATACATTATAATTAAAATTAAAATAAATTAAAGTAGAATTATAGTCCTCGCTCGCATCGCTCGTACGGTCAATTAAAGGGCAAAGAGCAAACCACAGAACAAAATGACCTTACATAATGTGTTATGTGTGGCACATGCATAATCGGGAAAAAGTCGAGATGAAAATACCACAGACATTGGAACGAAGAAGGATATTCAAATTAAATGTTTTATTGCAACGCCGACTGGCAATGCGCTCATGCGAACAAGGCCTTAGTTCGATAAAAAACAATTGCAAACGTAGTTTTAGGTACGGAATGATTTTCGTTCATTACTTTTTATCAAAATTACAAACAATCTTATCGCTACAATTAATTACGTTCTTAACCTTGTTTAAAATGACATTTTATATATTATATACATAAGCCCCCCGCGAACACATGAGATAGGTCATTTTATCATCATCATATCGAGTGTGTTATTGCTAACACTGGTGTTAGATTTTATTCTAGTCGCCTAAAGGCATCTGATATTACTGTTACGACCCCGCCATTTTGTGTCAGGTAGTCGGATATACACTAGTGAAGTGTCCACCAGTGTGCAGGTTTCCTCACGATGTTTTCCTTCACCGGAAGCAAGTGGTGGTCGATGACTACTATACATGAGTCAGATTGGTATAAAAACTCATGTCGCATGAGTAGGATATAATTTAACATGTATTAAATACATATTTTAAAGTACATAACGTTACTATGAAAAGTGAATTCGAAGGAATTTTTAGTTTATTTATGACAATTTCCTGCTTATAGAACCATTGACTACCGTGGACATCGTAAAAGTCGACTAAGGGTTAAAAAACCTTGAGTCGTCAGCTAAAATACTGTTAGTATTAGTATTTCCAAAAAGGGACATAAAACATGTCCTTGCAGTAAATCGTTCACTAGTTCCCACATCTGTAGCCGTTCCTAGGTGCACCATCAGTAAAAAAAAAAGCATTGTTATCGAAACTAAACGTGTGCAAAACGTGTGTTCAGCTCAATTCGGTTGAAGACATCCGCTTCAAAATTGAGTTACAAGATTCCGCTCGAACAGAAATAGGGATACATAGTTTCATTGCAACTTTGCAAGTTAAATTATATGCTTGTAAAAACGTATGTCTCGAATCGAGAGAAATTATAGATAGCTATCTATAATTTAAATATTATTTAAATATTATTATACAAATTATACTATTTTAATACATTAAGATTACTCTTTATTCGTCTTGGCGCAAAATGTCCTTTTCTTACAATGTCTTTTCTCATAATGTCCTTTTCTCGAAATGTTCTTTCTCAAAATTACGATTTCTCACAATGTCCTTTTCTCATAATGACCTTTTAATAAAAAAATCTGTTTTAATCAGTTATTTATCTAAAATATCATCAAATATACACAGGGACGTTTTGAGAAAAGGACATTATGAGAAAAGGACATTTTGAGAAAGGACATTATGAGAAAAGGACATTTTGAGAAAGTACATTTCGAGAAAAGGATATTATGAGAAAGGACATTTTGCGCCAAGACGTATTTATTCTTAGCGTCCAAAGCAAATCAGTCAAGAAAAATATTACATTAAATTTAAATGCTGAAACATCAATTAAATTTTGTTATTACCAAAAAATCCCATTGGACTGTAACGCATGACATTGAACCGATAATAAAATTATAATCACATTATTAGGCTGGTTCCACACTCACGCGGTTGAACAGAGTCGCCCGCCTCGATTACAGTATGCAATTTGTGACTGCAACAGATCGGGATGCAGGTATATAAAAAAAGCAGATTAAGAATTTATTTTTTAACCCCCGACGCAAAAAGTCTGGTTAACTGTCTGTCTGTCTGTGTACGTGGCAAGATAGCTCATCAATGGGTGAACCGATTTGGATGCGTTTTTTTTAAAATCAAAATCAAAATCAAAATCAAATCATTTATTCAGAAATTAGGCCTTCACAGGCACTTTTTCACGTCATAATCTAAATTAAATGATGTTTATCAAAGCTACAAACTACTAGCATTTCGGAACGACCACTGCTGAGAAGAAATGCCGAAAGAAACTCATTCAAACAGTGTTGGTCCCTATTATGCCAGAAGGGCTTACCATTTTTTAAATATAAATATAAATAATACCATTTTTTAAATATAAATATTAAATATAATTATTTGATAGCTAATATGTATGCGATGGTTCTTGATGTGTTTAATCAAAATCGGTTCAGCCGTTCAAAAGCTGTAGCGAATATTGAAAGTCGGGGGCTTTTTAATTTGTGTCACTAATAAACTTGTTTATAGTACGATTTTTTTTATAATTTGGAATGTATAAGTCTATCCAAATTGTAACTACTTTTATCTACTGGTATATTTGTGACTTTGGGACCATTCGTAAAACGAATGTGAAACCAATCAAAATCAAAATCAAATCATTTATTCAGAAATTAGGCCTTCACAGGCACTTTTTCACGTCATAATCTAAATTAAATGATGTTTACCAAAGCTACAAACTACTAGCATTTCGGAACGACCACTGCTGAGAAGAAATGCCGAAAGAAACTCATTCAAACAGTGTTGGTTCCTATTATGCCAGTAGGGCTTACCATTTTTTAAATATAACCAACCTAAATGACTTTTCATCGAACCAAAAACGCGTTCAATTTGCTTAATGATGTTAGTTTTGATAAATGTCACCCACGCAGTGTTGACGTCAAATCTAGATAATAAAATAATAAACTAATGCATGTATTTGTATGTCTTTTTGTATATTTGAAAAATAAATTTTCAGTTTTAATGTGCGTCTAATGGTATGACGGGGAAATGGCTAAAATAACATAATTTCACTATTGTATTTATAATTTGTTTTTTTCTTTCTCCTTTATCTCCGTTTTTACGATTTCAAGCTGTCGAAGCCCAGGATCCGCTGTCCTACTTTTTCTCTTCGACTTCGCGCGGTCATCGGCGTCGCTATTTGTCAGAGCATTGGCACCCATATCGTCCTTGACGACATCTAGCCAGCACTTCATTCTTAGCTTTGCCCCTTCTGCCAGGACCAGGAGGAACAACATATCCAGGCATTTGACGACCTCGGTAGCGCAGTGGTAAAATGCTTGCCTCTGAACCGAGAGTTCCCGGATTCAATCCCCGGTCGGGTCATGTTGAAAAATGATATTTTTCTGATTGGCCCGGGTCTTGGATGTTTATCTATATATGTATTTATTATAAAAATAGTATCGTTGAGTTAGTATCCCATAACACAAGTCTCGAACTCACTTTGGGGGCTAGCTCAATCTGTGTGATTTGTCCTAATATGTTTATTTATTTATTATTTGTTTTTTATGCAATTTACCGGTTTGCACAAGCGCAGGCGGCACTCCTGGAGTTTGTCAGCTAGGACACGAACATGAAGACTGCAACGAATGTGCAATTTGGAAAATAATCGAATGTTACTATGTAAACCAACTGTTGGGCATTTCTGAATTTGAATAGTGTGGTTAAATCGATTCCTGAGTCAATAGTTTCTTGTCACTTCTCCCCCAACCACTCGCTTCCAGGTAATTCGTGCCTATTTAACTAAGTAGGTGTTAACACCTATTTAAATAGGCTGATGCAATGACATTGTCTCTTTCTTGTATTAATATAATTCATGTAGGTACTTATTTTTCGCCGATCGATCTTGCTTATAATAGCATAGCTTGTTAGTGTCTAAAATGGTTAAAACTTGTGTTGAGTGCTGATTTAAGTGCTATATAATATTTTTTAACAACACTCGGACTGAATAAATTCTTCTAATTTTAAATATAGAAGACATTCGATGTGTTTATTTTTTTAATACCATTGAAATAAAAGGAATTTTAAAATTCACAGGAATTTTAAAAATTCCACCACAGCTCGTTTCGACTTCTTAAAAAAACTGAAGCTTCTCTTTACCTCGTAAAATTAAGACAGTATTTCATAATTGGGCACTTATATAACTTAAACAAAACCCTTGTAATTGTTATCATTTAAGTAAATTCAACATTCATTTAAATTGTGAACAAATCTGAAATGGAAATCATTATTATTACGCTTACGCTTTTTGTTCACATTTTCTGAGAAATGTAAAGTTGCCGTAGACTGTTGTCTAAAACGGAACGGTCTGGTTAAGATGGCGCTCTCGGCTCACTAGCGCCACCATCAAATGTTTATCAATTTATTTTATTTGTCAGCGAAAACTAAAAGATTTATTTATAAATTACAAGCCTTTCACTCGCGGCTTCGCCTGCGTAAATTTCCCACAGGAACAGCTATTTCTCCGGGATGAAAGGTACCCTATGTCCTTCTCCACACTTCAATCTACATGTATGCAAAATTTCAAGAAGAGTTCAAGAAGATTGGATTTTCACGCTTTATATATACTCAAGTAGATATAAAGCGTTTAGGAAACAAATTCTATTTCGTATTTATAATAGGAATATGATAAGATAATCGACACAAAATTTTGGGGAGCTATAAGTTTAACTGTATCCGTATGTCTGTCCGATTGGCAATACCGATTGTAATCTGAGTTCTTTTTTATTTGAAACAGATTTTCCTTCTATAAAACTTTAAAAATAACTTAAGCAAGTCTATTAATGTGAGATGTCCACGATCATTTCCAGGTAACCGCAAGTTTAAGTGGTATACAAGAAACGGTAAAACCGAAGTTCGTTGTGTTCGAGGAAACAATAAAATTGATTGTCTTTAAATTGATTTTTAAACAAAGCGGGTAATTACTGGATACATCCAGTAAACTAGACTAAATACTTACATATTATAAAATAGTTTTCTAACGCGTATGTCTGTTTGTCCACGAAAAACTCAGAAACCACTGCACAGATTTAAAAGCGGTTTTCACTAATAAATAGCGTGATTGCTGAGGAAGGTTTAGGTGTAATCAATACTATTATATGAGGTAAGCGTTTGTGAGTTTGTATGTTTGTGGCGGGTAATCTTCGAAACTAACGAACCGATTTTAAAAATGTTTTCACCGTGAGAAAGGTCCATTATCCAAGATTGCTATAGGCTATATTTTATCTCAAAATTACCACGGGAGCGAAGCCCCGGGCAACATCTAGTTTATTATGTTTTTATTAGAGCGAAGCCGGGACGGGCCCCTTGTAAAAAATAAATTTAAGTAACTTTAATATTTTCTTTATCTAGTCTATGGTTACTGTGTCCCACTGCTGGGCAAAGGTTTTGAGTTTTTTGCGAACTCTGATAGGAATCTTCGTGGGAATTTGTCAATATCGTCCCGCCATCTCTTACCTTGTCAGTTTGACAAGTCGCAAATTCACATGTGAATCTTAAAATAATAAAGTTTATTTTTTTACGTTAACACCGGGTTTCGCGGCGTCACAGTTCCGAATGTAACAGAAAATGCAAAAAAAGTGCTACAAGTTTTGATACATTGATTAATTTCACTATTACATAAAAAAAATATTTCATATAATTGAAGGGTGCTCGTGCAAAAGCACCAACAGAACAATCTATCCGTCACTAATATTAATAAGAAAGTCTGTCTGTCACGCTTTCACTCCCAAACGATTGGTCCGATTTTGAACAAATCTTATATGGATTAGTTAACGACCCGGGACGAATAAAGTCACATACACACATATGTAATGTAATGAAAATAAATCAATAAAACATAGGTACGCTAACGCAGATGGAGCAACAGATAATAAAATACAAAAAAAAAACCTTTAAAAATATTTTTCATGTATGTAAAGATGTCAACATTCTATTTCCATTTCAAAAATAGCATACTTTATCGCCTCATTAAGTTCCTATTAAAATTCTATGCTTTATCAACTATATTTCACTTAGATAAGCTTTTGTTAAGTGAGACATTTAGTTAAAGTAATAGTCTACTGGGACTTATTTATTTACTCTGTGGTTTTAGATTCGCGAACAATGCTTAGTCAGAAAAACAAAACATTTTTGCCAAAATATGAACGTAGATTTTGGCAAAAAAAAGACTTAATTTTCTTTAATATTATAAATGCCAAAGTTTTATTGTCTGTCAGGGATACACCGCTGGGCCGCTTATGGTGAAATTTGGAATATAGTTGATGACCCAGGGTCAAGAAAGGTAAAGAGATCTACCTCGGGTGGAGCTACGGGCAAGTACTAGTTGAGTATTGATTTAGTACGCAGGTTTATTACCAGAGGATTCATAATTTAATACTCAACCAGTTCTTGCCCGTAGCTCCCCCGCTGTTTTGTCTGTTCATATGTATTCTTAGATCTTAATACTATGCAACGGATTGATGCGAGGTTTTTTAATAGATAAAGTGATTCAGAGGCAGATTTATGTGTAAAATTTGTTATGGTTTTCCCCGAGCGAAGCCGGGACGAACCGTTAGTTTCATAGAAATTAACCAAGCAGTTTTTATTATGATTTAATCAGTGTCTTTTTAAAAAATATTTTTAAATTCTGGTTAAAACATACAAAACTGTGTATGACACAAACCATGCCAACAAAAGCTGCAACCGGCTCGTAATAAATTATTTAACTTCCTCTGTCAGCACAAAATTCACGGTTTAAAGTTAACTGTACTGGGTTAACACAAAAACTTGGGGATGTATCTCTGTGAAATAACATGCTTTAGGAATTAAGTTCGGTGCAATTTAACTTGAAATAAATAACTAGTTTATTTTATTTTTTTAATAGCTATAACAGCACTGCTGGGCAAAAGCCTCCCCTTTTTCCACGTGTCCCTTTCTTTGGTCTTCTCCATCCAATGTCGAATGCCCTAAGCTCATCCGACAATTTAGTCCTAGGCATACCTCGCTTTCTGTATCCCTCAGTTGGAATCCAGGTTGTAAGAATGTGGGTCCATCTCTCAGGCTGCATTCGGCAAACGTGATCCGCCCAGTTCCACTTTAGCCTAGCCACCTTTTCTCCTACATCTGCATGTCAACAAGCCGCGCTTCGGGGCTTCACTCCCATGGGAATTTCGTGATAAAAAGTACCCTATGTGTTATTCCAGATTATAGTCTAGCCCCGTAATAGTCTGCCGTCCGTGTTCACGGAAGGTGGTTCTCAGAGCGATACGAGCGCGTTGCGGCCGCGCCGCCAATACGATCTGTCAATTTTCTTGAGGATAATCATTTCCAAAAACAGCCATTCATAAAAATTTACATTCACACAGTACACATTAATTATTTTTAAACCCGACTCTGCTTCATAGCCATATTCCTCATGACTGAGGGTCGTGGTCATTACGTGGAATGGAACATACGTAACAACTTTCTTGTCATTATTAATGGAGTGGTTTGCCATTGCCTTCTCCATTTCAAATACAAGTTAATAATCAACAAGTGTGCAGGTTTCCTCACGATTGTTTTTTTTTTTTGACCTTTCGATCCACAGGCGGGGGTCTTAACGACGACCTCGGTGGCGCAGTGGTAAGGTTCTTGCCACTGAACCGAGAGGTCCCGGGTTCGATCCCCGGTCGGGTCATGATGGAAAATGATCTTTTTCTGAATGGCCCGGGTCTTGGATGTTTATCTATATATGTATTTGTTATAAAATATAGTATCGTTGAGTCAGCATCCCATAACACAAGTCTCGAACTTACTTTGGGGCTAGCTCAATCTGTGTGATTTGTCCTAATATATTTATTATTTATTATTATTATCTTAACCATTACACCATCACCGATTAAATCCGACAGAAAAACGAATTTGTCTTTGTTAAAATTTGAAAATATGTAAAGACCTCTAGACCTCTAGACACGTGGTAGGAAATACTTGCATCTTATTATTCTGAACGGGAGCACAGTTCAATCTAAGAGCAGAGTCTGTCCTAATCTCGGTGATCCCGGAATCCCGGTATTACTACAGCCTAATCCCGGAATCTCTGGCTTATTTCTCTAACCTGGACTAATTTAAACTTGGGGACATGTTGCTCTGTTTACTTATTTACTTTGATGGGATTACTCACCAGTACTTTCTTTCTTATCAAATGTAATAGAACTAATAGGTAATGTTCAATTGTATTGAAGCCGCGTAAAAGCATCTGACTATCGCGGTAATGTATGCGGGTCGTTGGTGTCTTTGAACGATTAACACCCCCGACGCAAAAAGAGGGGTGTTATAAATTTGACCGCTAAGTCTGTCTGTCTGTGTACGTGGCACCGTAGCTCATCAACGGGTGAACCTATTTGGATGCGGTTTCTTTTATTTGACAGCAAAATTTTATGCGGTGTTTTTTTTTAGACATGTTTGATCAAAATCGGTTCAGACATTCAAAAGTTGTAGCGAAATATTGAAAGTCGGGGGATTTTTGATTTGTCTAACATATAAACTTGTATTATCTGAAGGACAACACACGTTAAACATTAAAGCCATCTCATTGCTCAGTCGTTTTAGCTCCGTTGCGCTCCGTTGTTTTAATGGGTTGCGAAGTTTGCTTAACATCAGGCAAACCTCATACACGTTTTGGTATTCTATTATTAATATAATGCGAAAGTTTGTGAGGATAATTGTGTGTATGTTTGTTACTCTTTCACGCAAAATGTACTGGACGGATTGTTATGAAATTGGGTATACACCCAAGACAAGACATACCCGTGTGGGTACAATATAACCAGGAATTATCACATAGGATACTTCTCTATGCAATATGTCTATTTCTTCAGATAAAATATAGCTTATAGCAATCTTGGATAGGTAATGTACCTTTCTTACGGTGAAATAATTTTTGAAATCGGTTTGGTAGTTTCGGAGTTCAAACATACAAACTTACAAATGCTTACCTCTTTATATAATAGTATAGATATAGATAGGGACTAAAATGTATTTAAAGTAAATACATGGTAAAAGATTATCTTATAACAAACCGTACGTAATTTGTTAGCAGAAACAGAAACCTTTTAAAAATTACATATCGTACGAAAGCACTTTTTCTTTGAAGCGATAACCCTAAGCCTCGGAGCGTACGCCGTTGGAAAATAAAACTTAAGCAATGCATATAAAGCTGCATTTTAATTAACACGGTAAATAAAGAACACCTTTAATTAAGGCTATGTTTAAGCACACACTTTGTGGTGTCTTCCCCCTTAAATAGCTTCAGGGGTTGAAATATGTAGCTTTGGTTAAACCACCCCTATTTCGGGTAACGGTGAATTTGAAATAACATCTTTTTCCATAACTTTATTCACCAAGTAGTACTTAGGGTTCGTATATAATGCGATTCATTCTTCGTTCGTCCTGAAATCTTGTCCCACATTCCAAAAAAATCTTTGTCGTTTTTATATTCCTGCTTCGTCCCAGTTCTCAAGTAAGTAACTTTACAGCTAACAATAAATATTTTTGTGAGAATGATCAATACATATAATAAAATAGTAGAAAAAACTCTGTACATTAAATATATTTATATAAAAACAAAATTAGGCGAGTCATAAGTAATAAAGTAAAAATTTGTCAAAAAATCTGTCTGTTTGTCTGTGTAATTATAATATTATTCAATTATATCTCACGGAAAAAGGTATAAGTGGCTATTTTAAATAGCTGACATACAAGATACACCTTACCTCTTTTCTGTACGAAAATGTATTTATTTATAAAGAAAATTATTTATAAAAAGCAATGAGCCCAACGTGTTATACAAAATGGGACGAAGCAATAATAAAATAATAAAATTTTCACATCGAGACGAAAGAAGACGATATTGTTTGGGATGAACGGAGAAAATTATTAGTGGGACAAATCTCAGTGGTACGAACGAAGAATGAATTTACAATGATTGCCAGTTCCCCACTGTCGCCGCCGGACGACGCATATGCGTGAACATTGCGTAGCTAGTATGAGTGCTTTTATTTTAAAAACCACCAATGTATACCGAATCCGCCAAAGTTTGACGAACTGTTCGATGACAGTGTGTTTTTACTAATATATCTTACTCTCTCTAATCTTCCTGATAGCGGTGGGACCACGCAATAATAAACTTCACAGGTGGGACTGAACTGAAGATACCCCCTCTACATGGCCTGTCTAGAAAACGCCAACAAATAAATTTTTGAATATCCTTCCCTTCCCGGGTTCGATCCCCGGTCAGGTCAACATGAAAAATGAACTTTTCCAGATTGACCTGGGTGATGGATGTTTATCTATATGTATATGTTATAAAATATAGTATAGTTATCCCATAACACAAGTCTAGAACTTACTTTGGGGCTAGCTCAATCTGTGTGATTTGTACATACATATTCATTTATTATTTATTTATATCAATGCGATTCGTTCTTTCCACCTTTTTTCTTTGAAGCACTAGTGTTCTAGTGGTTAAGACCGTCCGCCAATGATCGAAAGTCCCAAGTTCGAATCCTACTCGCGCCCCATGAGTTTGTATTCTGTAATTTGTGTCTGAACAATTGAATTCTGAACTGAAAAATTGTAATTTGATTTGAGTATAGTAGTTTTCATAGCTTCACCACTTGCTTCTGGTGAAGGAAAACATCGTGAGGAAACCTGCACACTGGTGGACACTTCACTAGTGTATATCCGACTACCTGACAATAAATGGCGGGGTCGAAAACAACGTGCGGAAGGAAGCAAAATACTGGTTCAGTTTAAGTGTCATTTCGCGGCGTCAAAAACTCGAATGCAACCGCGAGAATGATACAAAGATATAAATCAAAGAAGACCAGTGACCTGAACTGTGGCTATAAAAAAATCTCAATAACAATCTGCGCATGACCAATCAATTCATAATACTAACAAAGATTTACGGTCTCCGTGACATGAGATTGACCGACAAACGTATAGAATTTTATTAGACGTATAACATTACTAGATTTTGCCCCCAGCTTCGCCCGTATATATTTTGTGCGTCCGCTCATAACTTATTATCGAAATTTCGGGTTCTAAGCAACGTATTGCGATGAAACCTTTACCAGATTTTAAGTTAGATCTTCCTCTATACAACTGCAAAAACCACATCATTTTTTCTTTTATTGGGGTCAACGATAAATTTTAAATTATTTTAAAAAATAAAATGTAAGACAAAAGGGTAAATTAAACGTTAACCACATTTTAAAATTGCGCGATGATAATGCGCGTGTTGCGCAAACAAACATACAGACAAAAGATCCCCTATAATTATTTTTCCTTATATATATGTCGTATGACATAGCCCACTTACAGTTTTATTAAATGTGTAGATATCGATTGTTCATAGTCGTATTCCTCATGGCTGAGGGTCGTGGTCATTACGTGGAATTAAACACACACAAAAACTTTCTTGGCATTAGTAATGGAGTGTCTACCTTAGCATTACCTTCTCCATTTCATACACAAGTTAATAATCAATCAGTGTGCAGGTTTCCTCACGATGTTTTCCTTCACCGGAAGCAAGTGGTGGTCGATGAAAGTTACTATACATGAGTCAGATTGTTATACAAACTCATGTCGCACGAGTAGGATTCGAACCTGGGACTTTCCGATCCACCATTACACCACCACCGCTTAGATATAGATAGCATTATAGTATATGTGGCTTATTACATCTACTCTTGGCTCTGACTAACCCGTAAGACATAAAGACGTGATACTGTAATTGTAATAAATTGAGATTACAATACAGTCATTATCAGACGAAGTGGAGAGGAAAAAGTAGGAAAGCGAACCCTGGGCTCCAACGCGCGGATGCTAAGGAAGAATTGAATTTGTAATAAATTCATGAAGCAAAGAGTGGGATTCAAACTTGGAATTTGTGAGCAGAAGAACAAATTACGCCACATGACCACCACGGATGTCCTGTTAAAAATACATAAAAAAAAATCTCATTTTATTCCATTTCTTATTCAAATAATTACTCAAACTTTGTTAATAAGAATTGCAATCGTGACTTGGATCATCCGTGAGTGAGACAATGTATAAAATGGATTGAAAATAATTCTAATTACTTTCTACTTGGAGGAGGAAGTTTCGGCCGTAGACTTGTGATGGCGGTAGACTTGTCGCGATATTAAATTAAATAAAAAAAAGCGCCTCGCCCATTAAGGGTTCCGTAGCAGCAAGTAACATAACATAAAAGTACTTGTTGATCGATGTTTTAAGAAATAAATAAATATTCTTTTATATTTTTATATTTACGTTAAAAAATACTTACTAGTTCTCGTTCTAACCAATTTTTGGTATTGAAAATTTTTTGAGTTTCAGTTCTAAGTATGGGGAACCCCAAAATTTATTGTTTTTTTTTTCTATTTTTGTGTAAAATCTTAATGCGGTTCACAGAATACATATACTTACCAAGGATTAGCTAGCTAGGTAGATTGCTCATTAGACATTTCGCTTTGTTGGACATTTTGTTACTTAGACTTTCTGATCGGGAGGTGTTTCAACACTAAAGTGGCTGTGACATACGGACAGACAGACACGACGAATCTATAAGGGCCATTTGGCTACGGAACCCTAAGCCGCAGCGGTCGTAGAATAACAAATGAACACTATTTTGCACTTAATACTTGTTTAGATTAGGTTCTTATACAATTCCTATACGAATAAGTACTTTTTGTCAAGAGTGTGAAGAAAACGGATTTTGACCGACAAGCACTTTCCTAATTCGTATAGGAATTGTATCAGAACCTAACCAGTATTAAGTGCAAAAGTTCATTTGTTATTCTACGACCGTTGCGGCCACGCTGTCATTACGATCATTATTACGTCCAATTTTCATAAGGAAGGAATCATTCCAAAATCAATCATTCATAAAATATACATTATCACAGTATTATCACAGTACAAATTAAACAAATTCATGAATTCAAGAAATTAATACTTGTCTTTGATAAATTATAATGACAGCGCTACTGAAGCGGTCGAAACGCTCTGAGAAACATCCTTACGGGTGAATTTCACGAGCGTTTGAAAGCGGCGTGTAGCGTTTCATTCGTGTCCGACTTTTTTTTAAATAAAGAATATATTTTTTTAATTAAACTTTTTCAAATTGACATTGTACCAGTACTTTAATTATTTATAAAATAGGATAACTAAATTGATTAATGTGTATGGTACAATTTAATGAGAACCCGCGACGGAGTTGAAAACGCTCGTGAAATTCACCTTTACACGCTTTATCTGCTAAATCAACCATCTTGAGCACAAAATATTTCATCATCATCAAGCACAAAATATTTTTTAATCACTGTTCCTTTTTTTTTGTGTCTTTTTACGAGTATTTGTCTATTGTTTCATAAATCTATGGTTCTGAGGACCTCAAGGGATATTGTTAAAAGTTTTCAGTGCTCGGCTTTTTTTATTTAAGACTGTTCTCTCGAATTTTGTATGGAGTTTCCGTGGGTATTGGTCGTCAAGTTTTAACTAGGCCACTCTAAACTGTCCGAGTGTTTGGTCGCTTGTATTCTATACCGATGGAAAAGAAGGTTTTTGTATTGCACCACATGCACTCGTACACGAATATGAAAGAGAATTCAAAAATTCAATAAATCTATATATACTCGTATATTTTTATATACGGACATACCTACTCAAGTCCTTCTCTTCTCTTATAACATTATCCAATATTGCTATAAGTTATATTTTATCTGAAGAAATAGACATACTGCATAGAAAAGTATCCTATGTGATAATTCCTGGTTATATTCTACCCTCACGGGTATGTCTTGTCTTGGGTGTATACCCAATTTCATAACAATCCGTCCAGTACATTTTGCGTGAAAGAGTAACAAGTATTCACACATACATCCTCACAAACTGTGACCTTAGTGACTGACTGACAGACAACGTACAGTCGAAACTAGTGGGCGTAGGAAGCTGAAATTTGGCATGTAGGTGGCCTGGGGAGTGTAGGTGAGCAATAAGAGAGGATTTTTGGAAATCCCACCCCGAGGGGGGTGAAAGGGGTGAAAAAGTTTTATCTGAAAGTTCTATATCGTTGAAGTTGGTGACTTGAAAATTTGGATTTTAGTTGTTTACAACAAATTAATAAAAACGTGTTTCAGATTTTTTTGAAAATTAACCCTCAACCCCTTCAAAAGGGGGTAAAAAATAGTATGGGACGTAATGAAATTTTCAAGCTGAAAATTGGTAAACATATTCTTCATAGTTTTCCTTAAAGAATGGCCGAGATTTTACTATGAAATTCACGCGGGCGAAGCCGCGAGCTAAAGCTAGTTAATATCACACAGTTGTAAAACTATATTAGTAAAATAAAAAATAAATTCTGTACTTTCTCTGTCATGTTACATTCTGGGTCGTGAAGCCGCGAAGCCCGGGGTCAGCGTGAAAGGGATGGAGTATACGGAGTGACATTCTGCGGCGGAACCACACGCCACACACCTGAATACAAATTCTTTATTATATTATAAATGAAATACAATATAATTTTTCGTCAGCAAACAAAAAAAATTAACCTACAATCGATTCTTGATTTGAAAATTAACTAGGTCATCTTTAGAGGTCAAAAAATACCCTTAAAAAGCCAGGAAAGGTAACCGTCCATTATTCGATTCCCTGCTCGGCCATTCCCCCGAATCTTGTTAGGTTGCAGTTAAACTAATCCTGATTTATGCATTGTTAGCCCACGGTTTAGAGGAAGTATGAGCATGTAGAGCGCGCAGCACACTGTCAGAATGTATACAGAATAGATAGAAAAATAATTTATTAAAAGAAACCTTAAACACACAAATTATATACAAACAAGTTTATTTGTTAGACAAATTAAAAATCCCCCGAATTTCAATATTCATTTCGTTATAACTTTTGATCAGCTTAACCGATTTTGAACATATCTAAGAACTACCGCATAAAAATAAAAAAAAAAAACGGTTCAGCCGTTGATGAGCTACGGTGCCACGTTCACAGATAGACACACAGGTTACACACTTAGCGGTCAAACTAATAACAACCCTCTTTTTGCGTCGGGGGTTAAAAATAGAACTTAATAACAAGATTAAATATATAAATAACAGCTATTGCTATTAATTCATTCTGCCTGTCTGTATATGTGGATATTTAAAATTTATAAGTGTAACCACTTATAAAATTTTGTTTTTTGGTTTTCAAGAACGTTCTAATATAGTTTTATTTAACTTTAATTAGTTAAAACATATTTTATTCAGATTAATTTAAAATGTAGTAACGAAAAAGAAATACAAAATTAAAATTAGACTATTTTTATTTAAGTGCATATTTATTTACTTATTTCTAAATGTTACTCATGAAATATAATTAAATGTCACTTTAATTCATCAGTTTTATTAGTTACGCGCTTAACTATTGACATATTTTTGTATTGGCCGATTAAAGTATATTAGGAATTATTTTTTAACTCCAAAATTGACAGAATATCACAGTCATACAAGCTCCACATATTTCTTTTGTTTATGACATTATATATATATATAAAAAAAGAATATACTATTCCCGAAGCGCGCTCTATTCACAGTACTTACGCTGAGCTCTGGCAATTTTCTGCTCTTGATTATCTTCATTATTTTGCGGGATGTGATATGTGTTTTCGGCCTTAATTTATATAAAAAGAAAACTAAGAAAACACGCATTTTCACAGAATTCTGGGAAGATTAGAAGTTAAGTAGTACAGTAAGTAAGATTGGTCGGACAAATGAAGTCGGACCACGCGGTCAGAGTGTAGTCAACACCATATTAAATTTTAGAGATGTTATATGTAAATAAAACATCGGCCGAGATTGCACAAGATTTGAGTTATATTTTGATTTCGTTGAGAGCGAAAATTGTATTTGGTATCCAGCCTAGACGGAAGAGAGAAAAGTCAAGATGACATTTTCTTTTTTAATTTAAGATTGCGAGCGTGTAGTCCAACAAGAGACATGCCTGACGTGCTGCGACGTGCGTCAAGCACGTCCGTGTCAACTGACGTTGACGTATAGTAATCAACCAATCTTAAAATATTGTATGTATGGATTTAGTACGCACTTCGTACGGCAACTACTAATGCCATTATTATATGTTACAAACTGCGTGTATTTTGTGTAATTTGAAACACGGAGAAGGACATGAGTAGGTACATTTAATCCCGGAAAAATAACTGCTCCCGTAAAAACCACGCGGTCGAGGCTGCGGGTTGTACAGATAGTCTTTACTATTATTATAAAGAAGTTAGGGTTTGTGAGTTTGTATGTTTATAGCGGGTACCTAATGTTCCAAGCTACGGAACCGATTTCAAAAATTATTTCACCATTAGGTACATTATCCAAGATTGCTATAGGTTATATTTTATCTCAAAATTCCCACGGGAGCGAAGCCCCGGGCAATATCTAGTGTAATATAAATATGGACTTTGAAGTCCACATAGTATATTACATAGTATGCGGAGATCTGGGTCTATATTTAGCCGTCACATCGGCAAAGGTAGTGTTAATTACTGTAATTCAGTTTAGTCTAACTGACGGACATGCAGTGAATGTTGAGTATAAGGAAAGTATTATATCTTCAAATTAATTATAGAATAGTTTATTGGATTGAGGTCGTGTATCGTGTTTTGTAGTTCTTTCGCTGATGAACGTTTTTTGTGACAATTCTTTGAACTATATTGAAGCTGGCTGTCAAGTGGTTCAGACCATCCCCGCCTATGATCGAAATGTCCCAGGTTCGAATCATTCGTGGCACATAAGCTTATATACCAATACTAATCATTTACATTAGTTTTCATAGACCTTTTGCTTCCGATGAAGTAACAGTTGACAGTTTAAGTTAACTAGCATTAAGTTTTATTAATATATAAACATATTTTAAATTATAAGATTATTTTAATTAATCATTAATTATAATAATTTAAAGAAAGTTGATTAACGGACAGACAAGTTTTGAAAAGAAGGGGTAGTATGGTGGGGAGGTGGTTATTCGGGCAGTGTCACGAGCGGGGCATTCGGTCCTGAGCAGCGACAGTGTTAACACTATCGACATTGTCACTCAATGGCAGTTAATCCATAAGTGGACGAATATAAGAAAGTATTGTTTATTTTACAAAGTAAAATAAACTGGTGTCGTGAGTATTTAGCGGTTTGATTTTACACTAGTGTTTATGCCGAATACTCGCCACATTTACGTAGGTGCTCGTAAGAGTTTTATCAGGTTACTATACGATTTTTTAATGATCTTATAGTACTAAAGACTATAGTAACGATTGGATGATAAACACCTAGTGTTGCCAACCACGAAGACAACGCCTTTATTATCTTAAGTTTATTGACAGACAGACTTGTGTGAGCGAAAGGGAAATGTAGTCTTTCTCTATCTGTCAAACCAAATCGGACGGACATGCGGGGAGTAACCCACAATCTCGTCGGGTGAACTTTATGACTCATAAATAGTGTCTTGTTACGATATTAGCCTATCCGGTACGTGTTTATGACGTTAACGCGTTGTTTCAATAAGTACTTAATTGGAACGTAATAAAATTCATTGGTCAACTGTAGCTAGTCAAAATGTTTTGCAAAATTTACACATATAACACACCCAGAACTGTCGACAAAATGAAAATAAGTAAAAATATAATATTATATTTGCCTGCCCTGGGAATATCGAACATAGGACTTTAGATGGCTTGCAATATTTATTCTTTACAGGAAACCTGGGCTTCAGACTGTGAATGCAACAAGAATGGAAGAGAGAGAGAATATTACACGTCTTTTTTATTTCGTATCTAATGTGTTTTGTTAACACTACATGCAAAGGCATCTAACATGGCTTTTATCATTAACTAACGCCATCTAGTGAAAAGTTCGTTGTATACATACTAGTAAACTAACCTCAACCTGTGTGCAGGTTTCCTCGCGATGTTTTTATTCATCTCAAGCAAGTGGTGGTCTATGAAAACTTTACAATATGAGTCTACATATCAATCTGGTACACAAAACGCGGCTTGATTAGAATTCGAACCTAGGACTGTTCACAGGCACCTTAACCGCTAGACTGTTTCAAATGTCACAGGTGAAGCAAGTTTACGCGTTGCGAATGCACTTAGGAATGGCCTTTAGACATGACAAACTTGTCTGTTGTTAAGGAGGTCATCTTTAAACTTTGTAATTTATGAAATAGTTACTTGAAGAGGGAAAATGCCAGGACATGATGTTGCCACGTCTTCCGTAGACCGGCAAATTAAAGAAACAAAAATCTGGCTATGTAGCCCCTCCCTAGCACTGGCAGAAGGGACAACCTAAGAAATGCTGGCTTGATGTCGTCAAGGATTATATGCGTGCCAATGGTCTGACACCTGCCGACGACCGTGCGAAGTGGAGACGAAAAAGTAGGAAAACGAACTCTGAGCTCCGACGCTCAACGGCTGCCGAAGTAACCAGAAATACGCTCAGATGAGACAGAGTTGAAACCCCAAAGTTGAAATTGTGTGTGTGTGTGGTTTTTCTCTACCTAGATACGGCGAATCAAATCCATCACTACTCATATGAGCATAAATAAACATAGTTACGTTGATCCATGAGTAAAGTCTTCAATTTGGATCAACATGGGTGTCGATAGATCTTCGTAATCTGAGTTGGGATCAAAATAGAAATTATGATCATGCGTTTCATATGTGATTACGAATATCTTACAATGTTTGTTGAAAATTATGAATTATCGAAGACTATTGTTTTTATTGTTGCTTTCTTCTTTTTTATCGAATCTCTCTCTCTCTCTCTCTCTCTCTCTTTCTCTTTCTCCTATTTATGTGTTCCGATTTACATACTTTATATTTATTGACGTAATTATAATATAATATTTACATTTTTGTGACGGCGCGAAACCCGGAATCATAATAAACCTTTCGAAGATTCTGCTGTTTTTACACACCAGCCGACTTCCTGAGGTCAATCCTTGGAAATGCCATTGTTACCTATCAGCTGCCAAGAGCATGTGTCCCTTAGTCTCCTCTCTGACATACACTTCAAGATATAGAGTGGTTTTATTGCACGACCAAACGCCATGTTTCAATATCGAGTATGTTATTCAAAGTCGGGAGTGTAAGATTTTGTTCATGTCGCCTGAAGGCATCAGATATTACTTTTGCGGCTACCGCCATCTACTGGCAAGTTGCAAACACACTTTAAATAATAAATATATGTGAGGGAATCTGTAGTAAAAGTGCAGTGCTTAGGTAGACAAAAAAAAATTATATTATATGTTAGTAAAGCCTATTTTAATAATGTACCCATTTACAAAAATATTTAAAACCACAGTCTTCTAAAACAATATACAACCCACAATTAACAAAAAATGGCATTTTCTTTCTTGTCATATAACAATACATTAGTATAGAAATCCTTAAATGTATTGTTTTAGATAATTTATAACAGAAGATTAATTAATATTGGGTGGTAAATTTATTTCGAAATTTACCAGCGTTAGTGATAAGCAACTTCCGTCTCGTAAGACATCGTGTTGTCTTTTGAGACATGTCTTATTTGCGTGAGAAATAAATTGAAATTGTCGTGGACTGCGTTAAGACGTCCATTTAGGATAATAAGGTCCCAGGTTCGAGAAGAATATCCACTTTCATTCTCTTTCTCTTGAATGATTTGTCAAAAAAAATGTGTAAAAAGAAGTTAAATTCTCAAGTTATGTTTAATCATACAGTTAAACTTCTCATGTTATAATTAGTGTCTGTGTAAAGTATGTATTATGTTACTAGGTCCAATTTTTTTCGACATATTATAAAGAAGATTTTGGAATTTACATAAATTACTTTTGTGTTACTAGGTCTGTATTGTATAAATAAGATTTTCTTCTCCATAGTCGTATTCCTCATGGCTGAGGGTCGTGGTTATTACGTGGAATGAAACAAACACAACAACTTTCTTGGCATTATTAATGGAGTGGTTTGCCATTGCCTTCTGCATTTCACACATAAGTTAATAAGAATCAACCAGTGTGCAGGTTTCCACACGATGTTTTCCTTCACCGGAAGCAAGTGGTGGACGATGAAAACTACTATACATGAGTCAGATTGGTATACAAACTCATGTGGCACGAGTAGGATTCGAACATAGGACCTTTCGATCCACGAGCGGGCCGTCTTAACCATTACACCACCGCTTCAACCGCAAATAAGATTTTAGAATGTATTTTATTTATGAAATAAAGACATGACAATATTTTATGTCTTGTCTTCAACAAGAACGACTCGGAATACAAGAAACGTTATCCATATTGTGTAATAATAAATTTACGATTTTCTTTGTTCTATCCCGTAATTAAATCTCCCGACTAAGTGGTTTTCTATTAGACTGATTTGCTAAAGTATGTATTTTATGTATGTGTGGAATGTTTACTTACATTTATTACGAAACTGTGTACCCGCGGCTTCGACCGGTCAAATGCCCTCGGGAACAGCTTTTTCTTCCGTATGAAAATGGGATTGGGACAGTTGATTGAAAATATTCATAGCGCATTTAAAATACCTACAGCGCCATCTAGTGTTTTTATTGCAAAGTTTATTTTATTAACATTTAGCGCCATCTATTAGCGCTACCTGTAATGGAATGCAGGTTTTTCGCAAACACCATGGGGACAATCGTTTTTTTCCGTAATGAAAGGTACCCTATGTCCTTCTATCTACTCTTAATTATAAATATGCGAAATTTCAAGAAGATTGGTTGAGCAGATAACGCGTGAAAAGGTGACAAACAAACAAACTTTCGCATGTATAATATTAGTTGGGATTGGGATTGTTTTTGCCCGCAGCTACGCCCGCGTTCACCCGCGTTCACCGGATGGGATTTCCAGAAATCCTATCTTAGGGGACGTCTCTTAGTCACATTTTACTCTGACAAATTTAATCTTAACTGGCTTAGTGGTTTTCGAGTATTCGTGATGAGTGAGTGAATGAAATAGAAATAGGTATATTTATTTGTAACTATAGATGATACATTTACATAGGAATGAAAGTTGTTGTATGTGTTTCATTCCACATAATGACCACGATCAGCCACGAGGAATAAATAAATAATAAATAAATATATTAGGACAAATCACACAGATTGAGCTAACCCCAAAGTAAGTTCGAGACTTGTGTTATGGGATACTAACTCAACGATACTATATTTTATAACAAATACATATATAGATAAACATCCAAGCTAATCAGAAAAAGATCATTTTCCATCATGACCCGACCGAGGATCGAACCCGGGACCTCTCGGTTCAGAGGCAAGCACTTTACCACTGCGCCACCGAGGTCGTCAAAACGACTATAGGGCTGGCTATAGGGCGAATAATTCTCAATGTATTCTGTCCTCTAATTATATAACAGATATGTTGGGCTACCAATGGATCAAGACGGGGAGAAAATAAATACTAGATGAAAATACGCTTTCGTACAAAATTAGGATGTTACGTCAGATGACAAGGAGAGGGGGCAGAGAGGGGGGAGGCGAATGGACAGGATAAATGTTTTTAGGGGAGTTTGGATGTAACGCTTGTGGAAAAAGTGGAGTAATGGACCTAGTTAGTTGACACGGGACGAGGGGTGAAGACTTGAAGTTTTTATTCAGCCGTTTCTGTCTGTTCATAATCTAGTCTTGCGAGTTAATAACCCACTTACTAGATTTGTATGCTGCTTTCGATGTTTAGACAGTAATTTGTAGACAGTAGTTTGTATCTTGTGAGAAATAACTATAAATATAAAAATTTACGAGAAAAAGTGCCTGTGAAGGTCTAATTTACATTTTTATGTGACTGTATTATCCACATAATACAGTCCACACACCACAAAATACAGTCCCATTTTAATATCCAGCGACGTTCGTAGCCCAGCCCCACGGCTGGACTACGAACGTGGCTGGGAATTAAAATTGCAGGCTTCGAGACGATGCATTCAATGTGGCACACACAACAAAAAAAAGGCGGTTTTTTTTTCGGATATTATACCAGACTATACTACGAGTATCTAATTTGTTTATCAAAAACTGTCAATAAATATTTTTTTTAAATCGTAGATGTAAACTAGCTTTCCCATTCATATCACTATTATTATTATATGTAATAAACAGACTATTAAAACTAACATAGGTATAATATCCCTGAAGACTGAAATGGGACTATACATTTGTGCTATTGTGACTGGACCATTAAAGCAATGCTGGTGAGATTAACAATGGAGAATGACGCAAAATATAGTTTGGACTGAAGTGAAGTCTTCTATTCTTTGAACTAATCAAAACTATTGGTGTCATTTAGCAGTCCACTACTGTCCATCTCTGTAGCTAGTAGTTTGTAGCTTTGGTAAACATCATTTAATTTACAATATTATATTTTAGTATTGCGATAACTGATACTTAGGATCAACATATGGGGTACTTTTTGTCCCGAAAGTACGAGATTCCTGTAGGATTTAGTCAAAAAGTCTGACAGTCGCTTGTATAAAATACTATATTTTACATAGTTTGCATAAAAACGTAAGTATTTTTAAAAATAAAATAGTAATATTTAAAATAACATTGCCTGGTACAGCAAGTATAGTGTACAAATTTAGAAACGAGAGTGAAATCTCATCACGTGCGCTATCTATATTTACATTAATTTATAATTATATCATGTCCGATCTAAATTAGATATGTTCGATCTCAATTACCAATAAAATTAAGGGATGCGAGCTTGCGATAGCTGTGATTGGTTAGTGATTGTATCTTGGACTATCTTAGGATTATCAGATAAGCCAGATTAACATGACATGTGTTGATTTCATGTTGATCCCTGATTTATAACCTAAAACATAGTTCTCTATCTATTTAGCACGCTTTAACCAGTCAACTTTGACGTTAACGACCGCAGCACGCAGGTTAAACTTAACATCAAAGTTGACTAGTGCAACCCACTCCTTTTCCACTTTCTACATATTTTAAACGCCAAGTTGTAAGGATCGAGTTGTTTAAATATTAAAAACGCTTGCGTAATATCAAGCTTGCAGCCTTACAATGTATGTAAAATATATGTAGGAAAGTTTTTCTGTCGATACAAAACGTTTTGTTCCGGTTCAGGTTTAACATACCTGGTGCGCTAAGGTTATGGATTAAAAACAAAATCAAATCATTTATTCAGAAATTTGTGCCTTCACAGGCACTTTTTCACGTCATATAAATAATATTTACTAAAGCTACAAACTACTAGCATTTCTTACGACCATGGTAAGTTACGGTTTGTATTCTAAGAGATTTTAATTTATTATTTGTACACTCTATTTTAAATTTAGTTCATTTTAGTTACTTTTATTTATTCGATTTTGTTTTGTGGTACGATAGCATGCTCTCCATTCAAATTTGCATACCCGTGGACGGTGAAACATGTAGGATTAAGCTTTTCTTTAATATCACATTGAAAGAAAATGTAAACTCATGTTTTTGCAAATAAATAAATCTTTGTCTTTATTTTTGTAAGTTATCAAATTAAAAATTTCATAAAAATTGGCCCAGCCGTTTGAGCGTTAAGAAGTAACAAACATAGAATTTTCGCGTTTATAAAGTTAGTGGGAAGTGGGATGGGAGTAACATTTATAATGTAGTTTACGGATATGAATAGAATGGATACGGATTATTAGTAAAATAATTCATATCCATCCATATTCATCCATCAGTTTACATCTGATAATCCCAATAATGAAAGCATACACTAAACCAAATTCTATCAAGTTCAATTAAGCTGATAAGTACGAAAGGCTATTAATTTGGCCACAAAATAAACGGCCTTCATTACGTTTGCCGTCATTGGGTGGCCATCATTTGTCGGTGTCAACGCTCGGACGAAAAAAATGTCTTTTTTTAGACGCTTTGGTACCCATTGATTGATTGACTGGCCCGAAATATTATACTTTCGCGTATCCCAGTTGGGATGTTATGTTGTTTGAATTTTTTGTTTTGGAATTTGACGCCTAAATCTGAGATGACTCGCGGAATTGACGCATTAAAAAAAAATCTATTCATTCTATCCGATGTTAAATCCAGCCATTGATAATTGACGCACATTCAATCCAAATTATATTTTGTTTTCGTTTTTCAAAATTGTATTCGTGGCTGTGAGGGCCTGTGGATTTTGTGACCGATCACAATTGAGACCTCTCAGAATCAAGCTATCAAGGTTTCTCTTTCCTTACTCGCCTTGTACGACATCCAAAGAAGGATTTGGATTGGTCCTATTCTAGCGCGGGGAAAAAAAACTGAAGTGACGTTATAAAATTCGACGACTTCGGTGGCGCAGTGGTAAAGTGCTTGCCTCTGAACCGAGAGGTCACGGGTTCGATCCCCGGTCGGGTCATGATGGAAAATGATATTTTTCTGATTGGCCCGGGTCTTGGGTGTTTAACTATATAGATAAATATTTGTTATAAAATATAGTATCGTTGAGTTGGTATCCCATAACGCAAGTTTCAAACTTACTTTGGAGCTAGAGGTCAATCTGTGTGATTTGTCCTAATATGTTTATTTATTATTCAAGAAAAGCCTATGACAGTACATTATTATGATATGTACTGATAATGTACCCAGGCTCCCTACAAGGGAACTCGTCAACGGGTAATAACACCTTAATAACATGGTCGTAAAAATTACACGTCGCTTTAGTTCCGATTGTATTCTGCTTGTGGCAAAAATTGCATTTTTGAAAAAAAAAAAGAAACGAGTTGCACTCCGGGGAGTGCAAGCAGAAGTGAAAATTTGAATATCAACGTTGTTGTGCAGTTTTGAGTAATTACGAACTTTCTCTATCACGTCACGTGTCCTGACGCGAGTTTAATATTTTTTCACCCATCACAAAAAGTGCACAACGCCGCTAAAAAGTTTTCAATTTAAAAAAAAATTAATAATAATATATGACTATATGTATTTACGTTGTGCTATATATATATATATATATATATATATATATATATATATATATATATATATATATACATTTGCAAACAAATACATTATTTTTCTTAAATAAATCATGTAATTTTCACATTGTTTCAGTGATTGAAAGGCACGCGATACACACAGACACGTGGACTGCCAGCTTGAGTGACTAGTAAGTTCTCTTTTATTACATTTCAATGTTTTTAGATTTAAGTTTAATCTGTCGCATCTCGTACTTTATTATATTACTAGCTGCGCCCCGGGGATTCGCTCCCGTGGTAATTTCGGGATAGAAAGTACTCTATGTGTTATTCCAGTTCATTTTATACCCGTGTAAACTATTCGTGTTTCCATAACCAGTAGATAATGCGTGAAAGCGCGGCCGCAGTGGTCGAAACGCGCTGAGAAGCCACACGGATCATTGTGTATTTATATCTATGTGAGAAACACCCTAAACATGAATATAAATATATTAGGACAAATCACACAGTTTGAGCTAGCCCCAAAGTAAGTTCGAGACTTGTGTTATGGGGTACTAACTCAACGATACTATATTTTATAACAAATACATATATAGATAAACATCCAAGACCCGGGCCAATCAGAAAAAGATCATTTTCCATCATGATCCGACCGGGGATCGAACCCGGGACCTCTCGGTTCAGTGGCCAGAACTTTACCACTGCGCCACCGAGGTCGTCAATACGCTACCCTATTATAATTATTCCTATATCCTAAATTTTATATCCATAACATCCCTGTTTACAAGCTTCAAATTCATGCATCTAAATACCAACCTAGAAATCACACTAGAATAAGGTTAAGATAATCTTTTTCAAAAAACGTGAATTAATTTTCTTATCTCCATTTTCCATTTCGGACCCCATGTGCGGACCCGCTCGATTTTTCACGTCTCGGCCTGTCAAAGTGAAAGGGCGCAGAATTAGGGTGCAATCCCACTCTACTTTCCGGGTAAAATACTAATTTGAGGTATAAAAAAATAATTAACGCTTTAAGAAATAGTATTTCTTAAAATTTCGCGCTTTTAACACGTAATCCATGCCACAGATTATATAACACTCGTCGATACTAATCTATACTATTATTATGAAGAGGTAAGCCTTTTTGAGTTTGTATGTTTGAGGCGGGTAATCTCCGAAACTACGTAACCGATTTAAAAAATCCTTTTACCATTAGAAAGGTACATTATACAAGATAGGCTATATTTTATCTCAAAACTCCCACGGGAGCGAAGCCCCGGGCACCATCTAGTTATTTATAAATGCGAAAATGTGTTTTTTTCCTTCTTTCATATAAAACGGAGCTTTGTATCGAGGCGATTTTTGGTGTGGATGGATTTAGTTAGAAAGATGACATAAGCTACATTTGTCGCGAAGCCGTGCCAGTAGGTAAATCGTTATTTTTAGATGTTTATGTGTTTGTTAGGTACTCAATAACGCCGTAACCGTAGAGTAGTTTCAGAAGGAATTTGGTATATTTGTAAGATAACACGAAAGGCTTTTTTGATAGAAATAGAGACTTGAATTTTATAGTGAAGCAGACAAGGAGACTTCTTACGAAATTACCTTATTTGACCTCAAATGAAGCGGTGGTTCAGTAGTTACAACCATGCGCCTGAGATCGAAAGGTCCCAGGTTCGAATTCTACTAGTGCCACATGAGTTTTACAATCGGAGCCTTGACAGTTTAAGTTCACCAGTGTGTATGCAACTACTGGCCACTAGATGTCGGTAGGTGGTCGTCTTAAAAGTCATGTCAGATGCCTTTACGCGAATTGAATAAAATCGGATATCAGTGTAAGCATTAACACACTCGTAAAGAAGAAGAACTCCAGTGGAGCTGCACCTCTAGACTGGCCAACAAAAGAATGAATTAAGTGGTTGTTTTTGTTACCCTCATTGTCGTCCGAATGAAGGGTAGTACTGTGGTTCCGTTATATCAGACTAATTAATTATCATGTGGAGGGTAATGTCTTGCAAAAACTCATTTTAAATTTAATGGCTTCTTTTCATTACCTACATTGATAGAGAGGGCTATACAAATTCAAATTCAAAATTGTTTATTCAACATCCGTTGATATACATCACTTGTCGACGTCAAAAAAAATGTATTTTTATCGATTGCCGACTTCCAAAGCGCAGGAGAAGAAGCGGCGCAACAAACTTCACCCCAGACTTTTCTTCAAAAACGCCAATTGACAAAATGTGGTTATTATTAATGTATATTAAGGTAAAGTAAAACTCAATAAGGTTGGCCATAAAGTCTATTGACACATGCGTACTATGTTTTCCCAATTTCAAAAACGACAGTTTCGGAATATATGAAATGTATCGCAAAATTGTGTAAACACGGTAACTTGGTATACGGTAGGGGTCATACAAGTTCGCAGTAGCAATCGTCAACATTTATTTAAAAGTAGATTTACACGATATTAATTATATCTTCCTAACTGTGTTGGTTTGTTACTCTTTACGTTTTAACCACTGGCTTTAATAAAGAAAACAAATTTCAAATAAATATATTGTGCGGCTGTCAAACAAAATGGCAGCCGAATGTTGTCAATCTCTAGTCATCGGTAAGTGGGAGCAATGAACTTTATGGCCATTCTACATGAACAATAATAAATTGCAGGGACTGGCATTTTTGTATTTGTAAAAAATATACATATATATATTAATTTTTTTTTTATTAGCTTTAATGTATAATGTAAAAAATATTATAGTTAGATTGTTCTATAAAATATTTTCAATTTAAAGGATATTGAAATTCTAATTGGTTTCATATTCAGGGTTTGTAAAGGTTTACGTGTTGCCGACTGTAGCATCAATCCACTTTCGTTAAAATTACGTTCAACCGAGGAATGATCTCGCGATCCCGGAATACAAATAAAGCAAATTTCATTTCACCCCCTCTTTTCGTCGAGTGAAATTACCGGTTTTTACCGGTTTTTTCGAGTGCTGTAACTGATTTTTTTCAAAGGCAGGCCAAGAATTTGGCCCCAATTCCAATGGATTCTATTTAATTTTGGAAGTTATACTTTTGGCGACCTCTCTGGCTTAATGGCCATCATGGCGGACAGTTACACTGGAGATCACTGGTTCAAACCCCGATCAGGTTAAGATGGAAAGTGATCTTTTTCGAATAGGCTTGGGTCTTGGATGTTTATCTGTATAATGTATTATGTTATAAAATATCGGCATTTCAACGATACTTCGTTGAAATAGTTTTATATTATCATCATGGGGCGCCATCATCGAATTGAAGTTTGGAGGTCAGCATACGGAAACCCTCGCGGCTTTGGGCCGCTATTTTCAGTTGGTTGTATCTAAGTCCGGTCCAATCCTTTATGTCATCAAACCACTTTCGTCGATTTCGTCAGTTTTTATATACGTAATGAAATAATTTTAATAAAACAATTTACTCCCAATTACACATTGCTCGTTCTATTGTGTGCATCATTGGAACATGTATTTTAATCATAGCAGTTATTTGTAGTAGTTTTATCATGTTTACTGTGTCCTGTTGCACTTTTCTTCCAATATTTAAATACCTATCTCTTTTTACATGAACTGTTCACTAAAACTCTCACTCATACCAACACGAAACTAGGCCTGTTCAAACACAAAATGACCTCAAAACGCAACAATGGCAATTGAAATGTTGCTCAGAGTTGTGTGTATGGTATTGGTGGTATGTTTCTTAGTAATTATTTGAAATGCGAAAGTTTGGTTTGTATTTGTTTAGGGAAGAACACATGAATTAAACATAAAGTTAGAAGACTATTTGACCCCAAACGTGGTTTAAAAAAAAGTATACATGTGTATACTTTATGCTCAAATATGTTTTGTCTCGTTCTGTCAGTGTCAAATATTGTAAAGGACGATAATGGCAAAATATATTTTAAAGTAATATTTAAAGTATACTTTAAGTTTTGGTTGACATTATGTAATAAAAAAAAAAGAAAATTAAATTATTAAAACGACGTACACCGGATAAATTAAATAACTTTTTAATTTACTCAATTTAAAGCCTAAGTAATTTTAGTGATTAATCGATTTCAAATTTTCTTTCACCGCTTTCCAAAGAAACCTAACCATAATTATCATTATAAATGTGAAACTAACTTTGTTTGTTACCTCCTCAAACTTTAGCTATTCAATCACTCTTCTTGAAATTTTGCATACACATAGTTTTAAGTACGGAAAAGGACATTAACACGGGACACGGACATTTAACGATACAATATAACGTTTCGTCGAGTTTTCTCGTTATTATAAGGAAACAAATATTAAAATACTTTTCCTTATCACATGGGAATAAATCATGATAAGCAAGTGTCGTATAAATCATTGTGGGGCTACTGTATTGGGCGATTATGAGTTATTACTTTCTGTTGATGATTTGACGGTATTCTTGATATTTCACGATCGTTTATGACAAATAGAATGAAAGAAATAAATTTGACGACCTCGGTGGCGCAGTGGTAAAGTGCTTGCCTCTGAACCGAGAGGTCTCGGGTTCGATCCCCGGTCGGCTCATGGAAAATGATCTTTTTATGATTGGCCCGGGTCTTGGATGTTTATCTATATATGTATTTGTTATAAAATATAGTATCGTTGAGTTTAGTATCCCATAACACAAGACTCGAACTTACTTTGGGACTAGCTCAATCAGTGTGATTTGTCCTAATTTATTTATTTATTTAAAATGATATAACATTACTTCGGTGAAAGAAAGACAAGTGTAAACTGATAAACTTTTATTTTTATAACTGTATACGTTATACTGTTTCTTATTTTTCACTGTGTGCTTCTACCTTTGTGTGATTCATGGTGATCTGAAGCCCTACCACGAAATATATAAATACGTACAATACTCGGCGCATAGGTTGAACCAAAATGGCGGCCGTCTGCGCAGGTTTAATTAGAGATGAAAGTATTGGAAAGGATTTTTAGTGTTTTAGTTTTTTATTATTTATGAAAAAATAATGGAGTATTTTGAATTTCGCGGGTAACCACGGAAAATCCCATAAATAACACTGTTATCTGTAATTAAACCTGCGCTGACGGTCGCCATTTTGGTTCAACTTAAATGCCGAAGATTGTAGCACGTCCACAAGCTGTCTCTGTTTTCCATATCGTGTCCGCACCGTGTACACAAAAGAGAGAACGTGTGAACGCAATGGCGTACTCTGTGTTTTAAGTTTCATGGTAGCCCCTCTGGTACAGAGGAACCTGTAAAATATAGCTAGATAATTTCTGTTACTTTGAAAATAACAAAAATCATTCACTCTTCCGTTTGTTCATTAGTTCGTTCGTTCGTTCATTCATTCATTCATTCTTCTAAAACCATCACCATTTTATCATTATTAACAGTAAAAACAGTAATCTTAAGTGTGGCTGGGCTGGTCACTCTGCCGCATGCATGCGGAGTGATGAACACACAGACGGACCTCATGGATTCCAACCGAGTGATACAGGAAAAGAGGAAGGCGTAAGACAAGATCGGATGACTTAAAAAGATGCGACAAGAGGACTAAGAACAGGAATGTATGGAAGATATTGGAGGACGCCAGAAAAATATAAAGTATCTGTGATAACTATACTATAAATATACTTACTATCATATACGATGAATATAATTACATGATACAAGTTAATTTATTATACAAATTAAAAAACCCCCAAGACTTTCAATATTAATTTCGCTACAACTTTTAAACAGCCGAACAGATTTTCATGAAACACGGCTAAGAACACTCGGGATAAAATTATCTACGACACATAAACAACTAAACGAAAATCGGTTCATTCGTTCGGGAGTTACGATGCCACAGACAGACACGTTGAAGTTATAACACCCCTCTTTTTGCGTTAACACCCCTATTTATTTATTTATTTATTCCTACAAAGCTATAGAAAGGGCACAGTTTCCATTTGTTGCGTTCATAAAATCGACACTATTTTTACAAAACGCTCCGCGTCGTGTAATATTGTGGACTGGGCTGACGTATCGAGTGTGCTATTGTTATCGAATTTTGTCGACGCGAAACGAAATACAGAAATCTCTGAAAAGTTTGAATTGAGTTTTGTTTGACGTTAGTTTTTGACACGGGTTTTTTATATGATAAACTAAAATGGCCGACGACCACCATGGCGTAGTGGAAATTATATGGAGGTACTAGGTTCGATTCATAGCGTGGACAAATATTTGCAACTGTGATCACAAATATTTGTCTGCAGTTCTGTGTCTATTGTGCCTGTTTCTGCGATGCAAGCTATTTCAGTAGTAGTACACAAGTTATTTGGTACAAGAAAGTTTAAGTAAAATAAAAGGGTTAAATTCGTCAATCTGGCGGTCAAAATATTGACCTAAAGACATGTTATAAAAGAAAAGAAACACAAAATAGATAATTTCAATCAGAAAAAAAACAACTTTCATTTCTCATCTTTGCGTGTAACATTCGGAGCTGTGACTCCCGAAAGCTCAGGGCAAAAAAGATGCCATTAAATTGGCTATGATTTTACAACCGGCCGCCCGCCTGACGTCAACCCTCTTTGGGAATGCTATCGTTGCCTATCAGCTGTTAAGGCTTTGTGTCACTTAGTCGGCTCATACGACATCCACGGGAGGATTTGTAGTGGTCCTATTCTAGGTAGGAACCACACGCCGCAATGTGAGAAAAAAAACAATTTGAATTTGTCAACAAAGTTTTTTTGATTTGGGAGCCATAAAAGTACATCTTGTCAACAAAGTTTTTGATTCGGGCCATAAAATACATGTTTAAGTTAACGATTGCTGACTTTAGAAGAATTAAAATAACACTGAAACGAGAGATGGCGAGCTAAAAAGTAACTTGCTACTTTCGAGCACTCTACGTCACAATTACGGCTCCATCGGTTTACTGTTTCAGTGCCGGGTCACTTGACGGCCAGCGGTTCTCAAACCGAAAGGAAATCTTGCTAACATTATACAGGTAAATGCGAAAGTTTGTGAGGATGTATGCATGTATGTTTGTTACTATTTCACGCAAAATATACTCGACGGACTCGACGGACTCGACGGTGAAATTTTGTACACGGGTAAAATATAACCTGGAACAGTACATTGGTACTATTTTATCCCGAAATTCCCACGGGAGCGAAGCCCTGGGGCGCAGCTAGTATTTTGATAATCCCGAAATCGATCACCGGTCGAGAAAATGATTTTTCTTGTTTTGTACTTGATCTTAGTTGTATATCATTGTGTTTGTTATATAATATTTTTAATCGGGTCAATGTTTACTCAAATTTTCAGTTTTACCAAATGAGATGTGTGAGATATTGTTTTATAGTAACTTTTTATTTATGGCAATTGCGTATTTCTCGGAATTACATTAAAATATAAAAACCTATAACAAATTTTAAGGGTTATTGTTAAAATTTCGAGGGAGTTTCGACGTATGCCGATGCACATCAATGTCAAAAGCTATAGAAAACAACGGAGCACAACGGAGCACAACGCAGCTGCAACGTACTGCGACGTTGCAACAGAGCACGACTGAGCAATAGGGCCTCGCTTTAATATCATAATTATAGCTAGTCCTAACTAACTTTGACTTTAACCTAAATAAATGTGAAAGTAACTTTGTTAGTTACCTCTTCACGCTTTAGCTATTTAACCAATCTTCCTTAAATTTTGCATACATGTAGTTTGAAGTACGGAGTAGGAAATAAGGTACCTTTTATCCGGGAAATTGATGATTCAGTGGGAAATTCACGCGGGCGAAACCACGGGCAATAGCTAGTAGTAAAATATAACCTACCTTAATAATTATTTTTTTTTAAAATCAAATTATGTACACAATATAATTCATCTGTGAATGTTTGGGAACCACTGGTTCCCCAGAGACTATGTCCATCGTGTTATTTATGGGATCGCAGTATTTGCGTTGCGTTATATTACGATGTATTTTAGTACTTTTCAACACTCGAGGCTTGTTTCACAGCTTGCTGATAAAGTATTAGATAGCCTAAATGTAATATATTATATACTAGATGTTTCCCGTGAACTCGCTCCCGTGAGAATTTTGAGATAAAATATAGCCTCTAGCAATCTTGGATAATGTACCTTTCTAATGGTGAAATGATTTTTGAAATCGATTCGGTAGTTTCCGAGATTAACCGCTTCAAACAAAGTCACAAACGCTAACCCCTTTATAATAATAGTTTAGATAGTTTATATAAATTTATATTTGAAAAAGCCCTCCTGGCATGACACTGTTTAAGCACTAAGCTTATATCGCGGGTCCGATGGACACAAACACAGAAATCTATACAACTTACCCTGATATTAGCAGAAAAATATTTATGATCACAGACACTTTATGGTCAACATTATTTATAATTAAATGGTTACTATTTATGATCACAGACACTTTATGTTCATAGTCTGAAACGGTTCTCCGACAGTTGCTTCGTCTACGAACATTTCGTGGACAGAATGTTTCGACATCGGGCGTCAGAACAGAGGAGACATTCTGTCGGCGAATCGTGTTCGTAGATGAAGGGTTCTGTCGTTCAAACGTCGACGCAATTGTCGGAAAACCGTTGCAGACTCTTTATGTTTATGGCCAATATCTACCCTCACTGTGTACTGTGTGTGTTTTAAAATCCTTACGCTGTACACGTTTGCAAATAAATGACTAATGATTCATAATTACCTAGGTTATTATAAATGGTTCAAAATCAAAATCAAATCAAAATCAAATCATTTATTCAGAAATTAGACCTTCACAGGCACTTTTTCTCGTCAATTTTTATAGTTATTTCTCACAAGCTACAAACTACTGACATTTCGGAACGACCACTGCTGAGAAGACATGCCGAAAGAAACTCATTTGAACAGAGTTGGTCCCTATTCATGTTGGTTACAAATCAATGCAATATTTGACACGTGTATGTTTTAATTGATGATTATGCGGCATTTAATTTCGTATTGTTGTTAATCAGTGAACTTGTCCGATAAATGAACCGTGCGTCTAGGTTTAACATATTGTTGATGGAGCAACTGCCAAGATTGTAGTTATTGGACACTATTGGCAAGTTTTCAATCCGTTATTGATGTAATAACAATCGTTGAAAGCATTATTAATAGACATAAATGTAGTATAGGTACAGATGTAAAATAACTAGAAGGGACCGACTGCTAATATCAGTTACTAGCAGAACGTCCCGGCTTCGCTCGGGTAAAATGATAAAAAACAAAAAGCCTATGCAATTTTTGAAGGTTTCCTCTGTCTCAGTGTAGTCAAATGTTGTAAAAATTGGTCCAGTAGTTCTTATTTATTAATTACACAAGAATTAGCTTGTTGTGTTGCATTTTGATTCGGTCGAAATTGTCCTGTTTTGTTGTTATCTGTCTGTTTAAGCAGTGGTGGACAAGTGGTTATAGCCGTCCGTCTGTGGCCGAAAAGTTCTAGGTTCGAATCCTACTCGTGTCATATGAATTTGTATACAAATAGTAGTTTTATTGTATACTAAACTGCATGCAGTTTAAGTTCATCAGTGTGGAATTTTAATTAATAAAATGCGTATAGCTACTTGCCATTATACGTCGATATGTAGTCATAAAAGTAATGTCAGATGCCTTTAGGCCATTTGAATAAAATCTTACACCAGTCTTAGTAATAAAATATACGAAAATAAGAGAAGAGAAGTTTTGTATGTAACAAATCGTAACGAATTAATACCAAGTCTGTAATAAATTAAGTATTTTGTTTCAGAAAAATATGTTGACGCGTAATTTGGTATACTTCGAAAACCCACAGAACTGATGCTACAACAAAAATTGAGCGAGCCTGGGAATATCGCTTTTTGGATACCAGACAAAATGTCTCTGATCCCTAAATAAAATATATGAAACCTGATTGCTGAGCGTCCATAACCTCTTTGTCATGTTTATATTATCTCACCCTAAATACCAGATCGCGCTTGACCGACTTTTATTATATGCGAGATGGGGACACTGTCTCTACGGGCGATTATTTGTTGATTGAAGTTATGGATTTATTTATTTTTTGCCGTTGCTTTTTCGTTCGCGGGAATTTTTACAGTACGTCAAACGTACGAAAGTCGGGGGTTTTTTAATTGTTTAACAAAATAAACTTGCTTTTATCCGTATTCGAAACTATATTCGAAATTTCAAACAGATTAGTTGAGATATACTCTACTAATCTATTTGAAATTTTGAAAATTATGTGATAAAATATATATTTTTATATAAGAAATATCCGTTACTTTCGTTAAGAATGCAAATAAAGAATTGAGTATGAAATAAACTCACTTTTGTATTAGATATAATGGATTATATTTAACATCACAAAGAGATGTCGAGGTGATAAGTGCTAATAGTGACTATCAGGGACTTGGAGACTACTATACTCGAGTGCATTACGTGTGGATACCGTCGGATAATTAATGATTGTGTGATTAGTGTGATGACCGTAATAAAGACCCATAGCGTTATCACGCAGTTTATATCCAAATCATCGAACCCATAGTGTGTAACATTACACGAAGATATTATCCAAAAGAAGTATTTCACTATTTATTTTTTATGTAATTGTATTACATGTACTGGAGCTCGATTCTTACATGATAAGTTATATATATTATATATATATATATATATATATATATATATATATATATATATATATATATATATATATATATATATATATATATATATATATATATATATATATATATATTAGGACAAATCACACAAATTGAGTTAGCCCCAAAGTAAATTTGAGACTTGTGTTATAGGATACTAACTCAATGATATTATATTTTATAACAAATACATATGTAGATAAACATCCAAGACCCGGGCCAATCAGAAAAAGACAATTTTTCCATCATGACCCGGCCGGGGATCGAACCCGGGACCTCTATGTTCAGAGGCAAGCACTTTACCACTGCGCCACCGAGGTCGTCAAACAACATACGATAAAACATTAGAAGAATAATGTATTTGTTGCTCTCCATAACAATCTAACAAGAAGGTACAGGTACATAAACAAATAGATCTTCCCGATGTGACGGCTAAATATAGACCCAGATGTCCGCATACTATGTAATATACTATGTGGACTTCAAAGCCCATATTTATATATTACACTAGATGTTGCCCGGGGCTTCGCTCCCGTGGGAATTTTGAGATAAAATATAGCCTATAGCAATCTCGTATAATGTACCTTTCTAATGGTGAAAGAATTTTTGAAATCGGTTCGGTAGTTTTGGAGATCACTCGCCTCAAACATATAAACTCACAAACGCTTACCTCTATAATAATAGTATATATAAATACCTGCTATATAAGTAACACGTTAGCTTGGAGAAGACTGGAGACGGATGAAGGCAGAACCTGTATTATAGTTCTCATGAGCTCACAGTTCAGGATTTGTGGTAGTAAGATCTTCTTAAAATAATTATAATTACAATAAAACCTTTATTGTCTTAGATCAATACATTTTTGTATATACACATGTATATACACATGTTTTTAATAAAATGGCTAGTATACTAAAATATTTAAACAGTATAGATGCGATATATAGACTAAGTATTTAATAATAAAAGACAGAAATATAATATATTTATATAGGTATATAGGTATTTAAGAAGTTTATTTGTTAGGCAAATTAAAAAACCCCGACTTTCAATATTGATTTCGCTACAACTTTTGAACGGCTGAACCGATTTTGATTAAACAGATGTTTGATCAAAATCGGTTCAGCCATTCAAGAACCACCGCATAAAAGTGAGCTATCAAATAAAAAAAAACCGCATACAAATCGGTTCACCCGTTAATGAGCTACGGTGCCACGTACACAGAGAGACACACATAGCGAGTAAAAGTATAACACCCCTCTTTTTACATTGGGGGGTTGAAAACAGTAATCGAAGTTCACTTTTACATTACAAGTTTGATGATTATGTAAATGACTTAAGAGTGTTTGGTATTATATACCTTTATTTTTAAACATTTATCAATAATTTTATTGAAAATATTATCAATTTTTTATTTATTTATTTAAATTTAGACATTTTTTAATAATGGTGTGAATTCGTCCTCTTAATTTTTAATATATATATGTATAAGACCTACATTTGTTAATTGACGTCTTTGGAGAAAAGGCCGCGGTGAAGTTTGTTGCGCCGCTTCTTCTTCACCTGCGCTTAAGAAGTCGGTAGTAGACTTAGTTTAAGTAATATTTTTGACAGTGTACAGTAAACAATGTACAGTATCATATTGTTGTCAGACAGATCTCATAATCATTCAGAAAACTGTTGAGGAGTTCCCACGTCTGGAGCCGTTCCTGGATACATCATCTGGTCATCCTTATCATAATCATGCAATGTCATACAAGCTAAACCTTTGTACTAAATTACAGCTCAATCGGTTAAAGATATCTGCATCAAAATTGAATTACAAGATTCCACCCGAGACATAGGGATTAAGTTACGTTGCTAGTTAAATAATAGCCAGTAAAAACATTTAAATCCAGTAATTTATTGGATTGAAGGACACGTGGATTACTCCAGAGTCTCTCAGATTGACGTGTTATATTGGAATACAATGGTGGCTGCGATTGAAGAGGATTAAGAATTTCCCGAGGATTAAGTATGGCCATTTTGCAATAGTGTATTGCTATATTGGATTGGTTTCATTTGTCTAATCTAATCTATATCTAATCCATACTAAAATTATAAATGCGAAAGTGTGTCTTTCTGTCTGTCTGTTCAGCTTTCACGCCTAACCCGTTGGACCGATTTTGATGAAAGACTCCCTTTCAAACATAGTCTACTTTTTATTTCAAAGAAAAACCCTCAATTTAATGACTATAATGGGGATGAAACTTTGTATGAAAATCACTTTTGTTCCGATTTCGCGCATTTTTCATTTCGCACATGCGGGTGAAGCCGCCGGCTAGTATTTCTGTGATTCAGTACTCAGTTCTTCGGCCTGTGTAATGAAAGGGCCAATATAATTGAATTAGCACGTGACGAACAGACAAAATTTCATCTCGACCGGTTCAAGACATCTGCTTTAAAATTACAGTTGCAAGATTCACCTGACAAAACATATTTCCATATATAAATTTTGAGCTAAAGAAAAGCTTATGAAAAGCAATCATATAATTTTTAATCATCAACAAAACAAGACGCGAATTATCTAAATCATTATTATTCTTAACGCTGAAAAAGGGCTTCATCAAAAGTTTTTTCATTAACTGGGCTCTCTTTAATACCTCAAAGAATACAAATTAGTATATTTTCAGAGCAGGCATCCATCAGTTCGCACTGATAAAGACCTCGGGCGAAATGTCTAAAGGTATAAATTATAATTTAAACTTAAGGATTTCCAAACTAACCAATGAATTTAACATACATAGAAGTGCCTTAAGTGTTTGCGCCCTAGAAAAGGACCTCTCAATATCCTCCCGTGGATGTCGTACGAAGCGACTTAGGGACACAGTCTAGGTAGCTTATAGGCTACAATAGCATTTCCAAGGAGGGTTGACGTCAGGCAGGCGGCCGGTTGTGAAATCTCAGCTTAATCTTAGAAATTTTAAGTTGACCCCTGGTTTCGCGGCTTCACAGATGCCATCGATGCAGAGATGAGAAGTGCCTTAACATACGTATGTAGGGTATTTATTTGATTGAAACCATGAGATATTTGTACTGCTGTCTCAAACGTCAAAACACAGGCGCTTTAAAACCGCACATCGCCACAATCACAATTCTAGCAATTAATTTTAATTCTTAGCAAAAAACAAACAATATTTTGCAATACCTAACAAATCTTTAAGGTGAATGCGAAGAGCTGTTCTCTAAACATATCCCGTTAGATGGCGTTGTTAACAATATTTTTAGTTATTAATTTATTTCTTGCAAATTGTAGTACTGATAGGTAAATTTTTGGGGCTGCGAGCGGCAAACATACTCTTTTATTTATTATATGATCTTTTTTATTTATTATTTAATCCACATAATTCAAATAAATCTCTCGGAAATATTCTGTCATTTTATTTCGTGTCACACACGCACTCACACTAGGACAAGAGGTTAAAATCGGCATATTTTTTTTCTTTTAGGCTTAAGAAAGCAACAAAGTATAATCGTCTAATCATTTTATAACTGACCTGACTGACATTTGATTAGCCAAGATAACAGGCGCGTACCTACATCAACGAATATTAGGGTGGGTTGCACTGTCAACTTTGACGTGCGCAGAAAAACGTAAAGTACGCCATCATGTCAGCGGCGCGCCGGTTAAAACCAATGGCAAAATTAACGGTGCAACCTCACCCTTAGAATGCTTATTTGTTATATTCTTATCAAGCAGCTCAAATATTTGTTCCTTCTATTTTAATTTAGAGGTTTTTATCTGAGTCAACCGTATACCGAAATATATACCGCGAGTCAATCCTTCAAAAAAATATTTACAATTGATTGGCCCACCTCAAACGTAGGCTCTGATAATATGTTGAAAAACCGTCTAACATAATTTATATTTCTGTGACTTTGTATGAATGTATGAATGACTCTCTCCTCTATATTTGGTACATTCAGTAATCATGTGTTGGATATCATTTATTTATTACACATGTATCACAGTAAGGCGATTCCACTTTTTCCATTAAGTAACCATATTTTTTGGTTGGGTAATGATGACCTGAACGTAATCTATGGGCCACGATAACAAAGTTTCTACTACCATTGAAATTATTAAACCACGTCAAACGTGGAGGCTGACATTGAATAGTTTTGTACCAAATTCCATTTCCTTTACTTATCTTATCAAAACACTCTCTAAATTTAGCTTGGCAAAGAATTTAAAATTTTGTCAATACTTCGGTATAATATTATTAAATTATTAAATTCATATAATTGGCTAAGTATGACATAAGCTATAATAGCATATAGGTACACAACAGTAAAGAGACATTACACATTCGACGTAACTATTCACAGTGTACCCATATAGGTAGTTCGCGCCTCATATAAAATGTTTTTACTGTTTTTATATAATTTATCATTTCCAGTGCATAAAACATTAATGTACTGAATAATTCTGATTCTAGTCGCCAAACGCCATTCACTTCTACGTGTTTAGGTATTCATTTCGAGCTCTGTGCACCATTTATAACGTTAACGTAAGGTTTATTGAACTTTTGACATTTTCTGTCCGATCAGCCGTCTGCTTTGTTGTTTATAATCGATTATTCCCGATCAGTGATTCAATCGCACTTGCAGTGTTAAGAAATTACTCTCAACTGATTGGCTAAGAGACTTTACTCAAGGTGAGTACCGTCTACTTTGACGTTAAGTTTAACCTACGAAAAATGCAATGCACAACAATGACATTGTCACCAAACGTAGCTGGCGCGGAAGTTAAAGTCGACGTCCAAGTTGTGCAACTCACTTTTAGGTATTTTTTTTTAAATATACTTACAGAGTTTTTATAATCCTATTAATACTACAAGTTTATTTAACAAAAATGTTAATTCATTCGAGTAGATAATAGATAGAAAAACCTTCATGCCCGACTCACACTTGGCCAGTTTCGTTATTGACACAAGATTTTACCGTCTTCATGATCTTATTGCATCATTCAACACGTGACAAAAACAGTTGAGGTGTTCCCTCGTCGGGAGCCGATCCTGGTTGCGCCATCAGGTCATGCATACCATAATATTGCATGGTCATTCAAACAAAATATGTATTTCAAATTTAAGAAAGAAAGAAAGATATAGAAGTAGTCTCAGCATGACGCTGGTCTTCCTTTGATGAATGACGAAACATTGATGAAATAAAACATTAGACGCACAAGTGCAAAGCACGACGGCTGTAATTATAACAATAATTGGGTTGAAATGATTATTGGGATGAACTTTAAGACTTTTGGTTGTTTAAAATATATTCTTTTGGTTTAATTTTGAAGGATCTGACATCACTTAAGTTTCTTATCAGCAGTGTATTTGAAACTACCGCGCGGAATGATGCAGTTTGATGCGTGGGAGAAATCATGAGATCAGGACTCATTGGGTGAATTTTAATTTGTCAAATAAATATGAATTTTCAGATCAAGACAAATGTAAATTGCTAAATCTACCCCACATTCCATAATAAAGTAAGATAAAAGATTGTAATATGGTCAATTTTGTGTATAAGACTTATTTTACACTGCGGCTCTCACCGGCTTTGCTCAAATTGAATCAAATCAAATAATTTTATTTGCTTTAAAAAATAGGGTACGTGATACAATATCCACAGTCCATAATGGTTTAGAACAAGCCTATTTAGCCGTTGTCAACAGTATGCATATATTAATAATAGCATATTTAAAAATATATAAAATGACATCAGTTTAAATTAAGATAAAATGTCACTTACAATCTACATGCATGCTAATTAATGTCATTGCAATCCAAAAAATCTTTGATTGTGTAAAAACATTTATTAAGAAGCCATTTATTTAAATGTCTTTTAAAATGATTTAATGGCAATTCGCATAACAAACCATAATAAAACCGTTCAAAAATCCGTCCAATAGTTTCTGAGTTTATCACGTACATACGGACAGTGGGACTTCTTTTCATTATATATAAGGAAGCATAGTATAGAGACTTCACAGCACACAGTAATTTGGTCTAAGTTAGTGCACTAACTCTCGGTTACTGTCAATTACCAATGGTTTAGTGGATATTGAACACCGCTTAAGTGAATCGGGTCGGCTATTTTAGATTTATATCTTAGATGAACTGGTTTCCTTTACTTAAATGTTGTCGAAAAGTCACTTAGATTGTGACACAGTATATAAATTATAAAAGTAACTTCGATATATATTAATAACGTATAACCGCGTCTGTCTGTCTGATAAACTCAAAAACTACAACACGTATTTTCATGCGGTTTTACCAATACATAGAGTGATTCCTGAGGAAAGTTTAGGGGTTTAATTTATAATGTTTTTACCTGAGCGAAGCCAGGACGGGAAAATAAAATAAATAGTATCTAATCATAATCTTAAGCGAAGATGTTGATGATGTAAATCGTATTTTGTCTACCATTTATGCTAATAACTTATTGCTGAATGCAAATAAAACCCAATGCATTAAATTTACACTTCCCAATGTTAGGCAGGCTCACGTCGACGTGACTCTGAATGGAGAAAACTTAGATTTTGTACTGAACGCCAAATTCTTAGGAATTACCCTTGATTCCAAATTGCAATGGGACGCTCATATTAATGGCCTATCTAAAAAGCTTAGTTCCGCGGCATTCGCAGTTTGGAGAATCAGACAACTGACTGACGTGGCGACTGATAGATTAGTTTACTTTAGTTATTTTCATAGCTTAATGTCCTATGGGATACTACTTTGGGGGAGTGCTAGCACCATTAACACTATTTTCATTTTACAAAAAAGAGCAATACGTGCTATATATGGTTTGAGGAGAAGAGATTCCCTTAGAGATTTTTTTAAAGATATTAATATTTTAACTTTACCCTCTCAATACATATTTGTCAACATTATGCATGTCCGGAAAAATTTAAACTTATTTAAAAAAGTTGGTGATTACACTGATAGAGCCTTACGTAATAAAGATAAATTGTCTGTCCCCGGGCATCGGTTGGCTAAAGTTAGAACGTCTTTTTTTATCCGTTTTTATAACAAATTGCCTAAATGGATTCTTGATTTGCCGGACAAAAAATTTAGAAATTATATAAAAGAAGTACTTTGTAAAAAGGCATATTACAAGTCTGACGATTATGTGAACGACAAAAATGTTTGGCCCAAGCATGGTGCAGTATCCTCATAATATATGTAATTGATTTATGACATCATTACGTACGTATATATATATATATATATATATATTATTATACTATTATTACCTATATTTGTTAATTGACTGAAGTTTATTGCGCCGCTTCTTCTTCACCTGCGCTTTGGAAGCCGGCAGTAGACTTAGTTTTTTTGACGTCAATAAGTGATGTATATCATCCTAAATTGAATAAAGAATAATTCTTATTATTAACGAGTACATACACGTATTCTCGCGTTTTCTAAATAGACTAGCTATGTATGTCCCTAAGTCTGTTCGAGCGGAATATTTCAACTCAATTTTGAAGCAGATACCTTTTTTAGTTGCTATGTAAGACAGACAAATTATTATAAACTGCAACAACTGAATTTGAAAACTTCTAATATTTTTTATCTAATAAAATGTGACAAGTTAAAATGTATCACTATTCGAGTTAGAACCTGGTATTTTATTTGTTATAAACTAAAATGATACATTATCAGATGAATTGTTAAATCAAATACTGTAATAATAAAAAATATTACATTGTATAAGAATAATCTTGAATAGATGATACACTTACCTTTTCTGTATTAGTGTCTTATTTCAAGTAACAACTGTTTTTACGCGGTCGATAAACACTACCGCTCGTTGCAATGTGACACGTAACACTGTTCAATGATATGCCATGCGAAAACTTGCTTAGTAATAAACCGTCACAACGCCCTCGCGCGGACATTTTTGTAACTAAATTTATTATAGGTATTTGAGTTCGAAAATGAATTTTATTTGTGGATCGAGTGGTTTACTTAACACGAAATCACAATTTTTCGACTTGTAACAGTATTTGATCGGATGTGCGATATCTTCAACTGTTTGAGCCTGAAATTTTGTACACACGTTCAGTTTGGATAACAATCCATTATTTTATTATGATAAGCGTGACCTAATGGTGCTCCGAGGATAGGGAACGAGGGAACAATTCAACATTTTACTACACGGGCGTACGACAATGTACTCGTAACACTACCGCTTAAACCACGACTTTCACGACCTCATTGGCGCAGTGGTAAAGTGCTTGCCTCTAAACCGTGAGACCCGGGATCGAACCCCGATCGGGTCTGGAAAATTATCTTTTTCTGATTGGCCCGGGTCTTGGATGTATTTGTTATAAAATATAGTATCGTTGAGTTAGTATCCCATAACACAAGTCTCGAACTTACTTTGGAGCTAATTCAATCAGTGTGATTTGTCCTAATATATTTATTTATTTAAACCTAACTAAATGATACAATACTGTGGCAATAAGTTTATTTATTAGAGAAATTAATAAAAAAAACGACTTTCAATTTTCTTATCGCTACAACTTTTGAACGGCTAAACCGATTTTGATCAAACATACTTAAGAACCACAGCATAAAAAATAGCTATAAAATAAAAAATCCGCATTCAAATTGAGTCACCCGTTGAGAAGTCATTGCCACGTACACAGACAGACACACTTAGCGATCAAACTTATAACACCCCTCTTTTCGCATCGGAGGTTAAAAATAACACTGATATCAAATATCTCACAAGTTACCTAGGGGCACAAAAGGGTAACAAAGCTCGATATTCTCAAACAAAATTTGCCTCAACGTCTCCGCGCCTAGAATCAGTCATCAAGTTTTGTGCCAAAACTTTTCACCATTCGCTTCCGAGCCGATGACTTCGAATGGTTAGACACGACTTTGAGCTCTATAAACTCCAACTTTATCTGTTTATATTGTGAATTTCGTATAGTCAATATATAAACATACTAGATTTTGCCCGCGGCTTCGCCCGCGTGAATTTCATAGTAAAATCTCGGTCATTCTTTAAGAAAAATGATGTCTTCATCATTTGTAGTTTCGGCTGTACGATGTCTGTCATTCAGTCAGTCAGTCACTCAGTAATGCAAGAGTTATATATATATATATTTATATAGCAAATTCTCTTCTTTATATTAAGTATTACAACTATCAATTTATATAATGGAACTAGGTTCCGATGTCATGCAAATCAACCGATTGCGCGGTGCTCAGTTTGTATGATTCTTTACCTAAAGATACATACAACACACTTTAAATAAAACATAGTAGTTTTTGAGTTTATCGCGAATAGACAGACGCGGCAAAGGATTTTCTGGATGGATAAAGATAAGAACCAATAAAGGCTAAATGTTACAAATTATTTTTTTCAAAGTGACAAGTCGTGTTTCACTATGGGAATGCAAGTACACATTATATTCTATTCACTGATAAAATACCCTATTGTCGATCGCTACTTCCAGAACATCGGCGGGAAGTTTTTTGCAATTGTAATTAAATTTGCCAAGTCGGCTAACTTTGGGAATTCGGAATTAACTCAGAACTGAGAGCGACGTCAATTTGTTTTCGACAGGGACCGCCACATTTTATGTTAAATGGATCGTCTGTATTACGTTTTTGAATGGAATGGAATGGAACTCCACAACTAAATATACAGGATGTTACTGTAACTAACTCTCTCTTCATAGTCGTATTCCTCATGACTGAGGGTCGTGTTCATTGCATGGAATGAAAAACTTGGGATAATTAATAGAGTGGTTTGCCATTCCCTTCTCCATTTCACACACAAGTTAATAATCAACAAGTGTGCAGGTTTCCTCACGATGTTTTTCCTTCAGTGTGCAGGTTTCCTCACGATTATTTCCTTCACCGGAAGCAAATGGTGGTCGATGAAAACTACTCTACATGAGTCAGATTGGTATACAAACTCATGTGGCACGAGTAGGATTCAAACCTGGGACCTTTCGATCCACAGGCGGGGGTCTTAACCATTACACCACCACCGCTTCCACACCGTCACCACAACACTTGTATACATACGAGTATGAAGTGGTAAGAAATGGTACCTTGGGTAGATCCTTTTTGCGCGACATTCCAAGTTAATACAGTAAATCCCAACTAATATTATAAATGTGAAAATAATTTCGTTTGTTACCTCTTCACGTTTCATCTACTCAACCAATCTTCATGAAATTTCTCATACATGTAGTTCCGTACAAGTGTACGGAAAAGGACATATGCTACTTTTTGTTCCGGTAAAAAGTAACCCATGGGAAGTTCACGCGGGTGAAGCTGCGGGTAAAGGCTAGTATAGTATACAAACAACTGAAATGGGACTGAGCTGGCCACATTTCCTGGATGAAGGAGGAATGGTCAGCTAGAAAAGCCATAGAATCCCTGCTGGCTGACGACGAAAAAGAGGCCACCCCAGAATTAGTTGCTTGGACGATTTAGATGCGACGGATAAAAACTGGAGGTGTTACGCAACGGACACAGATGGATGGTGAAATAGAGCGGAGGCTTTTGCCCAGAAGACACCACAGGCTTTTAAACTAAAGTATATACTTCTAAAAAGTTACAAAACTGTTACTAAAATCTCCTTATAAACACCATTTTCAGAAGTGTTTATATTAACATGAAACTTTGCATATAGGATCTACGACCTACCCAAAACCGTGCTATTTCGAAGGTATCTTGTACTATGAATAGATATTGCCCGCGGCTCCGTCTGCCGGAAAAAAATATGACACTCATCAATTCTCCAATTATCTCCACACCAAATTCACCTCAATTCAATGCTATCGTAACGCTTACATATTATAAAACATAGCATATATAACATCAAAAACTGAATCAGAATAGAGGAGACATTCTGTCGGCGAATCCGTCGTAGATGAAGGGTTCTGTCGTTCAAACGCCCGATGTCGAAACATTTTGTCGACGAAATGTTCGTAGACGAAGGGTTCTGTCGTTCAAACGCCCGATGTCGAAACATTCTGTCGACGAAATGTTCGTAGACGAAGGGTTCTGTCGTTCAAACGCCCGATGTCGAAACATTCTGTTGACGAAATGTTCGTAGACGAAGGGTTCTGTCGTTCAAACGCCCGATGTCGAAACATTCTGTCGACGAAACGTTCGTAGACAAAGCAATAGTCGGAGAACCGTATTCAGACTCCAAAAACTGATGCATGGATTTTCATACGGTTTTCACCAGTAGATAATTCCAGAGGATGTTTAAGGTGTATAATTTATTATGTTGTTACACGTGCAAAGCCGGGACGGGCTGCTAATAGTAAATAACTTAAACCTACCTGTTATAAAAGGGCATATCACTAACTCAATCAAGCTGCCTTATATTGGTGATAAACACAACATATTGGCGCCATTTGCTGACAAATTGCAGATTTTGGTCAAGAAAATGGGTTCTTCGGCAAATTCGTTTTATTTGCCTGTTGTGTAGGCTGCCGAAATGGTTTAGGGTTATCTGGAAATTTATATACCTTTAGATCACTAACTGGGAACTAACTAAAAGGTCCTAAAATTATTATATAGTTAAAATATTTTCGTACAAAATTATATTGATTTAAACAAAAAAATTATCTAACTTAAAAGTTATAAATACTTATAAACTAAAAATATTTAAATGGATTTGTTACACTTGTCGCACATAGTTTTTAACTTATTTTTTAAAGTAATAATGAGATGAAAAAAATCTGGTATCGAGCGGTGCTTGTAACAGTGGGGTACGTTGATTAGTTAAGTGTACCTGCTACTCTCTAATGAAAATACTGTACGTCGGCGTAAGACGCAAAGAGATGAATTAATTCAGCCGAATTGTCATTGTCTCGATAGCTCAGTGATCGAGAGCACTGTCCCGGATAGACAGAGAAAAAAAAAAAAAAAAAAAAAAAAAAAAAAAAAAAAAAAATTCACGCTCTATTCCAATAGAGAATAGAGGGAGACATTCTGTCGGCGTATCGTTCGTAGATGAAGGGTTCTGTCGTTCAAACGAAAGAAGTAAGACTCAGCGAACCAATCACGTTGCGGTGTGGTTGTCGTTGCGTCACAATGGCGCACTACGATTGGTTAGCTTCGAATTCGACTTCGAATCGATTCGATGGTGAAATGTCAATAGAAAATCGCACTACGCACAGATTGATAGAACTGATCGTTAGAATAGATTTTTGGTGTGGAAATTCTTGGGAGAACTGGAGGGCGAACAGGCTGACTAGTGAACTAGGTCCAATGAGTTGCATCGTCGCTGATGTTTAGACTAAATGCCGTACTGTGCGTTCTCCTGCGCAGGTTAAAATTGACTATTGCAACTCATCCCTGTCAACGGTGCACGCGTTCACCTGCGATACCGTTTAAGCAACTTTTCTATAGTTTGGTATGTCATAAAATACAGTTCTGGCGCCTGGCCGTTATAAAATATTGTACGCAAACACGCTCTTGTATATTCAAATGAACGATACACACTGTAAAACCATAAAATCGATTATAGTCGAACACCTAGCGATATTACTCGCAAAGGAAACACGCATTAACAAACAGTTAAATGATTGTCACTCTTTCGTACTAACATTCTTGGCCCGTAACGGTATGCAAATGAATCAGGTTTATTGTTACTTGGAAATTACTGATTTTAGGATAAAATAAATAAATATTTTGTCAAAAATATTGTATTATATACCTGTATATCCTGCTAATATTATAAATGCCAAAGTTTGTGAGGATATATGTGTTTATGTTTGTTACTGTTCCACGCAAAATACTGGACGGATTGTTCTGAAATTTAGTACACGGGAAGAATATAATCCGGAATAACACATAGGGCACTTTTTATCCCGAAACTCCAACTGGAGCGAAGCCCCGGGGCGCAGTTAGTTGACAATATATATTCACGACGTCCGTGCCCATCATGCACTGGAGATTTCAGTTTCGATCCCCCGGTCAGGTCAAGATAGATGATCTTTTTCAAATTGACCTGGGTTTTAGGTGTTTATGTATTTATGTATATGATTTAAAATATAGTATCGTTGAGTTAGTATCCCATTAAACAAGTCTCGAACTTACTTTGTGGTTTAGGGCCAACTCAATCTACGGCTTCGGCGAAATTAAAGATTTAACCATAAAAGAAAGAAATTTTGGACTTAGGTGGCTATTTTTTAGATTGCTATACTTAGACATCATTCCGCTGAAGAAAAACATTGCAATGAAACAAAACATCATCATATCGAGTGTGTTATTGCTAACACTGGTGTCAGATTTTATTCAAGTCACCTAAAGGCTTCTGACATGACTTTTACGACGGCTTCATCTAGTGGCAGGTAGTCGCATGCATATCAGGGAACTAAACTGTCCACCAGTGTGCTGGTTTCCTCACGATGTTTTCCTTCACCGGAAGCAAATGGTGGTCGATGAAAACTACTATATTTGAGTCAGAATTTTTAGATAAAATATCTAGACATTTTATCTTGTATAATGTACCTACCTTTCTAATGGTGAAATAATTTTTGAAATCTATTCTGTAGTTGCCAAGATTCGATTTTATGACACCTAAAATTTGATCGATAAAAAAACAATTTAGTTACTTTTATTTAAATTTGCACACCCGTGGACGGTGAAACATGTAGGATTAAGTTTTTCTTTTAACACTACATTGTAAAAAATGTAAACTCATGTTTTTGCAAATAAATAATCTTTGTCTTTGTCTTACCCGCCTCAAACATACACATGCACAAACGCTTACCTTTTTATAATAATATTATAGATAAGTAACAAAAAGCTTTTAAAAACTATCCAAAAACATGTTATGATTGTCCTACGAAGACGAAAGATATACATTACCTAATACCCCTTTTATCTGCTCGCGTAGTCGGGTAAAAAGCTAAATTTTAAGAACACGTTGTAAGCAGCCTTCTGAACGGGAGTGCTCATAAAATTCAGGGCGCCGCGTTTACTCATTAGTTATTTGTACGAGCAACGTGAAGGGTTCTCTCTTCATAGGAAGATATTGCTTAAATGTGATGCGGCAAATTTGATCAATAAATATTCATAAAATAGCTTTGGCCCGCGGCTTGGCCCGCGTGAATTTCCCATGGGCCAGGGCCCGTCCTTTGCACTTCAATATCTCTCAGAAGATTGATTGAGATAGATAAAGTGTTAAAGCAACAAACAATCTTACTTTCGTATTTATAATATTAGTTAGGAATTGTTAGGATTAAGATTAAACTTTCACAGGCACTTTTTCACGTGATAATCTAATCTGAATTAATAAAATCATCAAAATTAAGAACCAGCGTTTCGGTACGACCACTAATTGAGATGAAATGCCAAAAGCAACAATCATGAACTACACGAATTCAATGAAAATCGGCAATTTAGGAAGAAACGTTGTAACAATAATCCTAAATCTAATGAATATTATAAATTTGAAAGTAAGTTTGTTTGTTTGTTTATTTGTTTGTTTGTTTTACTCAACCAATCTTCTTGAAATTTTGCATACAATGTAGTTTGAAGTATGGAGAAGAACATAGGGTACCTTTCATTCCGGAAAATTAACGCGGGCGAAACCGCGAGCAAATGGTAGTGTGTCATATGGATCAGTCCGCATCTCAAAATCAATGAAAATCGGCTGTTAAGAAACAACAGCTCAAAACAATATACCATATCTAACAATTATCAACTCGAGGTCTAAATTATATTACATTGTGTCACACATAAATCGCTAGGTGTCGCTCGCGCGCACGCCGCTATCAGACGGCGCTCGGCTTGCCGTTGTTTTTGCAACGTGTTATGTTATAATTAGTTTTAACGTGGATTTTCCATTTTAGGGGCCCTTGGGATGTGTACTCATTTAGGGTTCCGTATATCAAAAGGTAAAAATGGAACCGTTACAAATGCGAAAGTGAGTTTGTTTCTTCGTTTCTCACCTGTTCACGAAAGAAAGTAAGAATGAACGTAGGTATTTATTTATGAATATGGGTGCAAATATATATTTGTCTTGATATTTTGATATCTTGATAGTTTGAAGTACGGAGGAGAACATAGTCCTTTAATCACGGAAAAATAGCGTTAGCCTATGTTTGAACTATAAATAATTCGAATTTCACCAAAAACGGCCGTTTTAGCCGTGAAAGCGTAACAGAGAGATATTTGCATTTACAATATTAATTGTTAATATTAATATAAATATATAAAGTGTTCCAAGCATTTTTGTCAAAGTTCACGATCATATAATATTTAGAGTTAATTAAAAATTAATTAGTAATAAAAATAAATTAAGTACAACAAATTAATAGAATATATACGTGTTACAGATTTTTTTAAAATTAACCCTCAACCCCTTCTAAAGGTGGGTGAAATATGGGACTTCATACAATTTTTAAGATAAAAAGCTGTAAATTGGTAAACATCTTCATCGTTTTTCTTAAAGAATGACCGATATTTTATTATGAAATCCACGCGGGCGAAGCCGTGGGCAAAAGCTAGTTTCTGTACAAATGGTTTGACTGTGACTAAACCAAAAAGCAGAGCGTAATAAAGGCAAGTTTTCTTTATATCCCGCGTACAGTATCGACGTATTGAGAGTGTGGATTTGATCCATTTGCGAACAAGTGGCTCGACGTCATCGGGTCGCGCAAATAGAACGTACTCGCTCACAAAAGTGTTTTGTTTAATATAATAAAAAAATAAATTTATTTTCTTTATGTATTTTCCTTCTGGAAAATTTACAGCTAATATTACATTTTGGCAATTTTACAAGTTTTCCACAATACAATAAGCTGTGTTAAAGTATACTCGTTTCTCAATGTAATGAAAGATCGAAGTGTGGATTTCCATTTCTCTTCACACTATCGAGTACATTCACAGTGAGACACAGCTAACCAATCACATTGCGATGTGGTTGCCGTAGAGTCTCAATGGCGTACTATGAATGGTTAGCTTTGGAAGATCGATTATATCAAACCCGCTTCGCCCTCTGAAAACACAGCGATGGACTAAGTTCTGACTGAACCTAAAAAAATATTATGTTACTGATACGATAGGGTATATTTATGTAGTGTTGCTGGCAACACAAGTTTTTTATTTTTTTATTTTTGTATAAGGTTGTTGTTCTAAAAAAGAAGAAAATCTACGGCTACGAACTCTGTCATGTGTCCCAATTAATATAAAAATAAAATACAATATCAACAGCAGTGGTTTGGAATTTGACAAGATCCTAACATGTAGTATAGCATACACAGATAAAGTGTAAATATTTCTATGTAAAATAACATTTTCTACGCGCTCAATCGTGTTAACTGAACCGCAGTTGAAACTCGATGATTAGCATTTTTTTTTTGAACAATTTCGATAAATATTTTGATAGATTTTTGAATCAAAAATTAAGCGTAAACAAACGAGCTGGTTGTCAAAACAATGAAGAGCTGATGAGCATTTTTTGTTGAGGTATAAACATTTAAGATCTGGAACACCTGATGTAGACCCATGATGGTACAGCTAAACTATAGGAAATATAGAAATAACGACTTAACAAAACTTGTTCAGCCTGATGAGCATTTTCTTTTGAGGTAAAAAAATCGAAGATCTGGAACACTTGCAGAAGCCTCATGATAGTATATTTAATAATTTTAATAATTTTGATTCCTCACCAAAAATTGTACCAAAATTTGTGTACATGTTTAGTGAATATTGTACCAAAATTTGTTGTGTGGTTAAAAGAAGAACGCTTAAAAATAGTAGCGTGGGGCGACTCTGTTTTATAATATGTAGATTTTATTTTATTTATCTTACACGTACGATAGGGTATATACGGTAACAGTAAAATAAGTTACTCAAATATTGTGTTGTGGGCATCAGATTTGGTTTAGCTAACACTTCTGTCTGCGAGTGTGCCTCGCAACGCGTTCCAGTACGTGACCGCAGCTACGTCACTAATACAAGAAATAGATGGCCGACGATTTACTGACGATGAACGCTGGATTAGCTGACATTAATCATACCTCTCAACAAAGCGTCGATACATCGACTAAATGGATTTTGGTGGCCATTGATTTCGATTTAGTCTACTGTGACTACATTGTGGTATGAAAAACTAAAATATGTTGCCATCCAAATCGAAAGGGACCTTATGGCGCCCGACACTTGGGTACGCCATTATTGCCGTTGTTTTGTATTGGAACAACGGTAATAAAGACCTAAGTGCCAGCAGCCATAAAGTCCCTTTTGATTTGGACGGCCACATATTTTCTTACCTATATAATAATTCTTTGTTCAGTATGGCATAATTTGTCAGGATCATGTTTTTGAAATTGATTCAAGTGTGATGGTACTGTCAGTGTGCAATTTGTTACAAATTTTTTTTTTTATATATTGGTTGAGTTTTTTTAATGGACTCTCCAAACACCTTTAAAAAAATTAATTATAATGAATTTATAAATGCATGAACAAATGAAACAAGACAATCAACTGTCACTATAATTGTTGTAATTTCGTATTTTTCAGTTTTCAGTAAAGTAGGATTAAAACGTTTTTTGACGCCAACATTTGTGACGTCACTTGTTCCCACCGTCATACAAGCCGCAAATATTTTTTTTTTGACACATGGAAATAAGTATCTGATTTGAGTTGACGGCAAATAAATACCATATTTTCTGGCCTTGTACCCTATTCAATTAGTCTAGAAGAAGGTCTAGAAGTCATTGTGCGGTCCATATAACTGAGTTAGTTGGGATCGCGCACTTTGTATTCCGCGCGCCGACTCCGGAGATCGAGGACTGGCATCTTTCGTGTTTGCTCCGTTCTGTCGTGCGTCAGTTCTGTCAGAAGTCGACCGATTAGTAAAATACATACATAGCTTCGGCATAGGTCGGTTAAAACGACTTTATTCGTAAGAGAAGATTATATAGTCTTTTTGACCGACTTAAAAAAAAGTAGGTTGGTTTTCAATTCTCTCTGTTTTCTGTCATAGATTTTACCTCCCCCATAAGACATGATTTTTACCTTTTATTTCATTTATGAATCATCTTCTTGGCTTAACTTTCCTTTGGTATCTTTATAAATAATTATATACATTATTCTTACCCTTTTAAAAGTAGTTTTTTATTTTTAATTAGTTTAATTTTTCATTTAATTACTTGTTGTTCAATCCAAGAAACTGATAAAATACCATAAATAAAAACAAATTTATATATCCCTCTATAACCCTGTCTCTTGTAATTTTTACCCGTTTCAAATCCTTAAACCTTCGTAATCCTATATAAATCATTAAGTAGCAAACATTTGGACAGTGCCGAGTTAGCCCACCTGCCTTCCTTGCACAGCCTAACAAGTTGGCCGACTTGGGAATTCATTAAATTAATCCCCGAATAAATACCGTGGAATCCCAACGTTTCACGGTAAATTGTTATGGCAATGTTGTGAGTTATTAGCGTCTAGGGAGGATGGAATATAATTTTGAAAGTCTTTTAATTTACAAAAAAAAAAAAGAAGAAAAAAAGAGTGTGCGACTTTTCGGTGCACAGAACCAAGGCACAGAATGTCACTTTGCTCGCCCGCTACGACCAAAATGCATCTACGGATCGCGCGTAACGTCACAAAGACACCAGTGTTCAATTAAAATTCACCATAGACAACAAAAGTTGTTTTAAATAATATTTGCATATGGCAACATATTTTTGTATATGGCAACTATTAAAATATTGTCTTCCTTTTCTGTGCGAACCCCGGAACAGGATGGCTCATTTTCTTTATAGTGATTTAAATAATATAGTGTTATTTACTTCATAAAGTTTTTCATTAAACAACCAGTGTCCCAGCATCACCATTAAAATGGCAAATTATGGTGCAAAGATGCAATTGTGAGTGCATTAGTGCATGACACGCAATTTTACTGACAAATGCATTAAATTTATCATCCTGAACTAATAACTAGTTGTGCGATAGACAATAGACAAGGATAGGTCTTGGTTAACAAACTCCAAGTGTGCGCGGGTACGGCCACGTCTTGTGTATACTGCAAATTTCGAGACAGTATTATAATATTTGGCTAGAATGAATAAAAACTTATCTTACATTCAGTACCTATGTGAATAAGTTATTGAGCTATATGTCTAAGAAAGTAATGTTTATTCATATCATTCATAGCATGCTTTGTTGATAAATTTGACGACCTCGGTGGCGGAATGGTAAAGTGCTTGCCTCTGAACCAAGAGATCCCTGGGTTCGATCCCTGGTCGAATCATGATAGAAAATGATATTTTTCTTGGTCCGGGTCTTGGATGTTTATCTATATATGTATTTGTTATAAAATATAGTATCGTTGAGTTAGTATCCCATAACACAAGTCTCGAACTTACTTTGGGGCTAGCTTAATCTGTGTGATTTGTCCTAATATATTTATTTATATTTATTTATTTGTATAATGTGTACGGTGAACATAGATACCAAAAACATACATACATTGCTATAAATTATTATATTATATAAGGGTGAGTTGCACAAGTCCACTTTAACGTGGACTTTGACATGCGCCGTCATTTAGACAAAATGGCGTATTAAACGTTTTTATTTAGCCTTAACCTTAACTTAACGTCAAAGTTGACCAATCCAACCCACTCATTTGATATCCGTCCGTTCGATTGAGTGCTGAAATATAATAAAACTTGCGAAGTATTTCCCTAACAGCGCGCAGTATGACGTATAGATAGACCGTTTTGTACAAAGTTCGTCTCCCGCGGGAACTATTACCGTAGGAACGGCAATCGAGCCTTCTGATATGGCCTTTTTTGGCGGGAAAAACCTCCGGTCACGTGTTGATCCTTTATTTTAGCCGGGCGAGAGAAAGAAGTAATTTTGTACGGGCGGAACTCATTTGTTTTGCCGAAAATAGGGGCAGCGACACTCGGGGTTGATGTGAGGATTCCAAAATTTGATTTTGTGAAGACATACATAATATGTACATGCGAGTCAAACAAAAAGTCAATTACTCGAAAAAACGCATCTATGAAACATTTGTTGGCTGTTAAACATTACCTAATTGTTCAAATTCAAATAATTTATTCAGAAATTAGACCATAACAGGCACTTTTTATCGTCAATTTTTATATTTATAGTTATTTTTCACAAGTTACAAACTACTGGCATTTCGGAATGACCACTGCTGAGAAGAAATGCCGAAAGAAACTCATGTGAACAGTTTTGATCCCTATCATGCCAGATCGGCTTACCATTATTGTTTCTCACATAATATGAAAGTACATAATGTAAATATATATATGTGAATTTAATAGAGAGGTTTCTCTTACTTAGGCACCTATCTAAACGCTACTTATTGTTACAACGTCAGTACAAGGTATAGTTTAAAAGTTACAACGTCAAAGTTGACTGGTGCAACCAGCCAACTTTGACGTTAACTTTAACGTTAACTTTAAAGACAAAAAGGCGATCTTTAAAGTTGAAGTCAAAATTGACTGGTGCAATTGAACCTAAGAAAAAAACGTGTTGCACTTCAGGAGTGCCGGAGAAGTGAAAACTTGAATATAGCGTTGTGCACTTTTGACGTCTTACGAATTTACAATCAGGGTTACGTGACGCGAGTTAAATAATTAAAAATATAGTATATAAATATAGTATCTAAAGTATTAAATATAGTATCGTTGAGTTAGTGTATCTATAGTATTAAAAATATAATATCGTTGAGTTAGTATCCCATAACACAAGTCTCGAACTTACTTTGTGGCCAACTCAATCTGTGTGATTTGTCCTAATATATTGATTTATTTATATAGTTTTATGTTATTATCATAATTACAAAATATAGACACTCAAACGAACTCGCAAATCAGTTACACGAAAACTTTGACTAAACCTGTACACGAAAAGAGTTTCATAAAGATACATTTGAAAATTTTAATGATGTCCAAAACGTTGAAACATACGGACCTTTATTCGAGAAAGTTTGTAAGAGATCTGTCATTAACTTTGAAAATGAGAGATTTAAACTTTTTTAATGATGGACTCAACTTTATTTGATTGTTGGAAGTTTCAATGTCACTATTGTTTTAATTTTTTTATCCCTCGACGACAGAAGGAAAGACATAAGTTTAACGTGATTGTGTTCGTATGGCTGTCCGTGGCATCGTAGCAGCCAAACGGCTCAACCGATTTAGACTTTCTACCGATGTAGGTTTTTTCATTGAAAAGAAAATTTAATCGAGAGTGTTCGTTGTTTGTTGCGCCGCTTCTTCTTCACCTGCGCTTTGGAAGCCGGCAGTAGACTTAGTTTAAGTATTTTTTTTTGACGTCAATAAGTGATGTATATCATCCTAAATTGAATAAAGAATTTTGAATTTGAAAATTTGAATTTGAGCTATGTTTGGAAAATGTGCGTTAAGGCGTTTGGAAACCGTCATCACTTATCTATTAAATTCAAATTCAAATCATTTATTCAGAAATTAGACCTTCACAGGCACTTTTTCTCGTCAATCTTTATATTTATAGTTATTTCTCACAAGCTACAAACTACTGGCATTTCGGAACGACCACTGCTGAGAAGAAATGCCGAAAGAAACTCATTTGAACAGTATTGGTCCCTATCATGCCAGATCGGCTTACCATTATTGTTTCTTACAATGTTTTTTTTTCTTTCTAATAATATATAAAAGTACATAATATACATAGTCAAAAGGTATATCAAAACAGGTTATGATTGTGATCCGAGTGCTGATTATAATAATTAATATCTATAATCTGGCAATGGAGATGATGCCAGCGACTTCTGCGTCGGGGGTTTGTTTAATATTTAATTTATTATTTATATTCTATATTTATTTTGTATATTTATCTCATAATTCAACAACTCAGTTTATCGCGTTCAGACAGTCAGACGCGACGACTTCTTTTTATATAGTGATCATAAACATTTTTTTTATTTTATCGATTGTAAAGTATGCAAATTACTTTATACTAAGAACTTCATGTTTCTTAGAACGATATAATCATGCATTTATTGCCAATTGATTACCTATTTCCTGGATGTTCGATTTCTGAAAAACATAACTTTTTAATTTGGCATAGATAATTGATTCTAGTCATGCCAGGTTCCAGAAATGTAATAAATTATACTTTTTAATTATTTTCAATCAGATTTTAGAGTTACGCACTCAAAGGATAATGAAATCATAATATACTAATGTTTAAACTGTTTAACAAATTCATTTATTTTGTCAATAGTGATTAGTTTAGACATTTGCATTTTTTAAAAATCAAAATAAAATCATTTATTCAGAAATTAGGCCTTTTTCACGTCATATTCTAAATTAAATTATGTTTACCAAAGCTACAAACTACTAGCATTTCGGAACGACCACTGCTGAGAAGAAATGCCGAAAGAAACTCAGTCAAACAGTGTTGGTCCCTATTATGCCAGAAGGGCTTACCATTTTTTAAATATAAATTTATGTATAATTTTTTATCAGTAATATAACAATGTAAGTACACAATAAAGTACATGGTCAAAAGGTATACTGTATATATATATATATATATATATATATATATATATTTAAATAAATAAAACAGTCAAATTCTAAGAACACTTGATAAAAAATTTAGGTACAGTCTTCGGAACTAAGCGGGAGTAGTAGGTAATCTTCAGAATTACTCGACCGAATTAAAAAATTCTTTCACCGGTAGATTATGTATTTCTGGGTGATATAGTTGAGTTACTTAAGTTTTTTTTTTCGATATCTCTACGGGAACGAAGGACCAGAAAATAGTTATTAATAATTAATATTTTTCGATGAACCTTTTAAGCGCAGATCCGATCCGCATTTAACCGGGTTTTTTAGTCACATATTACAAACGTTACCTAGCGGAAAACCGTAAATCTTATAAAGATAATACCAGCCTATGAAAGCCGGGAAAATCGAGTAATTTTATTCAATACCGATTCGATTCCATTGAAACAATCGTCGTGAGTTATAGCCCGATTTTGTTAAATGGCAACACTTTACGTCGCGTTCTTGGCACAGTTCGTTACGTTGGCACCACTCTGAATTTGAAGTTGAATGGATGTTTGGCACTGATCACTAAGGTTTGAAAATGGAATATACATTTTTTCTTAATTTTATGATGTTGGTATTGTCAACAGTTGGTTTTATTCCCTTGTCATAAGAAAATACTCTGACATTTTGATTTCATATACTTCTTATATAAAACGGACATACGGTGAGAAATAATTATATTAGCTCTCTCGTTTCTCTTTCTTGTATAAGCGAAATTATATGACGATGTCTGTACTTTTCTCTGTCTACGCCAATACCAAACATTTGCAATACAAGTTTCGGAACAAAATTAAATTGTTTTCAGGAAGTAGGTTAGTTCCTTGCAATAGTTACAATGTGCTTAAGATTTGCTGTGGTTTGTTCGTTATCGAATCCCACATAATCTATCTACCTATATATCATCTAATAAAACTGACGACCTCGGTGGCGCAGTGGTAAAATGCTTGCCGACCGAGAAGTCCCGGGTTCGATCCCCGGTCGGGTCATGATGGAATATGATCTTTTTCTGATTGGCCCGGATCTTGGATGTTTATCTATATATGTATTTGTTATAAAATATAGTATCGTTGAGTTAGTATCCCATAACACAAGTCTCGAACTTACTTTGGGGCTAGCACAATCTAAATACAAATAAAGGAGATACTAAAGAAAAATATAATGGGACGAAGTTATGGGACTAATAGAAGCTAAAAACATTTTTTTTTATTTTTTTTCTATTAGTCTATCTTTCTGTCTGTCTGTATTTTGTATTATAACTGTGAAAGCTGTATCAAATTCCACCCAGTAGTTTACGTGATGCGCGAACAAACATACAGCCAGAAAGACAGACAAAAAAAAATGTTTTGTCTCCTGTTAGTCCCGAAAAGACTCTCATATATATATATTTTTTGTATCTTCTATGTACATACATACTTACAGTTAAATTATATGTATATTATATTGGCTTCACGTGCCTTTCGAATCACGGAACAGCGGTAAAAGTGACCTAACCGCCAGTTATGCTGCGATAAAATATTGCAATAAAATATTTTACATTTAAAATGGCCGACGACAATATATAATATCAACTTCATAATAATATTAAATTATAACAAAAACCCATTCATCAAACAAGAAAATCCCAAACAAACTATACCAAGCCAACTATCCTAACTTTTTTGGAGCGCAGGGTTGCCACTAATGAAAATGGAAATAGGCTTTATATATATGTTATAATAATTCATATATTGTGACATTTAAGTTTTATTTGTAAAACATGTACGTGATTTGTGATCTTCAAGTATCTGAATTTTACTTCTATTTCGACGAATAAGAATTGTAATTATGAAGTCATGGGAATCGAGTGTGTCATGCTCACTCAAATGGTCAATCTGGTGGTGGCGTCGTGGGTCGGGTCGTGAGGTCCCTCTATTATGGTTATTATGGTTGAGCTACGCGATGGCTGTCCCATGCGTCAACTCGTGAACGGGTGCTGCCAGAGGGAACTGGTCATCTCGTTTCTAGTGTATATATATATATATATACACACAACATTTATATATTATAATCAGCTCTCGGATCACAATCATAACCTGTTTTGATATACCTTTTGACTATGTACATTATGTACTTTTATATATTATTAGAAAGAAAAAAAAAACATTGTAAGAAACAATAATGGTAAGCCGATCTGGCATGATAGGGACCAACACTGTTCAAATGAGTTTCTTTCGGCATTTCTTCTCAGCAGTGGTCGTTCCGAAATGCCAGTAGTTTGTAGCTTGTGAGAAATAACTATAAATATAAAGATTGACGAGAAAAAGTACCTGTGAAGGTCTAATTTCTGACTAAATGATTTGAATTTGAATATGGATTGAACGACAAATCGTACTACTATTATAAATGCATAAGTCTGTTTGTCTGTCTTTTCCGCTTCCACGGCTGGACGGACCGATTTTGATGAAATTTGGTATATTTTGACGACATCGGTGGCGCAGTGGTAAAGTGCTTGCCTCTGAACCGAGTGGTCCCGATTTCGAACCCCGGTCGGGTCATGATGGAAAATGATATTTTTCTGATTGGTAGCATTAACATCCGGGTCTTGGATGTTTATCTATATATGTATTGTATATATTATAAAATATAGTATCGTTCGGTTAGTATTCCATAACACAAGTCTCGAACTTACTTTTGGGCTAGCTGAATCTGTGTGATTTTGTCCTAATTATATATTTATTTAAAGGCGCTCGTTCAAACATAGGGAACTTTTTTTAAAATCAACCCCCAAATGATTATAATATAAAATGATAAATAACATATAAAATATATAATAAAATAGATATATTTTCAAAAGATAATGACAAAATAATATTAAATGCGTAAATCAAAATCAAATCATTTATTCAGAAATTAGGCCTTCACAGGCACTTTTTCACGTCATATTCTAAATTAAATAATGTTTACCAAAGCTACAAACTACTAGCATTTCGGAACGACCACTGCTGAGAAGAAATGCCGAAAGAAACTCATTCAAACAGTGTTGGTCCCTATTATTCCAGAAGGGCATACCATTTTTTAAATATAAATTTATGTATAATTTTTTATCAGTAATATCTTAACGTAAGTACACAATAAAGTACAAACATATTATGATTGTGATCAAGTGCTGATGAAAGGAAATATATATATATATAGTTTTTTTTAGACTTTTACTAGAAATTATGTCCATAAGTGTATATAATGAAAAACTGTCGATTTCCTAAATAGATGTTTTGTTATATAGACCTCTTGATAGTTAGACGTTTTGCTACATGGGCGATTAGATAGTTAGACAGATTGCTCATTAGACGTTTCGCTTTGTTGGACGTTTTGCTACAAGACTTTCTGATCAGGAGGGATAGGTGATAGACACCTTTATTTTTAGAATATTATTTTTTTTATATACAAAAAGAAAACTTTAATATAAAATAGAATATTTTCGAAAGAAGGAAGAGGAGTTCTTTGTAAACTAGTAGGTAAATAGACACAGGATACTTTAAAAAAAAAAAACAATTATCCCGCCTGCCAACCCTGCGCGCGCACACAAACCATCCATCTTATGTTTCGGCTCTTGTGTTTGACAGAACGCAAAGCCGGAATAAATATAGGCCGCCGAGTAATTAACTACCGGCCCTGGTCTGAGGGGATTTTACTAATGTCTACTTTCAGTGCATTTTCAGCAAAGAACAGGACTATATAGACCAGCGGCCGGCAACCTTTTGACAGTCAACGGCCCACGGACTTAAAAACACCATGGAGGAAATCCCAGCTTAATCAATACTAGTCATTTTGCGATAAGGTGTTCTGAGTTGCAGGCAATGAGCGATCAAGGAATTATGTAACTTTAGTCATTTTGCTGGTGTAGACGTTTTGCGATTTAGGCCATTTGCGGTCAAGACTACAAGCGATATGAAAATTTAGCGATGACGTCGTTCCGAATGAGCGGGCGTAGTGCGGTGAAGTCGTGATCCTAGTGACTCTAATAAACATACACATTGTATTAGTGTTACACATTGAATCTGTCCCAGAATTATTCCTGTAACACTAATTTGGGTGTTTTAAAACTGTTTGCTTCGAACACTTATAAAAAGTGTAGCAGATATGTATTTTCCTGTAACCAAACTGTTAGAAAACAGTTTTCACAATTTTCTGTGTGTGTGTAAACAGCGTCGCTGTATGGCGAAGTCCCATTGGCAGCCGGCATCGTCAAAGCGCGCGCTGTTGCCGTTCCGTCTTATAACAAACCGGCAATTACACGTCGGCTGTCGCATTGTTATGCCATTATAAACCTTATAGTCTGTAACAGTTATGAACACTTTTGAACCTGTTTTTCAAAAAAAAAAACAAATTTAAAGTGTCACAGTTTATTTCTGTTTTTCTTTTAGCCCGAATGGAAAAACAGTGTTGAGAACACTTTATTCGGTTACCCCAAAAGTCCCTGCAAGGCCACAATGCAATAAGACAAAAGCCAGGCCTTATTTAACTAGTTACACCCCGCACAAAAAAAAACTTTCGTTTTTATGCACAGCAACGCCATGCACATTATAAAGCGCAACTATCCGAATTTTGAACGAATCCTGTAAAAATCAATCCCACGAGAATCGCGTAATCAACAAGAAACTAGGTTTCTACTCATGCACATTGAGTGTGACTAAGAAAATCATTCAAAACGCCCTTTTTAATATGTCATACGAAGAAACAGAGCAATTAATAACAGTTTTATCTTAAGTTACATTAATTTATTATTTTAATATTATAATTTTAATGTAATTATAATTTCTTTTATTTATTTTAAATGTAATTATTATTCATTTTATTTACTTTTCCTGTAATGTATGTAATTGATTGTTTATTTGTGATTATTGTAGCTTTTTACACCTGAAACACAGGGTGATTTATTTACATCCCAGTTCAGGCACCTTATTAATTTGTCATCCTTTAATTTATATGCTTATTGCTGGTAATTTATTATTCTGTAACAATTGAATAAAGAATTGAATTGAAAAGAAAAAAAAAATCGGAATAAAAAGTACCCTATGTGATTACTTTCTTGTATGTGCGAAATGAATTTAGGATGGGGTCTGTAACTTTTTTCTGTATACGATTTTGGTTGATGTGTGATTTTATACAAAGTGAAACGCAATAAAAATTAATATTATCGTCGATCGAGTAAAAATATTGTGATTCAATCAATTACCGTAATAGATTTGCTGTAGTTTAATATTTGAAATAGTATAACAAATAATTTTTAATTCAATTTCTAAATAACTGTTCGATTGGACAACATCATTTGAATGGTAATATAATGTGGACATATTAATTTATTTTATACTGCCGCCGTCTGCTCCAAATATACAAATTCAATAGTAGATGTAATGGTATTTAGCACGTTGTGACGTCACTTGTTCGTGTCATTCGTCAAAAGGCTCCATATCCATAGAACCTTTGGATAAGACGAGTCCGAAAATGTGTGACTTTATTTCTTTGAAAATATTGTCATTATCACATATATTTTTCATTATCACTGGTGTTTCTAATAATATAACCGTCTGATAGTCATCAAAACAAAAATTTGTCAACTAGCCTATTCAATAAACTTCGCCTATCGTATCTACCCTTAAACCTTGTTTAACAAATAGCAAAATACATGACGAAGCGTAGACAGAGAAAACAATTACTTTATTATATCTTTCGTTTCACTCATACAAGAAAACTAAATGCGTATTAGAAATACACAAGAGGAAATGGGACAGAAAGCTAATATATTTTATCTCTCATCGCGTGGCCGATCCAATCTGTCACTTTGTATGTTTGTATGATTAGCTGGATTGGGCCGGGAAGTTGTATGAATATATAAATCTTCCATTTCATTTGGATACGCTAATCTTTAATTTTATCTGTATTTGTGACGTCTATAAATTTATCTGTCTATGTTGCCTAGCCGGCAACATAATAAATAAATAAATAAATATATTAGGACAAATCACACAGATTGAGTTAGCCCCAAAGTAAGTTCGAGACTTGTGTTACGGGATACTAACTCAACGATACTATATTTTTATAACATATACATATATAGATAAACATCCAAGACTCGGGCCAATCAGAAAAAGATCATTTTCCATCATGACCCGACCGGGGATCGAACCCGGGACCTCTCGGTTCAGTGGCAAGAACTTTACCACTGCGCCACCGAGGTCGTCATACAGGCAACAGATTACATAACAGTAAGGAGGTTCAATAAAATAACATAAGTACAATAGTAGAGGACGAATTCCAATACTCCCCCAAGAGCAATCTATTGTTTAGGGGTGAATCGGGAGCGCTTGCAAGTTCAGCTTTATTGTTGATATACAGATTATATTATCTCTTAAAACAGACCGATATACGAACTCAGTAATTCTAATCTCAATAGATTAGGCTTAAAAATAATGAATTAAAAATACATACACTATTTTTTAACAGGAAAAAACGGGAACAACTAAAAAAACGGTATTTTTCCGGTTTCCGTGAATGTCAACGAAAGGAAGCATACCCAAAAAGGTTGTCATCAGGTAGGCGGCAAGTTTTAAAGTTTGTTTTGGCTGCATCTGGGCTTCGAAGCGTCGCAGCTTCAAATGACACCCATTGAAAATGAGAGAGAGTAAGAAAATGATTCAAAATGTAGGACGCTCTAAATATAATGTTATTTTAAAAGAAATACATGTTAAATAAACAGAATTGCACGGGCCACTGGGGGTTTATAAACGCGTTCAAACTGCAATATGGTATCGTTTCAACTTCGATTACTCCCGACGGATTCCAATATCATACTTGTATTGTAATACTATTGTTATACTGAATTTGTATCCGTTTTAAATGGATCTATGTGGTCTTTATTACCAGCTTTTATTTAGTTTCACCTGAACCTTGTGTTCCTGGTGTCATTCGCGGCTGTTATGTCCCGAAGCTTGGTCTACGTAAAAAGTAAACAATGAAAGGTCGTCTAAAAAGCGCCATTGACTATCAGACTTTTTGATCAAAAACTAAAGGAATCGCATACTTTCGGGATAAAAAGTACCCTATGTATCCAAAGTATCAGCTATCTCCAAACCAAATTTCATAAAAATTTGCTCAGCAGTTAAGCGTGAAGAAGTAACAAACATACTCACAAACTTTCGCCTTTATAATATTCGTGGGATGGGATTTAATCCCAACGGACAGTCTTAATATGCTCTTACATACGAAAACTAAATTGAATTCCGGACTTTCCGGAATCACTCAACCATTTAAATCTTCTTAAACGCGAGCCAGCTTGGCGCAACAAAAACGCGGGAAAATGGAAACCGGGGTATGATAACAAAATGTCATTTCGCCGCCTAATCTCTGAGGCCGGAACTGGGGAAAAACAAAAAAAAAAGACTTCAACCTCAGTATTGTGAGTGTTGTAGGTAGTTAATTCTAGTCCCTATATAGTTATTTTGTTATCTTGTTGGCACTATTCAAAAATCAAAACGATCCACCCATCTGTCTAACTGTCTTTCTGTCTGTTCCGCTTTCACAACTAAACCGCTGGACCAATTTTGATGAAATTTGGTATGCATATAATTAAAGACCTTCTTTCAAACATAGGCTACTACTTGTTTCCAAAATTCAACCCCCAAATGACTATAATAGGGATGAAAGTTTGTACGTAAATTATTTGTTTCGTTTTCGCAAATAAATTCACGCGGGCATAGCCGCGGGCAAGAACTAGTTTTGAGTATAAAAGGGAAAACGACACAACACCGGCGGATAAACATAAAAAAGGATAATTAATTGAAACTGTCAATCCCATAAATCTATCATATAACTCAATGAATTATGAACACAACGTATTAGTTACCGGAAATCCGAATTACCGTACAATAACCACAAATGAATTAACATGCTCAATTCCGTGTCGTGTTGCTTTTGCTGTCCGATCAGAAACACGCGTTCAGCATTTGTCCCACTAATTGGTGACATGAAAATTTTATTGTCCGTACTGCTTTTAGTTATTTGTTATAAATTTATTTTAAACTAGCGACGGATACAACAATATGCTATGTTAAATATATAAAGGAAAAAGGAAAAAGTCCCTTTTCGCGAATTTTTCCTTACGTGTTATAAAACAAAGTCCTTTTTGTATGTTCGCAATAAATTCAAAAACGACTGTAAAAATTTTAGTTGAGTTTTCACCAATAGATAGTGTGATTCTTGACGAAGGTTAAGCGATATAAATTTATGTTTTTGCCCAAGCGAAGCCTGACGGACCGCTAGTTTTAAAATATGTAAGGATTTCTCAAGTACTTGACACCAAAAAATCGCTACGTACCCAGTGTTTAGTGAGACATCCTGTTGTGATGATTTCCTTACTACATTTTTTTATAGATGTTGCCCGGGGCTTCGTTTGTGTGAATTTTGAGATATTTAATATAGCCTATAGCAATCTTGAATAATGTACCTTTCTTATGGTGAAAGAACTTTTGAAATCGGTTCGCTAGTTTCGGAGATTACCCGCCTCAAACATACAAACTCACAAACGCTTCCCTCTTCATACTGATAGATATAGATAACTTGCTTATTAGGTACATATACTGTATCTTGCGAATATATTTTTTAGTCTGAGCTATAGATTCTAAGTTCTCATGTACCAAAGTGAATGTTTTCTTATGAGAATTTTCTTTAACCATACATAAGTTGTTCTTTGGTCAGGGATATGATTTCGTATATCAAAAGGCCATTACACCCTTACCTAAAAGGTTGCCTTAATTTTTGTCCAACCAAAACGATTTCACCATTGATTCCAACCCTAATACAAGTAATCGTTTGGGCGCTGTCAACTGTGACTATAGGTTAGTGTAGCTTTCTCTATATATACGTAGAGCACGAGCCGATTACGAGGTATATTATTATATACTAAATATAGATATATAGGTATATATTATTATATAAATAAAGGTATATATTATTATATACTAAACAACAGATGAAGCGGTGTTGGTGTAATGGTTAAGATGTCCGCCTGTGGATCGAAAGGTCTCAGGTTAGAGAATCCTACTCGTGTCACATGAGTTTGTTTTACCAATCTGACTCATGTAAAACTATGCTAATTTCAAGACCTATACTTACATATTATATAACAAATCTATACAATATATATATATATATATTATAGAATAGTTTTAGAATATAGTCAGGATTGGGGAGGTAGACCAAATCATTTTCCATTGATTTCTTTCTACCTCCGTAAAATAAATATGATCTTTTGCGCGCTCTACAGGACAGTCACACTAACACCGTGATGTTAAACACTATATACTAATGTAGGAATGCTCTTCTGTCCCAACGACGGAAGGTAACGTACCTTTCATAGGCTAGTTACACACGTGTGGAAGTGATTTTTGTATCTATTTAAATTTTTTTTTCTAATCTGCATTTTGTGTCCCACTGCTGGATAAAAGGGGAGGCCCCTTCTGTCTTCTAAAGGTTTCTATCGTGAGCCTAAAACGTCGAAATCTGTCTAAATCGTCCCGCCATCTTGTTCTACCTCGACGCCTGCGCCCTCCGGGCCTATTTAATGAAACCTATTTTAAATAATAATAATAGTAAACAAAATAATAATTAAAAAAATATACTTATTGTAAGCGTTCATGTAATGTCGTGAGGAAACCTGCCCTCTAGTTGATAATTTATCACTTAGTGAAATGGAGAATTGGAGAAGTCAATGGCAAACCATTATATTAATATTGGCAAGAAAGTCATTGTGTGTTTCATCCCACTTATTGGCCATGAAAGTGATTATATGTGCGTCATTCTATTTAATGACCACGACCCTCAGCCATTAGGAATAAGACTGAAGGAGAGTAGCCCCTCACGATTACACGAAGATCTTCTTTATCTTCAACAGAGCAGAAAAGAGAAGGAGAAATAATCCCGGAATCTCACACACACATCAAAGTCTCACAAATCTGTCAGTCATGCCGCTGTGTAGACGCGGCTTAAGGACACCAATAATGTAAATTGTGCGCACACTTTGATTATCAGAGCACATAAAGGTTCAGATATCGAATATCACATACATTGCCAAATCCCATACTAACATAGAAGATTATATATACAACCTATATGTAGATATACATAACTAAAAGTAATCTTAAGCCAGCTAATCGTCCGTAAAAAGGTTTTCTTGTAGTCTTAACTAATATTTTAAAAGTTAGTTTGTTTGTTACCACTTCCAGCTTTATTTGCTTAACCAATCTTCTTGAAATTTTGTATACATGTAGTTTGAATTATGTAGAAGGACATAGGCTATACTTTTATCCTGGAAAAATAAATTTTCCCGTGGGAAATTCACGTCGGCAAAAGTTAGTTTATCATGAGTGCTGTCTTCCAAGGGTTTATAACTTGTGTGTGAAATGGAGAAGGTCATGGCAAAGCACTCCATTAATAATGCCAAGAAAGTTTAATTCAGGATATAACCAGTCGAAAATTGCTCTTAATAAAGTGATGTAATAAAATTCAGACTCAGAATTATTCCGAAGATATTTATTCTGATTCTAATTTTAGTATAATCAAAGCCGTAAATCTTGTAAGATAAGATTTCGGCAAACAATTTTCCGCGTCATCTAACACATGTTCGAAAGAATCAAACGAAAAGGTATCATTTTCGAGCAAAAAATAAAACTTTCTTTGGGGGAAATCCGTCAAGAACCAATTATTTGGAACATTTGATATAAGAATTAAGCGTAAAATAAAGGAAGTTATGGGATTCAAAGAAAATAAGTCCAATTTTTCGACTGATAGATGGATTTGCACGACGTTAATAAATTGGAACACTTAATTGGGACAATAAAGGCGAGTTTCCATTGTACTGTGCGAAATAATGGATTGTATAGGACCATAGATTATAAATATTGTGTTGATTTTTTAAATATACGAAAGGCTGGCCACCAAAGATTTACTTTTTGAAACATTTTTGACAAGGAGTTTCTTTTCCCATCTTACTAATATTATAAAGGCGAAAGTTTGTGAGTATGTTCATTACTTCTTTACGTTTAAACAGCTGGGCTAATTTTTGTAAAATTTGATATTGATAAGGCTGATATCTTGGATTCACATATAAGTACTACATTTTATAGGTACATACCGATAGTAGGCGATTGTTCTAGGATTTGGTCGAAAAGTCTGACGATTGGCGCTTTGTAAATTACATATAAATTAATCAACATTTGAATAATTACAACGGCGGGCAAAAAAAAATGGCGGGCCGCGGGTAAAACCGCGGGGTGCAGCTAGTGTAATATAATCCTTAGATATCATAATACAAAGTCCAATGCCGCGTCTGTTTATTCGCGAAAAACTCCAAAACGAACGAATTTGAATGCGGTTTTTCCGCCAATAGATAATGTGATTCCTCAGGAAGGTTTAGCTGTATGAAACCCGGATCGCTAGTTATAAATATATATATATATATATATAGAATACCCAAAATGTGTTTGCCAAAATACAAACACAAAATAAACTGGTTAAACTTTGACTTTTGCAACTTGTTATTGTTAAGTCAACATTTGACATTTACAAAATCGGTAAGCCTCGATTTTAGACTCGGCTATCTCAATGGTTGACAACATTAATAATTATCGAGATAAGTGAACTTGTCACAACTTTTGGGAATCTACAGAAGGTCTGATAAAGTGCGTTACGTCAGCGCCACCCCTCGACCCAAACCCTGCTTACAGAGCCTAGGTTACAGGCTGTAGCGGTTTGCAGAGCAATTTATTTATTACATTACTAGCTTTTGCCCGCGGCGTCGCACGCGTGATTTCGGACGGGAGATGTTAATTTTCAGAGATGAATGGTGCCCTGTGTCCTTCTTCATACTTCAAATTGTATGCAAAATTTCAAGAAGATAAACCTATCTTCTTGAAATTTTGAGTAGATAGAGCATGAAGAGGTAACATTAATTATAGATATAGATTTTTTTAATTTAGACCTGTAATTAGCCACAGAAATTCCCTTATTTCATAAGACTGTTCTGTTCAGGTGTTCCAGATCTTTGTAAATCTATTCGAAAAACCGCTGATCTCATAATTTGGGTCAACGTAAAGAAATTCCTGTGCCCTCCGCCGTCGGACGATATTAAAAATGATAAGTATTCGACCGCCTACTCCAGCCCTATTGGTACAGATTGTTAAAAAACTTAAATTTCTATTGTATATAGTATATACAATTATACATTCTTACTCAATTATAACTTCTTACTTCCTTAGCGTTAAGACATCCATATTACTTGTTACCATTTGTTATATTTATCGATATCAAATTATGTATTCAGAAATTAGGCCTTCACAGGCACTTTTTCACGTCATATTCATACACAGTCATAGTCATATAAATAAAATTTACCAAACCTACAAACCACTAGCATTTCGGAACGATCATTGCTGAGAAGAAATACCGAAAGGCTCATTCAAACAGTGTTGGTCCCTATCGTGCCAAAGGGCTTACTTTTTGTATATCTATAATTTATAGGTTATATTTGTAATGAATATATATCTATAATTTAGTCAAAAAGGCCGAATCGTATCGTACCTGAGTTAAATCATTAATTCTTTATTTATCTGCCTATGATTTTTCGAAATATTACAAGATTTAATAATAAAAGTAACTTAAGCTTATCATAATAATATTTTTGGTAAAAGGCTTGGAATAGCTATTGGTACTCATTATATATAGACATACTATGGACGTACTAATTATATATAGCTGCTCCCCGGGGCTTCGCTCCTGTGGGAATTTCTAAGTAAAAATTACGCTATGTGTTAATTCTAGGTTATATTCTACCCGTGTACCAAATTTCATAACAATTGGTCCAGATTTTGCGTGTAAGGATAACAAATATACACACATACATCCTCACAAACTTTCGCATTTTATAATATTAGTACATTTTATAATAGTTTTTTATATAAATTGATCCTAAATATATATTTTTTTTACTTTTGGTCGACTGAACCACTGATATTTTTTAACAATTGGCCGCTCGACCATCAGTCGAGATTGTAGCCGACCTGACCACTGTAATTTTTAGGAAATGGTTTACTCGACCATTGGACGAGATTTTTATGATATTTTACCACCCAAGTCACACCATAACCTCTTGTGGATATTATCTAAAACCATACCAGCTGATAGGCAACCACACTACTACACTACAACTACTGCAAACCCAAAAGGTTTTGATGTCGGGCGGGCAATTGGTCGTAAACCACAGTCGAATCTTCAACATTGTTTACAGTTTTGTGAGATTGACGAATGTGAGTCAACGTGTTTAGGATGATATTGTGTTTCTCTAAGAAATTTTTGTAAGTGCCTATTTTTCTTACTAAATACTTTAAAAGGATACATATTGTGTACCGTTGTATTTAGCTAAATAAATAAATAACATATAGAGCCATACCTAATTTTATCAGTTGCGCTCCCTCATTTTAACGTCCGTCAAAAGACAATACGAAAGTGTATGAAGTTTCATTGTATGACAAACACGTACAGTCTGCCACAGAGAAATCTGACTCCCCCGCCACTTGAACACCATCTCTTAGGGGGTCTGATTTCTCTGTGGCAGACTGTACGTAACGCACGTCAGTATCAAAGCAGAAAATAACGCAGCTAAAACGTGGTGCTTTGTTGCAACGGAGCAATGAAGCATGGCGTTAAAACACAGCCTATAACCATTAAAATTATATAAATATAATCTTTAAAATTTAATGATTTATTTTTTACGCGGGCCCTAGGTTTTAGGGCATCAGAGCCGCGAGGATAAGGACATTATGCCATCAAACGAGCGTGTCCAAAAATTCTAAACAGAGAATCTTGCGCGGCAGCTAAACAGCTCACCATCATCATATCGAGTGTGTTATTGCTGACACTAGTGTCAGATTTTATTCAAGTCGCCTAAAGGCATCTGACATGACTTTTCGACTGCTTACCGCCATCTCGTGGCAGGTAGTCGCATACACACTAGTGAACTAGACTGTCCACCAGTGTGCAGGTTTTCTCACGTTTTCCTTCACCGGAAGCAAGTGGTGGTCTATGAAAACTACTGTATATGAGTCATATTGGTATACAAACTCATATGGCACGAGTAGGATACGAACCTGAGACCTTTCGATCCACAGGCGGGCGTCTTAACCATTACACCACCACCGCTTAGCTATACAGCTAAGATAAATAGAAACGATTTATTCCCTAATTTAATTTGGGAGCTCGCCATTGTTGCCTTTGGGCAACAGCAGCGCCATCTATTTTAAAGGTGATAAAACATGTAATCTAATTTATCTGTGGCCTATTCAGATGAACAGATTTGGAATTCTTGTGATGTTGTTTTGTTTCGTTTTGTTTATTGAAGGTCTCGTCTATCTCTGGGCCAAATTTCACCAAACCGGCCCAGTAGTTTTTGAGTTTATTCATTACAACCAAAGAAACGAACGTACATTTTTTTTTCTCTTTATTATTTTAGTATGGATAAAGTCCTCTGCTGCGTATATTTGTCTGTTCGCGATAAATTCAAAAAGTAGTGCACGGAATTTCATGCGATTTTCACCAATAGACAGTGTGTGATTTCTGAGAAAAATTTTAGGTGTATACTTATTTATGTTTTCCCGGGTAAAGCCGGGACGGGCCTCTGGTCCTACGTAATTTGTTGGTTTACACAAGATGTGAAGGAAGAAATAGTCATACTTTATTGATCAAATATAGAATACTTTCATATTTTTCGAACGAATCTCGTAAACATTCTTATCAGAAAGTATTATTAGAAGAATCAAAAGCCGGGATAAACAAGGATGAAAAGGCAAGAGACGACCGTTTCCGGCGTACCCGCACTTTTGGGAATGTCACCATATATCCGGCTCGAAGGACCAGATATTGCTGTTTGGCGTGTTTTATACTCTGTTGTTGAATAGCATGACTGAGAGTTGTAATACTTTTGATGTTACAAGGCTTTCTCTACGGATTCACAACTATATACTAAACTAGCGGTCCGCCCTGATTTCGCTCGGGTAGTACCATAATCATCATCATATCTATCTGTTACACAAAATAGATTTATTTTTTAATTTTTATAAGGTTGTTAACTCTGAATTTTTTGTCGAAGTCTGTCATATTATGACAGACTTCGTAGCCGACATTTTATTTTTATATTACTTGGGATACACATATTATGTGTATCCCAAATAATATAAAATTAAACACATTTTACAGCAATCGTCTTTGGAGTTAAACAGTAAGATCCTAACAATATCGAGTGTGTTATTGCTGGTGTATTCAAGTCACCTAAAGGTATTAACACTGGTGTTAGATTCTATTCAAGTCGCCTAAAGGCATCTGACATGACTTTTACGACTACTTACCGCCATTCAGTGGCAGGTTAATAAAAATACAGTGAAAGGTTTCAATCAACTGAAAAGTCTTTTTTTATTGTTAGAAGTACAGGCACAGATAATAAATGTAATACAACTATTACCTTGTATACAGTATAGATGGCGCTAGTGATTATACTAAGTACTAAGGCTACATATTATTTTGTTATTGTACATTTAACAGCCTGACCTAACAAAATAATCTAAATTCCAAAAAACAAACAAAAAATACTAAACTTCAGACATGCCAATTAATTTTAAAAATTTATAATGTTTATCGGCTCCCAAACTTTTCGTAAATACATCTGCCGGCATATCGAAAGTTGAAACATACTTAATTTCTATTTTATTGGATGAAACACAATCTCTTACAAAATGGTGCCTTATATCTATGTGCTTGGTGCGCTTATTATGAAATAAAGGATTTGTTGCCAGCTTAATAGAGCTTTGATTGTCACTATTTATACAAAGTGGCACATTTTTATTTATAACAATAAGTTCACTTAATACATTCTTTAGATAAATTGCTTCTTTGCATGACTCAGAAAGAGCCATGTACTCCGCTTCTGTACTAGAGAGAGCCACAGTTTTTTGCTTTTTAGCCTCATAAGAAACCACAGATCCAGACATCAAAAAACAAAAACCTGTGTATGACCGTCTATCCAAGGTACAGGATGCCCAATCTGCATCTACAAAACCATGAATGTTACAATTAGTCTTTCGATATACCAAACCATAACATTTTGTTTTCTTAAGATACTTCAACAAGCGTTTCAGATGTTTCCAATGAATATCATTAAAGCAATTATTATATTGACTAAGAAAACTTACACTATAACAAATATCTGGCCTAGTAAGCACAGAGAGGTACATTAAACTTCCTAATAATTCCTGATACGGATAATTTTTATTAAGGTTGTTGTTTACATCTTTTTCCAATTTTAAATTAACCTCCATTGGTGTATCTGAATGTGAACAATCTACCATATTAAATCTTTTTAGAATAGTATCAATATATAGCTTTTGGTCTATGGTAATTTTATCTTTACAAACATTTACATGCATCCCTAGACACTGTTTGAGCTGACCCAAATCTTTTATTCTAAATTTTGTTACTAATACATTTTTCAACTCTTCATAGGCATTTTGACAATTATAAAAAACAAAAAAATCATCCACAAACAATGCAATGTAAATCTTTACATTATTATTACACTTTACAAAAAGACATGGCTCATAGTTGGATTTTTTAAATTTTAATTTTAATAAACAGTCTTCTACACGAGAATACCAGGCCCTAGCCGACTGCTTAAGGCCATAGATAGCCCTCTTTAACCTTAACACTTTATTAATACAATTTTCAAAATTAGAACACTCTGGTATTTCCATATATACTATTTCATGGAGAAACCCATTGAGGAATGCAGTGGGCACATCAAGATGGTTCATTTTTAATCCTAATTCAACACTTAAAGCTAAAAGTAATCTGAAAGTAGAATATTTCAAAACTGGTGAAAAAGTCTCATTAAAATCTACACCCTTCACCTGGGTAAAGCCCTTTGCTACAAGTCTGGCCCTAAAACGCACTACACCTTCACTATTATATTTTTTTTTCAGCACCCACTTATTTTTAACAATTGTGCCTTCTTCCGGTCTTTCAACTAATTCCCATGAATCACTATCACTAAATGATTTAAGTTCCTCTGTTATTGCACGCTGCCACTGATCTTTTTCAGATCCAGTCATTGCATCACTTAGAGTAATCAGATCACTTGAGATTTCAGTACACATGTTAGCAACTTGATAGAAATCAGGTTTACGTCTCACACGTTTATCAGGTAAATTCGTGTCACCGCCTTGGCTTGATGAGATGTTATTTTCTTCTGGTGACAAAGTGTCAAGAAAACTTTCATCTGTGTCACTAGACTCTTCAGGAATATATGTGCTATCATTTTGATCTTCATCTTCTGAACTGCTCACAGGAACAGTTGATTTATCAGGTTGTTTATCATCTTCAACAATGACAGACGTTATACTGTCATTAATATCTTCCATTATAACCACATCTCTGGCTACAGAAACTTCTCGTGAAACAGGGTTATATAAACGATAGCCCTTGATATATTCAGAATATCCAACTAGGAACATCTTCTTTGCTTTCTTGTCCCATTTTTTCCTTTTTTCTTTCGGAATATGGACCATCACTGGGCTGCCAAAGATCCGCAGATGACTCAAATTTGGCTTTCTGCCCGTCCATATTTCATACGGAGTAGTGTTCTTGTCCAAGCCTGATGTTGGTGATCTATTTTTAATATAAACAGCTGTGTTTACAGCTTCTGCCCAAAGGAATTTTTCAAATTGAGCCTCATACAGTAGGCATCGTGCCTTCTCAACTATAGACCTATTATTTCTTTCACAGAGACCATTTTGTTCCGGTGTATAACTGTTTGTCTTTTGATGGAGTATACCACATTGCTTTAAATAGTTTGTCATTTCCACTGAGCAAAACTCGCCCCCATTATCTGATCTTAATATTTTTATTTTCTTTGATTGCTGATTTTCAACAAATTCTCTATATTGTTTGAAATACATAAATGTTTCACTCTTAGATCGAAGAAAGTATACAGTGCACATTCTGCTGAAATCGTCTACAAATAATAAGTAGTATCTAGCCTTCCCAAGAGACATATTCTCCATTGGCCCACACAGATCTGTATGGATCAGCTCTAGAATCTGCTGACTCCTATTTGTGCTTTCAGGGAATGGCAATCTTGTTTGCTTTCCCTCACAACAAACTATGCAACTGGCCTTACTAGTATCACATCTTCCATCAAAACTCACACCTTCAGCTCCTCCATTTTTCAATTTATTCAAATCATTAGCATTTATATGAGCTAATCTTCTATGCCAAGTAGTACCTGAGACTTTTACTGCAGCTACTAAGAGATTTTCTGATTTCACAACATTCAGTCTGTATACACCATTTTCTAGTTTTGCCACACCAATACAATCATTCTGTGAGTTGTAAATTAAGCATCCACGCTGGTTAAACGTTATTCTGTTGCCACTAGCAATTATTCTACTCACTGATAGTAAATTCGTGGTAGCGTTTGGTACACACAAAACATTGTTTACATCAATTGTATACTCTTTATTTCCTACACGAGTGGTAAGCTGCAAGTCTCCAGAGCATAAAACTTGCACAATCGTTTTATTTGCAACAATTATCTCCTTAGTCTTCGGTTGAAAACAAGTATTTGACAATAAGTTCACGTTCGATACAATATGTGTGCTTGCGCCGGAATCTAAGTGCCAGTCAGACTGACTGAACTCATTTGTGAGAAAAACTGCACTAAATGCATTTGTTTTCATTTTATCTGCACCCGGACATTGGTTTTTAAAATGTCCAATCTGTTTGCATTTGTAGCAACGAATTATTTTCCGCGTCATGTTGTTTCCACTGACATTGACAGATGACGTTCCATTGTTCGCATTATGTTGATGAGCTTGATTTTTGGTATTACCAACATAACGACCTTGTCCTTGTCTGTGATCCTTGTGAAAATTTTTGGCGGCAAATGCACTTTCCGACTTAACCTCAATATCTGCACTCATGTCTAATAACTTTGTCTTGATGGCATCCGCAGTTATGTTAATGCCCGAATGTTCGATTGCCATAAGCATAGGTCCGAATTTTTCTGGTAAACCGGCCAACATAAGTGATCCAATCCATTGGTCATTTATTTCAAAGCCTGTTCCGTTCAATTTTTGAGCAGTTTCGATGATTTGACTAACGTAACTCGTCATTGACTCGCAGTTTTCAAGGCGTATACTTATAAGGTTCCTCAGCAAACTAATTTTTCGAGAATATCCCGAATCATCGAACATGTTCTTTAGGGTCTTCCACAAGTCGAAAGTTGTAGCTGCTTGTTTAATATGCACATAAAGAGACGCGTCAATTGTCAATATAAGTTTTGCTTTTGCCTTTAAATCATTCTTTTTTTCATCCCCTGTAGCAGTTGATAACAAAGGGGTTTTTATGCTATCCGCCATTCCCTCCAACACGAGTACGTTTTCTGCGGCGAAACACCAGTCGTCATAGTTTTCACGTCCCTTCAATTTCGGAACATTAACTAAATAGTTTGTAGACATTATAACTGAACACACTGAACTTATTTCTCACTAATACTATTTATTTTAAGGCTCTGGGCCCATAACCTAATAAAAATACAGTGAAAGGTTTCAATCAACTGAAAAGTCTTTTTTTATTGTTAGAAGTACAGGCACAGATAATAAATGTAATACAACTATTACCTTGTATACAGTATAGATGGCGCTAGTGATTATACTAAGTACTAAGGCTACATATTATTTTGTTATTGTACATTTAACACAGGTAGTAGCATACACAGGGTCTTAACCACCGCTTCAAACCATTGAAACATAATAAAAAATCCAGTAGCTTTCGGGTTTATTCGTGACAAAATTATCCAACAATTCCTCAAAATTACAAGGGTCATTGTAAATTAACACAACATATTCTAAATATAACTTTTTTATACCGTAATACATCACATTTACACAGCAGCCCCACTCGGGATGTGAAAGTTTCATCATAAAATTTAAGGCGATCGTCGTTCAACTTTTTTTTCGTAATTTTCTACGTGTCTACTGGATATTTATATGATGTATTACTTTGAGTCGATGTTGCCACCTCCGTTATGAGTTGCGGTTAAAAATGAGAGTTTGTTAAAGTTTGTGGCGTAAATTGCTTGTTTTTTTTTTTACGGGTGGAAGTATTTATGAGATTACGACGATGTACGCTTATAAATTTTTATTATTCGCCTTCTGGTTCTGTGACGCCGTAAAAAATAATTTCAACGTCAATCCTCGTTGGGAATGCTTTTGTTGCCTATCAACTGTCTAGGCGGTGTATCCCTTAGTCGCCTCGTACTATATCCATCTGATATAAAGTGGTCGTATTCTAGGGCGGAACTACATTCCAAAATTTTATATTAACTTTTAATGAATGATATTACGCTTCAACTAATTTGATTCCAATCAAATCGTTCTATCTATCTTCTTCACAAAATCTCCGGAACCGGCTATAAATAACTTAACGGGCCAAGACATGATAAATGATGGTAAGGCATCCTGGTGGCGTCCAAACAACGGATTAACATTTCCGTGGGTCGTAAATAAGGGTTAGTTTTGTGGGCCGTCGGTTTTAGAGGCAATTCTGCGTCGATATGTATCGGCTGTGATTTAAAAAGGATATATATCTTGTACTTATTCTTATAGTAAGGGTGGGTTGCACCGTCAACTTTGAGCTTAACTTTAACGTGGGCAGAAAAACGCTTTTAAACGCATGTTAAAATCAACGTCAATTTTGACGGCAGCGACTTGCAGCGATCTCAAAATCAAAATTCAAGTTCTTTATTCGATTTGGGATGATATACATCTCTTATTGATATCAAAATTTAAAGCTAAGTCTACCGCCGACTTCCAAAGCGCAGGTAAAGAATTAACGCAACAAACTTCACTTCAATTTCCATCTTGACAAAACCGTCTACGACATATTCTCCTTTACCTGAGGGCTGACCATCATCAGTCTCTTAACGCGATCAACTTTGCGACCTAAACAGATCTGCAATGCAAATTCGTACCATCGACATTTTTAATATGAATGGGATTCATTTTAGGTTCCTAAATTGAACTGAGTTGCGTCGGAATCGTTCCGTAAAAGTTGATGGTAGGCCTGCAGCTGTGGTCTTTTTGGTTGTATTTGCGATTTATATACATCCGTCTACTACCGTCATTTCAACAAGTGACTCAGCCAGTTTACCACACTAATTGAAACGCCGTGAAAAATGTTCGAGCGATAGCGCTACTACGAAAACTCACAAGCTTGCATGTTTGTGAGACGTTCACATTAAACTATAACCTGTGCATAAACACGCATCGGTTAATGTTTTGCATCAGAAAATTGTTATAAAACGGGTTATTTTTGCTATAACGATCCTTTTTGTATATGGAAACTCACAGAGTAATTCTATCTTTGGATCCTGTGTTTGAGATAGACTTTGAAGATCCCAGGACAATCGAAACTTTACAAACATTACAACAATCTAGTTTTCGATATCTGGCAATTGTCACGATGCAGGTTTTAGTGCGATCAATGTTTACTTTTATTATCTAGGTGATTTGAAGAGACAAATAATAATAATTAAATTCTTGTGTAAATTGGTCACTTAGGGGAATAGTCAACGAATGATTTTAGAATATAAAAATGTTCAATTATAATCCAGGTCATAAGGTCGGATGATCAAAGTGGTATAAACCAATTACTACACCTAATGGGCTCGATTCTCATGTGATCGAAGTTGTATGCACACATGACATTGTATCGCATGACGCGAATCGCCTGAGGCCCGATTCTCACAGAATCGAATTTAACTTCATCAATTTTGTCCAATTTTTTCGATAGTTTTAAGCAATAATTATAGTTTCGCGTTCGTCCGAAATTTTGTGACGGTGATTTTTGTAAGTGCATATAAACAAACAAAGCTTTTCTGACAAAATGGAGAAAACTTAATGAAGTTAAATTCGATTCTGTTAGAATCGGGCCTCAGGCGATTCGCGTCGTGCGATCCAATGTCATGTGTACAGACCGCTGAACAGGATATTAATGTCAATAACATATGTAGGAATGCGCTAAAGGTCTAGCTTCTGAATATATTCAGAAGCTAGACCTTCACAGTCACAGAATATATTCTGTGACTTTAACAAGTAGTAGGGGACACCACAGCAGAGTTTTTTCCCCCTCCAATAGAAAATGTCACAGCGAGATAGAACCAGATGAAACAAGATGAAACCAAATAGGATAGATAGCAGTATAGATGGTATCTTCGATGTTCGAGCAGCAATTAGCATGCGCATTGGAGTTTGTGTGAAGTAAAACACGGCATCGACATTTGAGTTTTCACTTAAATTACTTCTGTCAGACAAATATTTACTACACTTACTTGTACATTGTACATTGAATTAATGTTTCCATCATGACCCGACCGGAGATCGAACCCGGGATCTCTCGTTTCAGTAGCAAGAACTTTATCACTGCACCACCGAGGTCGTCCGGTGTGTATTTGTCAAATAAACGATTTCTTACTTTCTGTGTTTTGTTATGAATACATTATTTCGTACTCATTGTGCGAAACTGACTTTAAATATTCGCGTTTAATTATTAATTGATTAAAACTGGTATTTAACGCGCACGTACCTTTTGTACTTCTGACGTTTCGAGTCGTGTTACAACGATGCGTGGTCGCCGAGCGTCTGATTCATCGGGCTATCTCCGACTGAATATCGACGGCTGAATATTCTTCAACCGCCACGTTGTATTTCCGCCAAGTACCAATTTCATTAGCAATGAATTACTTATTCCCTTTATTAGGCTTTATCTCTTCCGTCAGTTAGTTAATCAGTCAGTCAATCTAAGTCAGTCAGAAATATAGTCCAACTACCAAAATGGTCGAAATCTTTGAAAGATTTTAAAAAATGCTGAAACGTAACATCGCAAACTGCTTCAAACTGCTCTGCTCCGGTTTTATCCGGATCGTTGTCACTGCGCGGTGCGACAGAACGTGTGCGACAGAAATGTGTTTGCATTTACCCTGTTCTACCTTTTGTCAATTATTACTCTGTACTCGACCAGCTTTTATTGGTGCTGTGAGCTAACAAAGAATAATAGGTTTGCTTGGTTGATATTTCCACATACATACATATTTCGAGCTGGTCTGAGAGCGATAAAAAAACTTAGATTGTGCCAGCTGTTTCTCTTCCCGAGCTGATTGCATCAGTCAATCAAGGGAAAGGGTTGGGTTTGTATTATTATCATTAATTTTTTGTCATTTCAACACCAATTATGGTCTAAATTGGTTGATAAACAGAGTTGCCAGCCAATAGGACAGCGTTCTCTTCATTTTCTTCTCTTTATATACCATTTATAGACAGATTGTAGGTGCGTATAAAAACTTTAAAACAGCAATGTAGTGAAACTTGTTGATAGACTAATCCGGTGTTTCAAGCTGAAATAGTGATGGAGGATTATCGATATTTCTTCTATAAAATATAAATATAAACATATTAAATATATATATATTAGGACGAATCACACATATTGAGTTAGCCCCAAAGTAAGTTCGAGACATATGTTATGGGATACTAACTCAACAATACTATATTTTATATCAAATACATATATAGATAAACATACAAGACCCGGGCCAATCAGAAAAAGATCATTTTCCATCATGACCCGACCGGGGATCGAACTCGGTTCAGTGGCAAGAACTTTACCACTGCGCCACCGAGGTCGTTATTATCACGGTTAGTTATTCATTTTCAAATTCAAATTCGAAATTCTTTATTCAATAAAAATTAAATTAAAAATTAAAATTTTGACGACCTCGGTGGCGCAGTGGTAAGGTTCTAGCGACTGAACTGAGAGGTCCCGGGTTCGATCCCCGGTCGGGTCATGATGGAAAATGATCTTTTTCTGATTGGCCCGGGTCTTGGATGTTTATCTATATATGTATTTGTTATAAAATATAGTATCGTTGAGTTAGTATCCCATAACACAAGTCTCGAACTTACTTTGGGGCTAGCTCAATCTGTGTGATTTGTCCTAATATATATATTTATATATTTATTTATATATATAATATAGAATGATATGCATCACTTATAGACGTCAAAAACATTACTTAAACTAAGTCTACCGCCTAAAAATTACTTAAACTTCGTTCAAAAAACTTAAATTGACGACCTCGGTGGCGCAGTGGTAAAGTTCTTGCCACTGAACCGAGAGGTCCCGGGTTCGATCCCCGGTCGGGTCATGATGGAAAATGATCTTTTTCTGATTGGCCCGGGTCTTGGATGTCTATTTATATATGTATCTATTTATAAAATATAGTATCGTTGAGTTAGTATCCCATAACACAAGTCTCGAACTTACTTTGGGGCTAGCTCAATCTGTGTGATTTGTCCTAATATATTTATTTATATTTATTTATTCGTCTATCGACTCGGCAACTAGGTGTCGAGTGACATTACTAATCAATAAAGTACCTGTGAGGTTTGTCGATGGCTCACTCTGATTGAGTGGGCACTGACTTGCTTTAGCCGACTACAACATAGCTAATGGAAACAGTTATGGCTTTTGCTATATAATTATCATTTGCATTACATCATTATTATTAGGTACATTGTATATAACAAAGTCGCTTCCCGCTGTCTGTGTTCCTATGTATGCTTAGATCTTTAAAACTACACAACGGATTTTGTTGTGAATAAGAATAAGAATATTTATTTGTGAGACATAGGTGTAGGTACATTAAAAATACAGTTGAAATAAATTAGTAGGTAGTATCTCTATGCTATATGCAAATATTGTTAATTATCATTTAACGGGCATCAGTCAAATTTATTTTTAATTTGTAATTTATAAATTGGGTCTTTTTATAGACAGATTCAAGTGGAAGCCGGAGCGAGCCACTAGTAAATGACATTAAATGGCTATTAAAAAAATCTATGACATAATTTAATGAGCTGTTATATAATTAGAGAAGGATTTACACCCATTATTTTTACAATTTCTACCCATACAGTTGAGTTTGCGTCAAGTTTTGGGAAAAACTAAAAATTTTTATTACAATACCAATTAATTATGATATAACACCAAGCATTTATACTACTTCATTGAAAACCAACATTTAAATGTGTGAACGAATAAAACACTTGAATTTGCTACCGGAATTCCATTTATGAATTCCACTAGATGTTGCCCGGGGCTTCGTTCCCGTGGGAATTTCGAGATAAAATGTAGCCTATGGCAATCTTGGATAATGTACCTTTCTACAAACACTTACCTCTTTATAATAGTATAGAGTATAATAGAAATAGAAAGAGATAGAAAATAGACAGAGTAAAATAGTATAAGTATGAGTTTAAATTATACCCTTAAGAGAACATATGGATCTTTTTTATGATTGTTAAACTTATATTTTACTGGCTTTTACACACAGCTTCGCCCGCGCGGATTTTCCACGGGAAATGCATATCTTCATTCGCATGAGACATCTGAAAAAAAAATAAACAAACAAACTTACCAATTTATAATATTAGTTAGTATTCAAAAGCTTTTCGGTCGTCCAAATTGAACATATTTATGACAGTATTTTTTTCAGTTGTTCAATTTTTATTTCAATTCAGTAAATACAAATTAAATAGACGACGAAACGAACTCTTTCATTTCTGAATGTCCAATTAAAACCGGTTGGCAACGGAGAAAAATGTGCAAAAGTTGGGGGGAAAAATGTTGTCTTTCATCACAGAAATTAAAATAATAATGGACACAGAAGTGTTATAACACGTTTTTATTTATCTTGCAATGAATGATCTTTAGCTAAAACAATATTTATTCATTTATACATTAGTTTGTTTGCTTAAAAACTATTTATTGCTCGAAGAAAATACATGCAGAAAAAGCAGTAAAATAAAAAGAAAGGGATTTCTTCCAGTCAACTAATTATATGAAAGGAAACGATTTAAAGAACAATGCAAGGTTGGCTTTATGTAATTAAATTATTTTGTCATTATTTAATTTCATAATGTGGATGGAAATTACCGATGATTTTTTAAAACATTAGATCCATTTGTTTTAAAACAAATGGAATTGCTTTGGTATTATCAACAATTCCATGATAGAACTACTTACTGTTCTAGGGTATAATACCACTGCGCCACTGACGACCTCGGTGGCGCAGAGGTATGGTAAAGTGCTTGCCTCTGAACCGAGAGGTCCCGGGTTCGATCCCCGGTCGGGTCATGATGGAAAATGATCTTTTTCTGATTGGCTATTGGGTCTTGGATGTTTATCTATATATGTATATGTTATAAAATATAGTATCGTTGAGTTAGTATCGCATAACACAAGTCTAGAACTTACTTTGGGGCAAACTCAATCTGTGTGATTTGTCCTAATAGATTTATATTTATTTAATAAACATATTTGATTTTAAGCCTAATTAGCTTTTTCAATAACCACTTTACAACACACAATAAAAACAAAAGTAACGTGTTAGAATTCTGTTATAAGTCATCACATTTCTATTATTTTTATGTAATTCCAAACTCTGTGCCTCTACCGAGCTTGTTGACTCATTTGCCGGTTTTGCACCACCTCGGTTATTGAACAAACTAATTAGGCTTAAAATCGAAATGTTTGGGGTTCCGTTGCCAATTCCGTTAATATCAAACCTAATTTCGAAAGTCTTGATGTTTGGTCGCTACTCGATCGCGATTCTGGGCAATGTTGACAAATTTTAAACACGGTGCAGGAAAACATCATCACGAAACATGTATGTCGGCTATTATACTCATACTAGATTATGTCCACAACTGCATCCGTTTAAAAATCCGAGTAAAAATCCGTTTCCCGTCGGAATTTCAGGAAATCCCTTCTTAGTGCGACCTTACACTCCCCTCTACACACCAAATTTCAGATTCCTGCGCCCAATAGTTTCGTCTGTACGTTGTCTGTCAGTTAGTCATTAACGAAAGAGTTTTATTTATTGTTGATTATATCACCATATCCATTGATAAGTTTTTAACCAAATTTTCGTTTAAAATAAGAGCTTTTATTCGTAGTCAGATAGGACAGCATACAAAACATGACCAAAAATCATTTAAAAAATAATTAAGTGTCAGTGTACTAAACTACAATACAGTGTAGTAAAACGTTGAGGAGTTGTCTCGTCGGGAGCCAGGCTTGGGTCTGGGCCTGGCTCCCAGGCATCAGATCATAATATACCATAGTAAATGCATTGATGACAATTGACGACCTCGGTGGCGCAGTGGTAAGGTTCTTGCCACTGAACCGAGAGGTCCCGGGCTCGATCCCCGGTCGGGTCATGATGGAAAATGATCTTTTTCTGATTGGCCCGGGTCTGGGATGTTTATCTATATATGTATTTGTTATAAAATATAGTATCGTTGAGTTAGTATCATAACACAAGTCTCGAACTTACTTTGAGGCTAGCTCAATCTGTGTGATTTGTCCTAATATATTTGTTTATTTATTTATTCATTTATTGATATCCCAACTAAACGTGTGTACAAGATTTCAGCGCAATCGGTTCAAGATTGAAAATTGAGTTTCATGTAATACATAGGCATTTTTTTATTCACTGCATACATTTTTGTAGATTTAGAATATTTCAGATAATAAAATTATATTGGTTTCCAAGAAGATCTGTGGCAATAACATGACAAATTTAAATTCGGGAGATATAAAAAGATATGGTAAGTCGAAATTTTGTGTTCTACTTTCACGAAAACAAAACGTTTGCTAAGTAGTTTTATTCCATGTGCGAAAATCTGTGCTGTGGGTAAAAAAAATATCCGCCCTATTCAAGTTAACAATAGGGAGTATTACTGCACATTTATCCCGCCAGAGTGCAGCACTGTATGTTAGGTACACAAAATCTTTGACGCCTTTTGCTATGTGGATTAAAACGTTTATAGAGTCTTTATTAAGCATTTCATTACGTAAGCATTCGTTTGTGACAATATACAACAATGTAGCATATTCGGGTGCGGAAATATTGGGAAACATCGTTTTCCTTAAGATAAAAAGCTTCTAAAACTATTGGATACGCTTCACGCTGTAAAATTTTCGAGCCACTAAACGGTCGAAAAAAAAAGGTCCGAACACTTCTCACTCTCACGTGATATTAAAATACGGATTTCATACAGGTAACATCTTCAGTCAAAATCAAGTTTACATTAGTTTATGTCCACAATTGACTAAATAATGCAGAATATGTTCTGCATAAAATAGTGTTATTATTTTCACGATAATCCACTGAATCCTTTCTTTTTCCTTTAAACTCGTACGCGTAGAAGGTATTCTTGGTCGTAAATCTGCGACAATATTGAAAATTGGCGCTTTTTGCCTCTATTGCCAATGTTTGTGTACCTTAGTTGTACCAGTAGCGCCATAGCTTTGCATAATATGCCCTATTATCATAGACCATTCATAAACTTAACATTACCAGTAAATAAGGTTCATCTCCGTGCACTGAGAAATCCTTGGCCATGTCGATTAAATCGTGAGAAAAGCGATTATGTTTTTTTTATATAATTGTTGATGATGCAATTTATTGTTGATTCGATTCCATCAATCAATTAAATTGACTCTGCAGAAAAATTGATATTTTATTTTAACCCACATTAAAAATGGGGGTTCGCGGCTGGATGTGTTTTTTGTGTTATTTGTTTGTTCGTCGTTATTTTTAATCTCCGACGCAAAACGAGGAGTGTTATAAGTTTAACGCGTCTGTCTGTGTATCTGTCTGTGGCATCGTAGCTCCCAAACGGATGAACCAATTTTGTTTTTTTTTGTGTCATAGATAATTTTATCCCGATTGTTCTTAGCCATGTTTAATGTCGTAAAAATCGGTTCAGTCGTTCAAAAGTTGTAGCGAAATGAATATTGAAAGTCGGGGTTTTTTTTAATTTGTCTAACAAATAAACTTGATTATTGTATCTACTTGTTTATGTGTTCACAATAGGCTGGCTTTTATGTGATTGGTTGAAAAATTGAATGCATTCAGGTTTTTCAATTAGGTACCAAATAGAACCCATTAATTAACTTTTTATTTTTATTGCTTTAGTGAGATTTGTCAGCAAGGCCTTTGCCCAGCAGTGGGATACATTAATAAGCTAATATAAAAATATTTCTTTTGTATGTACGGAAAGATTTTTCACTCCGAAATCCACTTGACTTCATCCTATTTCTAATCAATGTTATAAATGCGAACGTAAGTTTGTTTGTTACCTATTCACGCTCTATCTACTCAACTAATCTTAAAATTTTCTATACATATAGTTTGAAGTATGGAGAATGACATGGGTATCTTTAATCCCGGAAAATTAACGCGAGCGAAGCCTCGGGCAAAAGCTAGTAGAATATAATTGTTATGTAACTATTCAGTGTTATATAGTAGAACACGCTCAGATGAGAAAGAGAGAGGTGTTTTTTAATATGGTATGTAGATATATAAAAAAATACCATATTAAAAAAACTTTTCCAATACTTATTCAATTAATATCTCTCTTGATTTAAATATGATTGCAGGGTACATTTAGAATCTAATGAATATTTTATTTTAATGTAATTAAAACTGTAAACGACCACGGTGGCGCAGTAGTAAAGTTCTTGCCACTGAACCGAGAGGTCCCGGGTTCGATCCCCGGTCGGGTCATGATGGAAAATGATCTTTTTCTGATTGACCCGGGTCTTGGATGTTTATCTATATATGTATTTGTTATAAAATATAGTATCGTTGAGTTAGTATCCCATAACACAAGTCTCGAACTTACTTTGGGGCTAGCTCAATCTGTGTGATTTGTACTAATATATTTATATTTTTTATTTATTTATCCTCAAATTCTATTATAAAAGAATTATATTTAATTCATTTGTCAAGTGACGCCAGTTGTGTATAACGTATAACTTAGTGTTGCCATCAAATAATAACCCATAATTTTCTTGATTACAGGTACACCAGAGACGGGCGACAATCAAGAAAATAGCAGTTCTCGAACGCACGCAACCAATTATAATTGGAAACTAAACAGTCTCATATTAACAGCCATAAAGATGACAAGCTACAAATAATATAATATAAAAAGAGATGTGAGAAAAATGTGTGAAAAATAATACCGATAAAATGTATACACTCACAGACCGGTTTTGGGATCGAAGAAAGTCGAAAACTCCACGATGACGCGATACCGTTTCGATGATTGTATAAAATAAATAGTTAAAAACATAACGCTTCACTAGATGTATAAGATCGCTTTTTTGTGTGTCAATACGCGCGAGTGTTAAGGTATATTTAATTTGCAAATTATAATTTTTTTTATTGTTTAATTTATTGGTATATTTGAATGTTTTCCGTCGCTGAAGCAATATTAGGTAAGAGGTGTTTATACTGCACGCGTTTTAATAGAAGTATCATTAATTTTTTATTAAAATTGTGCATATTAAATCTCCATTAAATAAGTTCGATATTATGATAATTGTAAATAAAGTTCTTCAATCGAATATTCTGTGCTTGAGTACAGTCTACGCAAATAGTTCGGAAAAACGGGTATTAAAAGTAATAATTTTGTAAAAAGAACACCGCTGTAAAAAATAGTGATAAATTTTAAATTTATGAATGATATTCCGTTCCTATAGGCGATACGTTTTTTAATAATTTCGACCGCGACTTTGAATTTCGTATTCACCAACGGGGCCAACACTTTCGAATCTCATGTTTACTTAGCTAGTTTTAATTTACAATCGTGGCGTGCCGGAACCGTGACCGAAACCAAGATGGTGCCGAATGCTACAACACTATTAGCGAGAACTACAATGAGTACCGCGTATACGAACGCAACCCTATTGAATTCCACGTTTCTGGTGCCAACATTTATGAGTCAAGAGGAATTTTTGGCTTTGCAAATGGGAAATTCTTCAGACGGGAATTCAACATCAAACGACACAACAATAAATCAAGTCGTGTTAAAGACATGGTACCCGAGCGGGTATTCGCCTGCGCATATAATAATGGCATCTGTGGTTGTGACTGTGTTAATGATAATGGTGGTGGTGGGCAACATGTTAGTGATAATCGCGATAGTGACGGAAAAAGCGCTGAAGAACATACAGAATTGGTTCATAGCGTCGTTGGCTGTGTCAGACTTTTTTTTAGGACTAGTGATAATGCCGTTCTCGTTGGCGAACGAGCTGATGGGATACTGGATTTTCGGGTTTTGGTGGTGTGAGATACATTCCGCAATGGATGTGTTGTTGTGTACAGCGTCCATTATGAACCTGTGTCTTATTTCGCTGGACCGCTACTGGAGTATCACGCAGGTGAGTTTTTAAAAAGCATAAAAATTTAAGCCTATATATATATATATATATATATATATATATATATATATATATAATATATAATAAGACATGGCGTACACCTATAAGTATAAATAGCATTTCTATTTTCTTATTTTATTCTAAACTAGCGACCCGTCCCGGCTTAGCTCGGGTAAAAACGCAATAATACTTCACCTAAATCTTTCTCATAAATCACACTATCTATCGATGAAAACATAATGAAAATTCGTGCGGTACTTTTTGAGTTTATCGCAAACAGATATACAGACGTTAGATATATATATATATTAGGACAAATCACACAGATTGAGCTAGCCCCAAAGTTAGATCGAGACTTGTGTTATGGGATACTAACTCAACGATACTATATTTTATAATAAATACATATATAGATAAACATCCAAGACCCGGGCTAATCAGGAAAAGATCATTTTCCATCATGACCCAACCGGGGATCGAACCCGGGACCTCCCAGTTCAGAGGCACGCACTTTACCACCGAGGTCGTCAAATGTAATATAGCTACCGTTTTATGTCGTAATGATTTTTAAGTATGATTATTAAGCATAACTATTTGAAATAATTACTAACCTAAGCAGAAAGAAGAATCTTTGCGTGTCGATGACAAATCAATGCTCTATTGGGTGCTATATAAATATATTCTTGCCAGAAACAAGCCACTTCGATGGCTTCATCGGAAACTGCCATCAAGTCAGCCCGAGTGCAGGTGTGTGGACACTCGGGGCAGGCGAGGAGATGAGCCATCGATCTAATATAACATAAGCTTTAGCTTATGTTAACTATTAACTATGCCATATTTACCCGTATGCCAAAAATCTAAATCTATGTTATTGGCATAATTATAGCACTCCGTTTGTAACATATTAGTGTACTAGCTGTGTAGAGTTCCAACGTTCACCTGGTTACCTGAAATTAGCATGCTTCACTTTACCAATAGTCATGAATATCAGTTTATGCCTGTATCAAATCAACATATCATGAATTCCAAACATGTTCACAAAACAGTGTTTCCGAGGATCGAACTATACCAACCAACCGACCGGATAATTCTTAGCTTGTCCGTGTATTAATTCCATGAATTGATTGATATCAATGAATATTTGATGACATTTCTAGCCAATAGACACATTTCGGTAGTAATTGACGGCGAATCCTTCCATACGTAATATGAAAGCCCCCACCGCGTCTGTATATCTGTTTGCGATAAACTCAAAAAGTACCGCACGAATTTTCATTATGTTTTCATCGATAGATAGTGTGATTTATGAGAAAGGTTTAGGTGAAGTATTTATTGCGTTTTTACCCGAGCTAAGCCGGGACGGGTCGCTAGTTTAGAATAAAATAGGAAAATAGAAATGCTATTTATACTTATAGGTGTACGCCATGTCTTATTATTATCCATTCTTCTTCTTCTTCATCATTTATTTTTTCTCCTATAAGAAATAAGATTTTACAAAGGACATTTTTGACATCAAATGCACCCTACTAATATTATAAATGCGAAAGTTTGTGTGTATGTTTCTCTTTCATGCAAAATCTATTGGACCGATTGTTATGAAATTTGGTACACTGATTGTATATAATCTAGAAAAACACATATGGTACTTTTTAACTTTTCCCACGACAGCGAAGCCCCCGGGCGCAGCTAGTGTAATATAATACGGCCATGTATATCATAATAAAAGCTATGTCGTCCAAACAAAACTTGTGTACAAAATTTCAGTTTCTCAATCGGTTGAAGATATCTGTTTTAAAAATCAATTGCAATTTACAAAATAAAACAAAAGTTACAAGTAAAAAGCTTGAAAAATAACGCTCATCCGGTTCACATCGCAATATTTAAACACCTTCCTCAAGTATGGCTTACAAAGGAATCGGAATAAGCTAGTGTGATCCAGTTTGAGCTGGTTTCAACCGGTATTACCCAGTCAGAAACAGTGCAGGTAGAGTACTCTATATATGATATGTTGATCTTTAAAATCGGGATATCGTATAATTAAAAAGTAAATACACTATTTTGATTAGAAAAATTGTAATACAAATTTGACTAAACAGTTTCGGCTTAAAATATTTTCGCAGGCATAGGTACTCTTAAAAATTTTAAATAACTGAGCATATATTGATGAAATTTTACATATTTCACAACAATACCTACCTATCCTAAAATGGCAGTTTTATGTCCCGCATTTCACGAACGCTATTAAATGCGTATATGAATACAACCATTCTGTTAAAATTAAAATTTAATAATCAATTAAAATTTACTGTGTAAATCGTGACTAATTAATACTCCGATCGATTTAGTTATAGCACAAGCTCACTAATATTTTGTAAATGTCTATGTTCCCTTGTTCTTATTTCCCTTTATTTATATAAATTAATAAATTATGACTACTTTTTTATACAGTGTAATGACTTTTATTTACAGTCTGTCAAGAAAGTAAAGAAAATACATGAGTGCACTGTCTCCTGTCTTCAATCTTGACCATTTTATTTAGTACTAGATATTGCCCGGGCATTCACGGGGTGACAATAGACTCATAGACATTTGTGAACTAAACAATCAACCAGTGTGAAAGGATTCCCCACGATAATTTCACTGGAAGGTCCATTCAGGTCACCAGCAGGATTCGAACCAGGGGCCTCGACCACTGGACCACCACGGCACCAATGTGTTACCTGAATGACGTTCATCTCAAGAATGCTGGCAGCCAGTTTGACGGCACTACCTCGACCGCTACCTCCAACACCCACAAGCAATAGGTTGCCTGAAACGAAAAAGGGTTTCTTAGTATTGTTGGAACTTTGGTGCAACGTGTGAAAGAAAAAAATTTTGGATGTTTGCCTGGTCAGTAGTACAAAATAAAATAGTTTAAAAAGCACTAGAGAAACACGCTTTTATATGTGCACGTAACGTGGTCAAAGTTCATTACAACATCTTTCAAACACGTCAATGTTCCATCATGAAGTTACAGTTCATATCTTCTGGCTCCATCATCAGATCAGTTCGTCAGTACCATATTATTAAAAGCTTTTATTTAACTTGCAATGTACCTTACTATTAAATTAAATTTTTTTGACGTTTGACGTTGTCAAGGTTCCGTTGAGCATTCTGTCATTCTTTTCGAATTTGAATGACAGATCGAATTCGCCGCGCAGTCTGTTACCGACATCGGTGTGAGGTACTTGTGTTGTCTGATAAAGAAAATTAAAACTGTGAAATATTAATTTTGATTATTAAATAATACCTATTCACTACCGGATGAACCTTTTAATATATGGTTTCTAGTCTTATGAACTAAAAATGTATATGGTTTTTTGCCCTAAAAGCGTTAATATTTTTCATAGTGTCATCGTTATTAATATCTGTTACAGTGAAACTCCCTGACGAATTGTTTCTACACACGCATTATTTCCGTTGCACATCGTTTGTAACTGTTCTATAAAACGGAACGGAAATGTGTAACATCAGGGAAACGCGTATTAGATTGAACCAATCAGCATAAGGGTTGTTGAGAAGAATATGGAGAATTAACGCAAAGCCACGGGGAAAAACGAGTCGTATATATTAGTAGTATATATTATTCTATATATATTTATTATTAGTCGTAGTATTATTATATTATTCTATATATATTTATTATTTATTATTCTATATATATTTATTATATATATATATATATTATTAGTCGTATATATTAGTGTTGATACAGCGCCAATTGAAATGTATCATCTGTCAAAATTCCAACTATCCAACTACCACGGTTCATGAGATACAGCCTAGTGATAGACAGATACAGACAACGGTGCAATTAGTACCTAATAATATGTACGGAATTCCAAAAATTTTCAGCATATATTAATATGTTGAAAATTGATGCTAATGAATAGGGTTAACTCCCGGTGACAATAGCCTTAAAAGCAGTGGTGTTTTAATAAATGCATGCATAGATTAAAAAGTTTCCATTCCGCCACCGGTCACTCGTACGGAAAATCGCTCACTGCTAATGGCCTTTTTAAAATGCATGTGTTTTTGCTACAGCATTATACCAGACCTAGTTGATCGCCTTTTAATTTCTATCGTCTATTTTTATTCTTATAATATTTTACAAAAAAAAAAAAAAAATTAAACGGTTAATGTACGGTCTCTCTCTCTGAATTACTTGAACTACAAAAATTGTTGTATTTTTTAACATTTTTAGTCTAAAGTTATGGGCAGAAAATTAGAAATTTTCACAATGTACTTATGCTATGCTACCAATACGTAATTTATAATTCACAATTAAATTAATTTAAATAATAATAAATCATTATATCGACAAATCACAATGATTAAGTTATACACAAGTCTCGACTTGTGTTATATGATACTAACTCAAAGATACAATACTTTATAATTTTATTATATTATTATTAATATTTTTTATATATTATTAGAAAAGAAACATTGTAAGAAACAACAATGGTAAGCCGATCTGGCATGATAGGGACCAACACTGTTCAAATGAGTTTCTTTCGGCATTTCTTCTCAGCAGTGGTCGTTCCGAAATGCCAGTAGTTTTTAGCTTGTGAGAAATAACTATAAACATAAAGATTGACGAGAAAAAGTGCCTGTGAAGGTCTAATTTCTGACTAAATGATTTGAATATAACAAATATAGATAAAAATGCAAGACTGAGGCGAATCTGAAAAGAATTATTCAACCAGACCGGTAATCGAACACGGGAACTCCGATGTAGAAGACCGGTGTGACGACTATATGCCACATATGTCTCCAAACTACAGGCTAAACAAAATACCAACATGCAAAACTGCGAAACAAAGCTAGTTTATTATAATTGCTTATATTTGTAATGTGGTGTGTCGCCCTAGATAACTCCTCCTCCCGCGGATATCGTATGAGGCGACTAAGGGACACATAGCCTTAACAGTTGATAGGCAACAATAGCACTCCCAATGAGGGTTGATGTCAGGTGGGCGGCCGGTTGGAAAATAATAGCCAAATGTTCAAAATTTAATTGTGTTCTTTTTTTACGCAAACCCTGGGCTTTTAGGCGTCCAAATATAACCGAGAACGTAAAGATAAGAGAGAGAGAAAGCATATATTATTTGTTCTGTAAAATTTCATAATATATTTTTATGCTTTACTAACCTTAATCAAATTAAAGCTGTGACTTTAATATACAAGCGGGCTAAATTAAATTAATTAATTCAAAAACCCGTACGCATAAATCCACCCGTCATTCCAATCCATATCAGTTCCGGTTTAAAAACCGGATAAAATATGGTCACCGGTACAGCACCGGGATTAAGTCTTAATATTTTAAAACCGGGTAATGGCACTGAATATTTAAGATGGCCACCGTGTATGAGTGACGTTTTAGATTACAGGATAAAGGAGATTGTTACATTTTTAAACATAGCTTTTTTTTCTTCAATCGTAGAGATCTTGATTTATGTTATTTTCATCGGTATCAAATAAATAAATATATCAGGTCAAATCACACAGATTGAGCTAGCCCCAAAGTAAGTTCGAGACTTGTTATGACGTGTTATGGGATACTAACTTAACGATACTATATTTTATAACAAATGCATACATAGATAATCAGAAAACGATCATTTTCCATCATGACCCGGAACCTCTCGGTTCAGTGGCAAGAACTTTACTACTGTGCCACCGAGGTCGTCAATATTTATATTTAGGTATCAAAGATTGTATGTCACATTGTTATTATGCTAACTGATGTACTATCTGGTGATACGATTGTTAGAGAATCTGTATAAAACGTAACATACTATTAATTATTAATAATTTTTCATCAAAACTCAAAGGAACGAATATATTTTTGCATTTGTTATAGTAGTACGATTTAATAGTTTTAAACATAATATTAGTAGTAGTGTTTGAATTGTGTGCCGTTTCAAAATTCCAGGCAAACTTTTATTGTCCACCGATGAAACTATGAAAACTGCACTATTTTAATCAATTTGAAAGAGCATTAACACGTTGAAGAAAAATTTTAGAGACAGTTTAGAAAATAATTCTCAAAATGTCTCTCATGTCATGAATAATTTCTAGACTCGAGCGGGATTGAAACTCACGCCAATGCCTATCCAAGACAGCTCTTAAGTTAGTCTGTTGTCGGTTGGAGTGGAAATCCTGACCAACATTTGTGGGTGAATTTCATGAGCGTTTAGAACACCGCCGGGGGCTCTCATTAGTGTTTATTAAATTGTACCATACACAGTTACCAATTTAATTATCCTATTTTATAAATAAGTAAAGTACTGCAGGTACAATGTTAATTTTATAAATGTTTAATTTTAAAAAAAGAGGATTCTTTATTTAAAAAAAATGTCGGACACGAATGAAACGGTACACGTCGCGTTGTGAAATTCACCCTTGTATAACTTTGAAAACATGTATCTCCCGCTATCTCTTATCTGGCAAACGTTAATATATAATGATTTATAGGTGCGGTTTCTTGCGTCGCATTTTATGTTTTTAGCTGCATGTTTAATTATTTTACACGTACAATATTTATTTATTTGTTTTCATTATGCAAAACTTATAATTAGCAGCACGTCGGGGTGAAAACATATTAAATTAAACCTTCCTCAGGAATAATTCTATAATAAAACCGCCTATGAAAATCCAAAAAGTAGAAATTTTTGAGTTTATCGCGAACGGACAGAGTTGTGGTAGAGGACTTTGTTAAATATGTAAGTATAATAATATGCAGAATTAAATAACATAAGATATGTGGCCAATTACAAGTTTTTATATTGGCTGAGAATCTATAAAGATGTGTACACATTAATAATTTTTACATAAACTATTTTCACAATGTGGGTCATAACACCAACTGACTAGATTTAAAAAAATCAGAATTAGAATTCTCTCAGAAATAAAAGGTCAAAAATGTATGAAATAAATGCGTAGAGCAGGTAAATGCGTAAGCATGTGTTAGTGAGAAAAGACGGTTGGCGCTATAATCGCAGTGCATTCGAAAACATATGAGGCGGCTTACCTTGATTGCGATTGAGATAGCACTGTTTTTAAATGTATTTTTCCAGCATTTCTCAGTATATGTCGTCCCGAAACGCTACTAGTTAACTTTCTGAGAAATCCTTACATATCATGAAAATAAGTCTACATTATATGAACGCGACAACTTAAAAACTAGGGGCCGGATTTTGCACGAGTTTTGGGCAAATTATAGCTTTAATCAGTATTTACCCGTGACAGAAACGTGATACTATACTAAAATGTGAAAGGAGAATCAAAAACACACAACAAACACATAACACGCCCCCATTTTGGGTAACGTGCAAAAACACAAAACTTCTCATAACACTCATTACACTTTAAAGTAGGCCGGCAACCACTAACAATCCGAAAAAATAACGCGAAACAAACACACTAGCGAACTACCCTCGTTTCGACGGCTTTTAAAAATGGTCTCATATATCAGGACAAGGAGCTGCGATCGACATTCGTTCGGATGTGACAGTTAAGATAAGAACACGGAACTACTTTTAGCAAAATCCTTGTAAGCTTGCAAGATTTGTTGGTTTTTATCTTATTATCCATACTATTATTCCTCATGGCTGGGGATCGTGGTCATTGCGTGGAATGAAACAATTACTTTCATAGCACTATTGATCGAGTGGTTTGCCATTGCCTTCTCCATTTCACACACAAGTTAATAATCAAGCTGTGTGCAGGTTTCCTCACGATGTTTTTCTTCAAAATTGGTATACAAACTCATGTGGCACGAGTAGGATTCGATTCAATTTGCTTCGTATTTATAGGCAAGGCTAAATAAATAAAAAGATACGGGTTTTAGTATAGGATGTACATATAATTGTTTTAGTAAATCCTATAATATGGGTCAACAGTGGTCTTTCCAAAATGCCAGTACTGTAAATAGCTTTCAAATATATATTTTAAAATAGATATGACATGTCCCACTGCTGGGCAAAAGCCTCCCCTCTCACTTTCCACGTGTCCCTTTCTTTGGTCTTCTCCATCCAATGTCTGTCGAATGCCCTAAGTTCATCCGACCATCCAGTCCTAGGCCTGCCTTTCTGTCTGTACCCGTCAGATGAAATCCAGGTTGTAAGAATGTGGACCCATCTCACAGGCTGCATTCGGCAAACGTGATCCGCCCAGTTCCACTTTATAGAAATATTATATTACTAGTATTATATTATGATTAAAATTTGTCCTTAAAAAGTGCTTGCGAAGGTCTAATTTCTGAATAATGCCTAGATTTTGTCTACGGAATGATAGCATTGTACAATTAATGTCAAAAAAGATACAATGCGAACTAAAACAAAGAAGAATACAATATTTTTTTTCATATACCAATTTTTCCTGACCGACGCAAACCTTGATCTCATGGTACGATCAGCTGCAAGTATTATCGATTTTTGCAGTCAACATTAACAGAGGATATTCTAGGGGGAACCACACACCTCACGCATCCATTAGCACAACATCCCGGTCGCTCCCGCAAGGCGTCCGTTCCATGTTTAATTCAAAATCCGGTTGTATATCATTTTGCTAAAAAAGTTCCCGCGGGGGCCACTGCCTTTGTTAGAAACAAGATGGCCGAATAGTTGCTATCATTAGTTTTAATGTTTCCCGACCCCACTACGTCATGCTAACTAGTTGAGAGTGCAGGTTTCGCTTTGTGGGAATTTTGGGACAAGTAAGAGCATGATTAGAATCCGAGATATTTATAATAATAAGTTATGAGCGGACATATGAAATAAACGCGGGCGCAGCCGCGGACAAAAGCTAGTATAGTATATAAGCCCCATGATCGGTCTTGCAAAATTTCCTATAATGAAATATGAAACCGAACTGATTATTATAATGGACTCTAGCTGCGCCCTGGGGCTTCGCTCCCGTGGGAAATTCGAGAGAAAAGTACCCTATGTGTTTTTGCAGGTTATATTCTACCCGCATACCAAATTTCATAACAATCGGTTCAGTAGATTTTGCGTGAAAGAGTAACAAATACACACACATACATACACACTTACATCCTTACAAACTTTCGCATTTACAAATATTATATTAGTTGGATTAATATTTACATAATATGAGTATATTTTTGTTTGCAAATACAGTACATTCATGATTACGTAAAAAGTTGTGTACGTTGTTCATTGGCTTTTGTTTTAAATTTGAAATTGATTTCGTTATAAATAAAATAGCAATATTGGAATTGTGTATACTGTGGCCACACTCTCAAATTGCTATGAAAGTATTTAGCTAAATTGTAAAATACTAGCTTTTCCCTGAAAAATACCTCCCTGTTCTTTGTCTATGTCCTTCTCCGTAGTTCTAACTACATGTATGCCAAATTTCACGACGATTGGCTTAGCAAATAAAGCATGAAGAGATAAAAACAAACTTACTTCCTCACTTATACTATTAGTTGTGATTGGGATGAGTCTTATATAATTATAGATTCTTATATAATATCTGCACCTTATTTAATTATAAGGAGACTATTGAAGTACCTACATTTTATGTCTATCTATACATATAATAAAACTGTAAGTAGGGTATGTCTGTGTATGGAGATATTAAAGAAAGATGAATATGGGTGGTCGTTATAGGACTAATAGAAGCCAAAACAATGTTTTTTTTGGAATTTTAGTCGGTCTTTCTGTCTGTCTGTTTGTAAGGGCATCACGTAAAAACCACTAGATGGAATTTCAAGCGGTTTTCACAGTCGTATAGCAAATGGTCTAACTTAAAATCTGGTATAAGTTTCATCGCGATATTTTGTTTCGAACCCGATATAATGACATAAAGAAATTACGAGAGGACGCACGTATAACGCGGGCAAAAGCTTGTCATTATAAATATATTATAATTATAAATATAAATATAGTAGGACAAAATCACACAGATTGAGCTAGCCCCAAAGTAAGTTCGAGACTTGTGTTATGGAATACTAACTCGACGATACTATATTTTATAACAAATACATATATAGATAAACATCCAAGACCCGGGCCAATCAGAAAAATATCATTTTCTATCAAGACCCGACCGGGGATCGAACCTGGGACCTCCCAGTTCACAGGCAAGCACTTAACCACTGCGCCACCGAGGTCGTCAAAAAAGTCATTACATAATTATTATGTCGTTTCATACAATGTGCTCCATAATACGAGAGAATCGATTGGGATCAAAAATTATATTTATTTTCAATTTTTTGCAACAACCAATCCAATTTCAAGACAAAATTACAAAAGATGTGATAGTACTTACAATGTACCTATGTATGCTTTACATAAAGTGAATTTTGTAATAATTTTTATGCTGAAAATATTGCTGAAATGTTAGCGGTAATAATAAATTTATGTGCGCACCTTTAGTGCTGTCATTGACATACTCGTAGACATATATCAGATAGTAGCAAAGACTCGTGTAAAATATATAAAAATATGTTTGTGTAAGTACTCTCTCATATGAGCGACTATCGGTTGCTTCCCAGCCGTTGCGTGTCGGAGCCCAGGATCTACTTTTCTACTTGTTCGTCTCCACTTCGCTTGGTCGTCGGCATAGCTAGTTGTGAGACCATTGGTACGCATAATATTATATCTTCTTTGATGACATCGTAGGTATTTGTAGCCAGATGATGACATATTCAATTGTACATAATAAATTCACAGCTATGGCATTATTATATTATATACTAGCACATATACTATAACTATAACATATACATAACTGTAAATTATTTTTCGCGTTGTGGCATTAAGTGACACGCGGAAAAATGATTAAAGAAAAACCAACTATTGTAGCTGTGGTGGTGTAATGGTTAAGATGCCCCGCCTGTGGATCGAAACTACTCGTGCCACATGAGTTTGTATACCAATCTGACTCATGTATACTGTTTTCATCGACCATCACTGGCTGCCGGTGAAACAAAACGTCGTGAGGAAACCACACTGGTTGATTATTAACTTGTGTGTGAAATGGAGCAGGCAATGGCAAACCACTCCATTAATAGTGCCAAGAAAGTTGTTGTGTGTGTTTCATTCCACGTAATGATCACGACCCTCAGCCATGAGGAATAATGACTATGGAGTTGGATTTAATCCTAACTAATATTATAAATGCGAAAGTAAGTTTGTTTGTTACCTCTTTACGCTCTATCTACTCAACCAATCTTCTCGAAATTTTGCACACATGTAGTTTGATGTATGGAGAAGGACATAGGATACCTTTTATCCAGGAAAATTAACGCGGGCGACGTCGCGGGCTACAGCTAGTTTCAATATAAATTATATTTATTGTTACATGTAAACATATTTTTAACGAATTTAATTTTTTGTAACATAAAGTGTTAAGTTTGAATATCGTCCGTATACTCAGCATATCCGGTGCTTGAGGAAATATATGGGTAATTTATAAATATAACAGAGCCACTATCTTATCGGAAGAGCCATAAACGTAGTCAAATTTATGATTTGCATTGCTTTGAAAAGGTTATAGATACGAATGTGTAAGCTTACTTTGCTCGCCTTTTTCGTGAGTCGATAGTAAATAAATATAGTAGGACAAATCACACAGATTGAGCTAGCCCCAAAGTAAGTTTTATACTTGTGTTATGGGATACTAACTCAACGATACTATATTTTATAACAAATACATATATATATATATATATATATATATATATATATATATATATATATATATATATATATATATATATAAACATCCAAGACCCGGGCCAATCAGAAAAAGATAATTTTCCATCATGACTCGAACGGGGCTCGAACCCGGGACCTCTCGGTTCAGAAGCAAGCACTTTCCCACTGCGCCACCGAGGTCGTCTATATATACAGCCATATATTATATACTAAGGTTCTGTTGCATCAGTGAATTTTGACGACGATTTAGACCTGCGCGGAATGTTGCGTATGTTGTACGCCATTTTAAATAGATAGATAGACAAATTCGTTTATTTGTTTTGCCACAGACACCAAAGCAATCAACTTGTCACTATTTCAATACCTCACATTGAGTCAATAAGCATTCCTAATATACTAAATGATAATTAAAAATAGTAAATCATAAAATTGATCAATTAAAGTGACGTTAAATTATTGTATGTGAATATTTAAGATACTTCAAACATTTTATTTTTTTACCCGGTAAAATGCCTATTGGAAAATTCTCAGTTAATGTTTATCTTGTCTATGATTTTGTAAACCTAAATTTCTTAGTTAATATTTATCTATATATCATTATCACATATTTCTTAATTGTTTGCATTTGTCTTATATGGTCTTTGTATGTGCACTGTTTTTGAATTGTAGTGTAGATCGTAACCTTATAATTTTACTACTATGTATAGTTTTACTACAATTTGTTATGTGTATTTAAATAAATAAATAAATAAACTTGTAATAAACAAGTCTTAGGTATAATAAAAACATAAAATTAAACAAATTGATGTTATGCAAGCAAGACAAAAAGGCATATCTAAGCGAAACCTTCTGCACTTAAGTACAGAAACACTGATTTTCAGTTAATGTCAAAATTGTAGGTGCGTGTGCAGTTATATTAACCTTAAAGATGTTATTTATACACAACATAACAGTGTAAATATAAAACCTACAAAATATATAAGAACAAAGGTACTACTTATTAAACTGCTGGAATTTCGCGATAAATGTATGTGTTATTCCAGGTTTTATCCTACCCGTCTATCAAGTTTCATAACAATCCTTTCAGTTGGTTTTGCGTGAGAGAGTAACAAACACACTCACAAACTTTCGCATTTATTTTTCTACATATTTCTAAATTTTCCAGTATGTGACGGCATCGACTGAGAGTCAAATATTAGTGTTCAGTGTTAGCTTGGTTAGTTTGTGATCTAAGTTAGTAATAAGTTTAGGCTAGCCTGAATGTTGGTTCTAAGTTTGCTTTTCAATGGCAAGTAACTTAGGTCAGTGTTTGATTATTGTTTTGTGTTCAAGTAGTTCCTGAGGACAAAAGCGCATTGGGTCTTGGAGCTTGGAAATATGTATATTATTAGAGGTCGGAAGTTTATAGTATTTGAATTAAAAAATAATTAATAATTTCTTATCTCGTTTCCCGGTTCCCTCCTCAACCGTTAAACGTCGGAGTCTAGTGTTCGCTACCTCAACTTTCTCTGTCTACGGAAAATCTTGAAAGGTTACGCGACAGTTTGGCTTAATGCGTGTACGCCATCACAACTAACATCGCAGGTTTACACCTAATGATGTGTAGCTGCCTGTACTATATTCGGCTGTAAAGATTCCCATTAAACATTAACAAGGTGGCTGAATCATAAAAACAATTTTACCAGTTTTACGAGACCACCTCGAGTTTTCGAGTGATGAAATATGGAGATTACGGAATTGTCGCTCCAACAACATTTAAACTGCGTTGATTTACATTCAAGTTAAAATAAAAATAAATATATAAGGACAAATCATACAGATTGAGCTAGCCCCAAAGTAAATTCGAGACTTGTGTTATGCGATACTAACTCGACCGATACTATATATTTTTTTTACGCCCTAATGCTATATAGTTACACAAATAGCCTTAGGGTGAGGCTCGAATTACTTAGTCTGCGCGCCGCTGACGTTTAGACAAAATGCCGTACTTTGCGATTTTCTGCGCAGGCTAAAGTTATCGTCAAAGTGACTAGTAATCCATTCCTAAATGTAAAATTGTTTAATGAATCCAATAAATGTAAATGAAAAAAAAAACATTTTATGAAATATGACAGCTAAGATAAACATTTATTGTAAACTGTAAACTTACACAGGTACAAACTGTGATATATAAATATAAATTTATACATATATGGAGGAATTTATAAAAGCCACAGCACGGCTCTGATAAAAAAAAATTAAAAAATCATCTGACAATCAAAAGACAAAAATCACGGCTTTGCACACGTAAATTTCTCTGCCGAATAGATTTTCATACAAACTTTCACCCCCCCATATTAACCACTTGGGGGATAATTTTTGAAAAAAAAAATTGGATTCTTCAACTACATGCATACCAAATCTCATCAAAATCGGTCCAGAGTTTTAGCCCTAAAAGCGGAACAGACAGGCAGATGGACGCATTTAAAATATTATTATGGAGTATGGATGTATGTCGCCCTTCTGTGTTTTTTTATTTTTTATTTCACAACCACACATACATGTGACACAGTTCTTACACTAATCGTTAAATATTTCAAAGCTTAGTGCTAAAATGCTGTATTTTATGTGATGTAAAGTTCAGATAGTATGTCATATCTTCATTACTATGTACGACATGATATAATGTACGGTGGTCGGCGTTATGGCTTGATCACACATACCAAGTATATACTTTTTATTGTTTTATTTAGATTTTATTTATTTTTTTATTTTTTTACTTTTAATGCAAGACATTTACAGGCATATTTCGAGAAGAAAAATTAATTAAAAATAAAACACTATTGCCACACTTAAAAACTCTAACATATTATAATATTTATTTTAGTTTTAGAGATAAATTTTGTAATAACAAAGAATAAGAATGTCTCAGCTTCTGTTATCCCCATTAGAATAATTTTGTTGGAGAAAACGCTGATTTTCAAACTAGAGAAAACTTTGCTAGTCACAAATTCAAATTCAAATAATTTATTTAGAAATTAGACCTTCACAGGCATTTTTTTCCCGTCAATTTTTATATTTATAGTTATTTCTCACAAGCTTCAAACTACTGGCATTTCGGAACGACCACTGCTGAGAAGAAATGCCGAAAGAAACTCATTTGAACAGTGTTGGTCCCTATCATGACATATCGGCTTACCATTATTGTTTCTTACAATGTTTTTTTCTAATAATATATAAAAGTACATAATGTACATAGTCAACAAGGTAGATCAAAACCGGTTATGATTGTGATCAGAGCGCTGATTATAATATATATATATCGATGTGAAACACAATTAACTTACATAAAAATATATGAGAACGAGATGACCAGTTCCCTCTGGCAGCACCCGTTCACGAGTTGACGCATGGGTCAGCCATCGCGTAGCTCAACCATAATAGAGGGAACCTCACGACTCGGCCCACATCTGAGCTCATGTCAGGAGCTTGCAAGGAGGTACAAGGTCACCGTCGATGGACACACCGTGGGGAACATTATCATTATTCTGACAAGACTTAATTGAAAAGTGCTGAAAGTTTTATTTCCGAATAATTTGACTGCGACCAATAACATAACAAGTTTATTTGTTAGACAAATTAAAAAAAAACCCCGTCTTTCAATATTAATTTCGCTACAGCTTTTGCACGGCTGAACCGATTTTGATCCAACATATCTATGAACCACCGCATAAAAATTAGCTATCAAATAAAATAAAATAAAACGCATCCAAATCGGTTCACCCGTTGATGAGCCACGGTGCCACGTGCACAGACAGACAGACAGACACACCTAGCGGTCAAACTTATAAACACCCCTCTTTTTGCGTCAGGGGCTAAAAAGTATCGATACCTACCAAGAATCTTCTTGGTATCGAAAATTCCTTGGTGTTCGAAAGAGAGAGACCAAACTATCCCCAAAGGCGATGTACTAAGTTGCAGACTATTTAGCAAAATCGTCAAACTTCGCAAGTGCTAAGGGCCCCATGGCGTCTGTCACAGTGGACATTTCAAGAATGTTTTCGTTTCCCGAGTGACTGTGCCATGCCACAATGCAGGTGAGACAGTTATGAGAGTCATTGAGTTGTGTAAGTTTCATACTATGCAACTTAATAGTTGTGTAGTATTTTGGGTATAATTATTATTTCGAGTATTTAAATGCATTTTTTATTATTTTGAGTATAGAAATTATACAAACTGTCCGTACAGTTCTACAGGAAATTTTACTATACAAAATCATTGCAAAGCCTCTATTACTGCCGCATAAAGTTCCATGCAGGGTTCCATGTGTGGTTGACTGTACCTACACTTGAATAAAACAACGGTCAATTGGACTCGCGCGCCGAGGTTCTGTAAAATAAGTGTGTGTAGTGTAGTGTGTAGCTTTTATGTATTTACGAATTTTTTTCTTATTTGTTAGAAACTTCATTGCACAATTTATACAATTTAAAGTTCACTGTACTTCACGCTAGTTAAATATTAGGACCAAACTAGAAAATAGCAGTTTACAAAATTTACTATGTAAAACAAAATGGTCTGGTGCATTATTGATGTTCGTTAAATAATTCCAGACATTGATTTCGAGTAAGTTAAAACTCCCGTTGGTCCAGGTTTTATTTCCAGTCGTTAATACCCGCCAATCCGCAATGGGCCCGTTTGGTGGGTTATGGCCCACAGTCCTCATCCATCCATCCATAAGGAAGGACTGAGCCTCAGAAGTCTGACCAGAAGACGACCTCGGTGGCTAAAGTTCTTGTCACTGAACCGAGAGGTCCCGGATTCGATCCCCGGTCGGGTCAAAATGGAAAATGATCTTTTTCTGATTGGCCCGGGTCTTGGATGTTTATCTATATATGTATTTGTTATAAAATATAGTATCGTTGAGTTAGTATCCCATAACACATGTCTCGAACTTACTTTGGGGCTAGCTCAATCTGTGTGATTTGTCCTAATATATTTATTTATTTATTAAGTCCTGGGACGTTTATATAGCTGTTTATGACGATAAAGTTTAAAAAAATTATTGCAATGTCCACACGAATGAAAGAGAGAGGAGACATGCTGACTTCAATGTAAATATCAAAGATCTGTCAACACAAAGGATTGCTTCATTTGTTGCAAAGCCGAAAATATACAAAAACCCCTCATTCTTTGGTCAAAATCCGTGAATACAACGTTTTGTTTTACGATTGTATATTTTGTTTCCCTTCGGCTTGACATAGACATATATATAATAATAGATGACTCATCTTTTTATCTGTTTTGGTAGGTTTTTCCTGATTGTGCGTTATAGATTAGCTACGGAATGTTGCACGACGCGATGCGATGATTACAAAGACGGCATAACCTCTAGAATGTTTGACACCGCGAAATTAATATGGCGGCTAGAAATGTGTAAATAAATTCCTGTCGACGGCGAAGGTGCGATAACTTTTGAATTATCTTTCATAAATCATGCGTTTTGGTATAAAGTTGAAAATAACATTTGTCATGTCAGATGATTTGATTGTGAGGTGTGATTTTCTATATTATACCTATTACCTAGGTAGTTCAAATATGTAGTGGAACTGCAAAACAATAGTGTTTATAATAAGGCGAGTAACAGTGAGACAAAATGGATGGAGTCAACAATCAATATTCCTATATAAATATCAAATATATATATATATATATATATATTTGATATTTATATAGAAATAAGTAGTACCTTTTTACTCAGTTTCCTATTTTGTGTACATAAATAAAGAAATAATAAATAAATATTGTTACTTTACCATCGATTTAAAACTATCGTATCGCGCCGCGTTGCTTTCATTGCCGCTTTCACCGCTCAACTAAGACGCAAGTGACGTATGGGAGCGACGCGGGAGGGGTGTTTTCGTTACGTCAAATGACGCGTGCCTAATATAATATTCATAACGAGATATTTTGGCTACGTCACATATGTCGCCCTTTCTGTAGTAGATATTTAGAGCGAATACAATTAAGATGCTTATTTCTAAAATTCCTATCGAACATCATAAGGGAATATGCCTACTTGTAACAAATATTGTGAGGAAATAATATTAAGTACCTTGACACGAAATTTACTCACGAAATTTGTAATTCTATTCTATTACACAGAAATGTTACCATAACAAGTGTGCGGTGCAGTGATCACTTACCATCAGGTGTCCCGTTTGCCGCTATATGTAACAAAATAAATGTGATGACAAAACTGATGATCTAACGGTTCCCAGAACAGCAGGCCTACCATCAACTTTTACAGAACGATTCCAATGCAACTCAGTTCAATTTAGGAACCTTAAATGAATCGCATTCATACAAAAAATTAAGTCGACGGTACGAATTTGCGATGCAGTTCAGTTTAGGTCGTAAAGTGGATCGCGTTAAGAGATGATGGTAAGCTCCCAGATAACAGAGACTTGATGATTATTGTTACTGATCCCTCTGTCTCATCTCCGCATATTTCCGGGGCTATGATGCCGCAAAGCCTGGGGTCAGCGTAAAAATAACGTTAAAATGTTGAAGATTTTACAACCAGACTTCTGCCTGACGTCACTCTTCATCCATTCCATTATTAGTCTTTGTGCATGTTCGGTGTGTTGTTACCGCCGACGAACTGTTATTGTGGGTTCGTGCAAACACTCATGATCAATCGTGTTGTGCCACACTTTATATATGTCAATGTTTATTCAAGAATTCAGCGTTATTTTTCTACTTGATCCGATTTATTTGTCATTTTAGTTTTAATTTTAGAACTATATTCAACAGTTGAATTTGAAACGCACAGTTTTAGTATAAGAGCCAGTGACTTTCTCAAGGATTCAGGTAAAAAAAAAAACAGAAAACAGATTGATGATTAAATCAAAAATTTTATCTCATTATTTTCAAAAATAATTTTAATGTCGTTTAAATTAATTGAGTGTACAAAATTATATAATTACAACAAATGCAGAGCATGTCTCTCATCATCGAATATATCACTGTAAAAGTAAAAAAACCCAATTAATGGGTTAGGATAGTTCAGTAATAGAAAATAATAGGACCGATTGGTAACTTCGAACTCATAAAACAACAAGCGCAATGGACACAAATTTGCGTATTCATCGCGATGTGTCCCGTCGTGTCCCGTCAATCGGTTTGTACCGTCCCGCTCATCGCCCGCGGCCAACGGTTCATAAAGAATTCAGGAACTATGATCGCTGTTTGAAATGTTTGTTGAATTGAAAACCAATATCCAGGTGGGATTGGTTATTATTTTAACTGATTTGAAGGGTTTGAAGAACCATATCTAATCCAAAAATCACATTTATTAATTGCTCCATCTTGACATGAAAGAAGGACAAACAAAACACAAGGATATAAATCCATTAACACTATACATTCATTATAAATGTGACATTCTGTCTGTCTGTCACGATTTCACGGCTAAACCGCTAAGTCGATATTGATGAAATTTGGAATAGATATAGCTTATGATACGAAGTCTAATATACTCTACCGAGGGCGGAACTGCGTGCAGCACCTAGTTTATAATCTCTCTCTCTCTCTCTCTCTCTATATATTTATATATATATATATATATATATATATACGTTATACGTTATACGTTACTGACTGACAGACAACGCACAACCGAAACTACTGGGCGTAGAAAGATGAAATTTGGTGTGTAGGTTTCCAGGACAGTGTAGGAGAAATTTGAATTCAAATTCAAATTCAAACGTTCAGACGAGACTGAGAGACTCCCATGCCTATTATATTCTTGTAAATAATATCACAACAAATTATGAATGATTAATGTGGCCCAACCTAAATGATCAACCAAGAATGAAAATTAGCAAATCGTTCATAAAAGCGTGCTAACCGCGTGCCACCAAACATTTTCAAAATGGCGACCGCACAACGGCAATTACGCACCGTTTTAGTGTAGGAGCTAATGTATTAAGTGGTTAGATTAATTGATCGTGGGCTTAAAAATCTGTCTCTCTCATCTTCGCTTGTTCCGAGTTACATTCGGAGCTGTGAAGCCTCCAAAGCCCAGGTTTTGGATATATTAAATTTTGGAGGTATAATTTTACAACCGGCCACCTGCTCGACGTCAACTCTCTTTGGGAATGCTATTATTGCTTTTTTGCTGTTAAGGCTAAGTCTTCTTTAGTCGGCTCGTACGACATCCACGGGAGGATATGGAGTAATTCTATTTTAGGGCCTAAGGCTTAAAATCTATATTTGTTAGTAAATAATTATTAATTAAATGTATTTCATTCAAATTATTACCTTCGACTATACCTACATTGTGTATATAATGCGGGTTTTTTAATAGGTGGTTCCTGAGGAAGGTTCCAGTGTATAATTTTTATGCTTTTACGTTGGAAGCCAAGCGAAGCCAGGACGGCCGTCTAGTAAATTAATAAGCCCAATAAATTATATTTTATTTATTGTAGAAAATGGAGGTGTTTTATAGTCATAAAAACTAGACCATTAATCGGTTGAAATCATTTATAGTGTTCCAACTCCAACCATTTGATAAATTATGCCACAACAGTCATCGGTTCTCCGCTCGCTGCCACTAGCGATACATATCTCACAGCTATTCGGACAACTCATAAATAAGATAAAAATAAATAAAAAAATTAGATCTTGTGCGTTTATTCAAATTTCATATGCTTCAACAAATTAACGAAGTAATACTTTTCTCGTGCGTGCGAGTAATAGTGTTAAATAATTTGGTTAGTAATTCTGATATTGATATACGTTTAACTGTAGTGTGTTATCGATAAGATGCTATTTAACGCGTCAGTTCTTTCGAAATTAGGTTGTAATTTTGTGGTGTTTATATCTTTATTATGTGTACTCTGTTGCATGATGCTCTAAATTCGTTTTTATCTAAGTATTTCTGTAATTACCACCGGAACTTATAATTGGATTCTTGTAACCCATTGATAAATATCTAGTTTTTAAGAATGCAATCTGTTTGTTCTCCTTGAACATGTTAAAATAACTAAATAAAATAAAATAATCGTCGTGTTCAATTCACCACGCAAACTATGTCACTGGAATTAGCTAATTCGACCGTTACATCGGTCGCGTATATATCATTAATTTCAAAACGGGAGCATTCAGGCCGAACAATGCCCGTTAAATTTTGAATTTGGAACGTGGCGCTACTATCGATACAGTTCGAGTTTCCAATTTAGAATAGTCGGAGAGCTAAAGTTAGTTTCTGGTATCGGTATTAGAAACGCTAGGTGGAAGTTAACTTAAATCTTATTGGAGGAATATTTACTGTAACATGTAATGAGATGGGAGATGGATTGTTTAGTGTTGTATAAAAAGTTGGGAATATGTGTATTATGCCGTAAGATTTTTCTTCTACTTATTAAGCTATTCTACTTATTAAGCTATTCTACTTATTAAGCTTCTACTTATTGAGCTATGCTCTTGTCGGTGAAGTATTTCCTCTCGTTTTTACATTTTAGGTCCCGATATAAATAAATAAATATATTAGGACAAATCACACAGATTGAGCCAGCCCCAAAGTAAGTTCGAGACTTGTGTTATGGGATACTAACTCAACGATACTATATTTTATAACAAATACATATATAGATAAACATCCAAAACCCGGGCCAATCAGGAAAAGATCATTTTCCATCATGACCCGACCGGGGATCGAAGCCGGGACCTCTCGGTCCAGTGGCAAGAACTTTACCACTGCGCCACCGAGGTCGTCAAACATCGCGATGCCTGCCTTCTCTGTAAATTTACTTGCATATAACCCAGCCTTGGTCTCGCTGTATCATCATTCCTCCGCTTCTCCAGTTCTACTGGTGATTCTTAAAGTTATTTATTGGTGTTTAATAAATTCTAATAAGTATATAGAAAATAGTTTCGCTGCAAACGAACGCAGCACGCGCTGGGACAGTAGCATACGAGTAGCCACGGGACTCACAAATATTTATTTTTTTAAACTTAACACCATATGATGTTATCAACCAGTCAATCATTAGACCAAATATTTGATAGGTACTACGATAAAGTGCATTTACTTTAAAATTTCAGAGGTTTAGTACCTATTGACGATCTCCGTGACTTAATGGTCATCACGCCGTACTGCTACACTGGAGGTCCCGTGTTCGATCCCCGGTTAGCTCAACATGGAAAATGATCTTTTTCAAATTGACCTGGGTCTTGGATGTTTATCTATATATGTATTTTTTGAATATAGTATCGTTGAATTAGTATCCCATCGAAATTACTTTGGGGCTACCTCAATCTGTGTGATTGGTCATAATATATTTATTTATTTAGGTGGCACACTTTAAGTATTATAACCAATTTTTTTGAATAAATTTTGGATTTTTTATGTTTTGACTATGCACATATTGTCAGTAATAGTTAGGTACTGATAGCCCAAATTTATCTTTTTGGCATAATTAAAAAAATATGGTGGATTAGCGTTTGGAGAGACCACACTGACGATATAAGTTTTGAAATGTAAAAAAAAATAAATTTCACACGTAGTAGGGGTCACTGTTCTTGACACAGCGCCTGTCATGTCACGAACGTCACAAGCCAATCCTTTATGGCCTTTATTCCATACACAATAAAGTCTACGGACCAAGTCAACGCTGCGATCGGAAAGCCATTATTGAAATATAAACCCTTATTCCGCTTTTAATAAAGCATATTCTTGATTTTTATCGGAAATTTCTAAAGGGTTTGACGCGAAGATATTTTAACATTTACATGTTGGGATTTGACTTAGTAAGTACTTTGAGTGTATTTTATTATGACAATGCGTTTTCTGCGTGTTTTGTTTAAGAAAACGGGAATGTATAAAATATTATGGTAATCTAAAAAATCGGCAAACTGCAAGTTAAGACTGGTCCGTACGTGATTCCTTAGAATTATTTTTTTCACAATCAAAATCATATCATTTATTCAGAAATTGGACCTTCACAGGCACTTTTTCACACCAGATTCCAAATTAAATAATATTTAATAAAAGAAGTTACAAACTACTGGCATAATTTTGTTATTTACTTTTGGATTTGCTTTTTTATTTCAATCTGTGTTTAAGTCTTTACGTTTAGCTTAGCTTCATGTCATTGTTGGTGACATGAAGTGGAGTAGCAGATGTAGGAAAGCGAACCCTGGACCGACGCCAATGGCGCCAGAAGCAACCGGGAAGTCGCTCAGATAAGAGACATGATTTTATGACGCTTTGAATTGCAATAAGATCTTTCTGACAATAAGAAAAGTTATTCTCAAAAATTATTTTCTTCTTCACAGTCGTATTCCTCATGGCTGAGGGTCGTGGTCACTACGTAGAATGAAACACACACAACAACTTTCTTGGCATTATTAATGGAATGGTTTGCCATTGCCTTCTCCATTTCACACACAAGTTAATAATAATCAACCAGTATGCAATTACTCACGATGTTTTCCTTCACCGGAAGCAAGTGGTGATCGATGAAAACTACTATACATGAGTCATATTGGTATACAAACTCATGTGGCACGAGCAGGATTCGAACCTTGTACCTTTCGATCCACAGGCTGGCGTCTTAACCACTACACCGCCACCGATTCTATTATATATATTTTCTGTTAACCACTGCTGGGCAAAATCTTCCTTCATCCAGGAATATTTGCATTTGTACAAACAAAAAAATTCTCACTTAAACCATTTACCGATAACTTTCCAAGTGCAAAGTTTTCTAAATTCCCGCCCCTAAAAATTGTATCTAACCCACCCTCATTAATCAACATCAATTTCTTCGACCGTTTCTCAGGGGATGATTAATTTTGCCATTAAAACTGAGCTCTTGGGGATTATTTCGACTGGACCGTGGCATGGATTAAAAGTTTATACACTTTTAATCGTAGGGGATGAAAAACTGTGGGTACACCCACTACAAATTGAACACTGCGGGTTTAAAAAGTGCATACTTACTGTATAATAAAAAAAACTTTCTTTAATATTTTTAATATAATATATTCTATGTAATACCTGCATACCTAAGTATTCATTAATGATATATAGTAAAAAAAACGTGTTTCACTCCGGGAGTGCCGGCAGAAGTGAAAACTTGAATATTGACGTTGTGCACTTTTGACGTCTTGCGAATTTTCGATCAGGGTCACGTGTCCTGACGCGAGTTTAACATTTTTCACCCATCACAAAAAGTGCACAACGCCGCTAAAGAAGTTTTCACTTCTAAATATCTGCTATCAAATTTTATTATAGCACATAAATTTTAAAATAATATACATAATTTCTTTTGCGGTTCTGTTTTTCAAAAGGCAAAAACAGTACTCTTAGAGAATCTCTTCTTTGTCTGTCTGTTTATCTGACCAGTTCCTTTTTCTCAAGAACACTAAGAGGCATATAGTTGAAAGCCCGCGGCTTCGCTCTTTTATATAACTTGCCACACGGATTTTTTTTTGGGATAAATAGTAATCTTTATTTGTTCTCCTTTCTCAACTATTTATAAGTGAAATTTCACGATGATTGGTCTATCAGATAAGGCGTGAAGAACTAAAACTCACCCCTTTCGAATTAACATTACTTGTGGTCTAAATCAAATTATATACATTCAATAGCACTTCAACCTACACAAATTAATTGCAAACTCGCTGCTATAGAAGTTCATGCAGGTTAACTAGATTGTGTTGTTGACTGTACATATAGCTTTAAAAATTTCCTATTGCGAATTATCCTAATTCAAATTTGGAAAGCTTTTCGTTGGGGCTGGCTGGAAAAAAAGAAGTAATTTTAATAATAATTGAAAATCGAACGCGCATTTATGGACTCAACGGGATTTTATTTTCTTTTGTTTGCCTATTCCGTGGGCTCGCGGGACGGCGCATGAATTTACAACGTTTTCCATTTATTTACTTTTTCAGGGCGAGTTGCACCACTTTCTTTTGCGCTGACTTTGACCGCTATATATAGATCGCCATTAGACGAAATGCAAACCGCTCTTGGGGTTAGTTGCTCCGTCAAATTTGAGATTGATTTATACTGGCGTGGCGCTGACGTTTATACAAAATGGCGTACTTTGGATTTTCTGCGTTGGTTAAAATTAACGTTAAATTTGACTGGTGCAAATCGCTCAGATAAAAACTGCGGTGGAATTTGTTTATGGTGTTTACCATAATAATTATTTCTCTTTCGGTGTCAGCATTCGTTCTTTTAGGGCTTTGAATATCGCTATGAGGTTAAAAGAGACGGTACGCAACTAAAATTTAGCTAGAAACTCTCCTTGAGAATGCTATGGTTTCCTATCAGCAACCTAGGCTATGTAATAATAGTATTCCCAAGGTTAACGTCACACAGGCGGCCGGTTGTAAAATCACAGCTACAAAACTTTAAGGTTAATTCTTACGCTAACCTCGGTGCTTCGTGGCGTCACAACCCCGCACGCAATTGGGAGAATGCGTATATGGATTCATAGTTAATCTGCATATCACAGAAGATATATTAGCGTTAAAATTACAGTGAACAATCACGAGCGAAATAATTGTGTGCAAATTTGTGGGATTTACTTACATTAACGTTGAGTAGAAACTGGGAAATTGGTGTACAGTCGACAGCACATCAAGTCACCCCGTATCAATCTTTATAGTGCGGTAATAGCGGTGAGTTTGCAGTGAATGTTGGTTGATGTGCAGCGCCCTGTACGTGTCGTAACAAATTTTGTAAGTGCGAAAATATGTTTACAAGTTCCAGGTATTGTATGGCTATAAATTGTAAACAATACATAAGATACCCTTTGTATATGACATATTAACCCACAGCCCATTATACTGGGTCTAGAAACTTCAAATTTAGCACTTAGATTCCCTATGTGGTCTCGGGGTGCACTATGAAAGGATTTTATAAAATTCATCCCCTAAGGGGGTAAAAAGGGGTTCAAAGTTTGTATAAGGGAAACCAGATAATTGAAATATTTCACTCTATGTAAAATCACGCGAGCGAAGTCGCAGGCAAAAGTTCCCTTTTTTATCTCGCTAATCCTACTAATATTATAAATGCGAAAGTATGTTTGTTACTCTTTCACGCAAAATCTACTGGACGGATTGTTATGAAATTTGTTACACGGGTACAATATAACCTGGAATAATACATAGGGTACTTTTTTGTCCCGAAATTTCGACGGAAGCGGAGCCCTGGAGCGCAAATAGTTTCAAAATAAAAGCTTTCGTTTGTGAATTTGTTTGTTAGGTACTTCTTTTCGTATAAACGGCGGGGTCGGTTGATTTGATGTTTTTATGATCGACCGCTTTCTGACGTTAACCCGTGTTAGGAATACTCTCTGTCAAGGCTGTTCTAAAGTCGGAAATCTTAGGCGGGTACCACCCACACGCAAATTCACGTAAAACATCAGATAACTAACAAAACATTTCTGGTTAATGCATAGATAAAATATCGCAATTATATCACTACATATGATTTGCAGAGTACATTCAGCAGCACATCAACCTACCCAAATTAATTGCAAACTCGCCGCTATTACCACGCCATGGAGTTTCATGCAGGGTAACTCGATGTGCTGTTGACTGTGCAAACTTAGCAAATTGCATGCAAATGCGCAGATTTGCTCATTATTCCACGTGAAATATGAGAGAACGAAATTTGGAAATGTCGGAATGTCGGTAACTAATTACAGCGCAAACTAGAAAGGAGAATTTAGGTGGTAGTTTGTAAGTTATTGCCTGTTTATGATAGTTGATAAATTTTGAAGTGAAAACTTCTTGTGATGACGTTGTGCACTTTTTGTGATGGATAAAAAATGTTAAACTCGCGTCAGGACACGTGACCCTGATCGAAAATTCGCAAGACGTCAAAAATGCACAACGTTAATATTCAAGTTTTCACTTCTGCCGGCGCTCCCGGAGTGCAACACGTTTTTTTTATTTTATTTTCGTTACTATTCTAAGGCCATTATTATTATATTATATATTAATTGAAACAAGCGAAAAAAATACTGTGATAATGACAATGCTTTCAAAAATATGACAAATACAAATCACATATTTTTGGACTCGTCCAAACACTACATACTAAATCATACTCTAACGTGACGTCACGATAGAATTGATATCTTAGCGAAAAAGGTATGTTTATTTGACAGATACCTTAATTATTGCGTAAGAAGTCATCACCATAAGGTGATGACTTCTTAATAAAACTCGTTTCAAATTTTTAGTTTTTTATGATAACTGAGTATATTTTTATAATTTGTTTAAATTGACTTTCCAATCAACTTTAAGTACCGTTAAAAGTAACGTTAAATCTTCGTATGATGACCCAGCGGCATTGTTACAGTCTTTTTTTCCCGAAATTCCCACGGGAGCGACGTCCCGCAGCTTGCCATAGGCCTGTGCCTCAATAGTGGGGACGTTTAAATAGCTGTTGTTTACAATGAACTCTACTAAACTATATTATATATCACTAGCAGAAAGCGGAACAGACGTTTTTCATACAAACTTTCACCCCCTTTTTATATTGACTTTTGGGAAAAAAGTTTGAACGGATGTCTTAAAGACCCCCGTTCAAATATAGGCTACTTTTTTGCTTACTTATGCATACTTACACACGTTACTTATACATGTACAACAAATTTCATTAAAATTGGTCCAGCGGTTTAGCCATGAAAGCTGAACAGATAGACAGACAGACAGACTTTCGCATTTATAATATTAGTATGTTTGTATATCAAAGAACCAAGATGGCGAAAACAAAAGTGACTCGACATTTTCGTATTATTATTGAGACGTGAACAGAATTTCCGCATCGTCACACCATATTTCAATGCACCCATATTACACAACTAACGGGCAACCGACTTCATCCTTTTCCATACGTCCATTTTAACCCTTTTATTCATCAAAAAGATAAAGCATACTTTAATCTAACGTATGTTTTGTCTCTATTTGACAATACAAAATTTTGTAAAGTGCAATAGTGACAATACAGTTTTCTTTTCTCTTTTTTTGTGAATTTGTCTTACCCAAACGTTATCCTCTCAAATAATGTGTTCAGAAATTAATCCTTCACAGGCGCTATTTTTAAATAGTAATGTCTCACAAGCTACAAACTACTGGCATTTTCGACCGCTGCTAAGAAGAAATGCCGAGAGAAACTCATTTGAACAGTGCTGGTCCCCATCATGCCAGAAGGGCTTTGATTAATAAGGGATTTGATTAGTCTCGGAATAGTTGTATTGTCTCGTTCTTTCAATGTCAAATGCTGAAAAGAGAGAGGGGGACAACACAAAGAAAAAGTACTCTAAGCCAAATCAGAAAACTATTTTTTTATCAATAAAGCGGCATAAGACTTATTCTTACGAATAGTTTATCGTGGATGTCGTATGAAGCTAAGGGGTACAAGCTAAAAGACTAGATCCTATCAGATGATAGGCATGATGAGCATTCACAAGGAATTGACGTTAAGCAAGCGGCAGGTCTTACTCAGCAGGTCTTACTCGGTATTTTTACGTTGACCCCGGCCTTCGTGGTACCATTGCCCCATGTGGCTTTGACGCCCCAAAGCCTAACAAATTGAGTAAAGGTAAATTTTACAACCGGCCACCTGCCTATACGTCAAACCTTAGTCGATTCATATGACATCTACGGGAGGATTTGGAGTGGTCCAATTTTAGGGCGGGACCACACATCATATATAATACATGGAAAGTTAAATAAAAGCTTGTAAATAAAATAATAAAATAAAATAATCTGGCTCATGTTTAGTAGTTTTCATCGACCACCAGGAAATCATCGGAGGAAACCTGCACTCCAGTTGATTATAACCTAGTGTGAAACGGAGAAGGCAATGGCAAACCGCTCCATTAATATTTCCAAGACAGCCGCTGTGTGTGTTTTATTCCAATTAATGACCACGATCCTCAGCCATGAGGAATACGACTGTAAGGAAGTGGAATAAAATGTCTAGTGTTATTTATGCCCGGGCCATAGCCCATATCCGATCCATCAGGTCATTAAGACGAGGTAGGGCCAAACCCTTTGGGGCCCAGTTAACTAAAGTAATGATGACTAGGCTTTTAATGATGAAACCACGGTTAATTTAGATGTTGTCGGATAAGGAAATGGACTGTGAAAGTTTATGGCAACTTGTGTGCGTATTCCTTAGTGGGTATTAAGGATAAAATATAGTTACCTAATTGAAATTAGGAAAGAAAGATATGCTCTGTAATGAATCAAACTTTACTTACTTACTTATTACGCTGGGTCAGTGACCCCAAAGTGGATCTTGGCCTCCGAAACGAGAGTACGCCATAATCTTCTGTTCTGCACGGAGTTCTGCCAATTGACCGCTCCCAGCTCGTGCAGATCAGCTTTCAGTGAAAGACTTTCACTGCGTCGCTCCAGCGATATCTGGAAACAATCAAACTTTAATTTACATTGAAATGAAGAGTTTTTGTTTTTTCTCAACTGATTTCTTATTTGATCCGTCCCACTGCTGGGCAAAGTTCTCCCCCAAGTATTTCCTAGCCGCTCTATTCGATGCCAAATCCAACCATATCCTTAAAGTTTCGCAGTTGATCACTCAAACGCTTTCTTGGTCTGCCACGTTTTCTTTTTCCATAAATTAAATTAAATGTATTAAAAACCTAACGTGTATCCTAATACACCCTAATCTCCCTAATCTCTCATCCTAATACACCCTAGTATTAGGGTGTATTAGGATGAGAGATTAGGATAGGATGAGAAGGAGATAAAACATGCCTTAGCCAAAAAATAACAAAATTCTAAAAAGTACTTTTTAGTAGTAAAATGGAAAAATACAAATTTTATATGTGAAAAAAAAGTAGTTTTAAGTTTTCTTCTACTATTTTGTGAAATTTCGTGGATGCAAAATGGTAGAAAAAAAAAAAAGGTTTTTTTAAATAATATTTTTTAGGTAGTGAGAGTTTTCGATATTGAGATCCTTAGCTTTTATTTACCTTGTTCTGTCAGTATGTTAGTATAGAAATTCATTAATTTAATTTACTTAATAATAGCATACTAAAATCTGTTATCAAAAATCTGACCGTTGATCTCCTACAGTAGGTATTCTTACGGTACAGTTTGAACCTCGTACTAATTGACACAACAAAGCATCACGCAATTAGTGTTTACCAGAACACGTTTCACAAATTTTGGATATACGCAAACACTGATTTACAAAAGCAACTTCACTGAATTATGAATAGTGTCCTGTTGATGTTAGTATGTAAGCTGTTGAATGGTTAAGTGTGGATTGAGGACTGCGTTCGGTTTTGAGATGATAATGGACAACACTCAACGGTTAGTAAAGCAATTCAGTACAACACTACTTAGCGTGTCGAATCGAGGTAAAGTCTACCCTAGCACTCGAACACAAACATATATAAACCTGTTTGTAATTTTGTTTATTTAATTACGATGCGTGGTGGTGGTGTAATGGCTGAGTCGCCCGCCTGTAAACCTTTCGGTTTACAGGCGGGAATACAGATTCGAATCCAATTCGTGCCACATGAGTTTGTATATCAATCTGACGCAAGTATATTAGTATTTTATCGACCGCCACTTGCTTCCAGTGAAGGAAAATGTCGTGAGGAAATCTGCACTATGGTTGATAGTTATAATTTAGTGTGTGAAATGGAGACTACAATGGCAAACTATTTTATTAACATTGACTACTACTTTGAGAAATACAAAATTAAAAAAAAATGCAAAATTCTTTATTCAATTTAGGATGATATACATCACTTATTGACGTCAAAAAAATTACTTAAACTAAGTCTACTGCCGGCTCCCAAAGCGCAGGTGAAGAAGAAGCGGCGCAACAAACTTTACCGCAGCCTTTTCTCCATGGACGTCAATTAACAAATATAGGTCTTATACATATATATTATTGTCGTTCACATAATCATCAGACTTGCTTTTTTACAAAGTACTTATTTTATATAATTTCTAAATTTTTGTCTGGCAAATCAAGAATCCATTTAGGCAATTTGTTATAAAAACGGTTACAACAGTTCAGTTCCCAACAAAAGACGTTCTAACTTTGGCCAACCGATGCCCGGGGACAGACAATTTATCTTTATTACGTAAGGCTCTAACAACTTTTTAAAATAAGTTTAAATTTTTCCGGACATGCATAATGTTGTCAAATATGTATTGAGAAGGTAAAGTTAAAATATTAATATCTTTAAAAAAATCTCTAAGGGAATCCCTTCTCCTCAAACCATATATATATAAAATTCTATGATTACAAAAACAAGTAAAAGATGGCCTTATACTCAATACTCAAAGTAGGTTCTCGTGAGAATTATGCAAAAGGTAATGTTATAAAAACAGACCAAATAAATACCATTATTAGTCTAGACAATGTAATTTTCTTCTACAAAATTCTTCAGAAAAACACGTGTCGATTTTTCAATTTCGACAATAAATGATTAAAATCAAAATTACTAAATCCATCACGAGCACGCGGCTTAAACAGAATGATAATTTACAATTTCCCTTATATTCGCAATTGGCAGCGAAACGTCCGATCTTTTTAATATTCCACACGGTTCCTCTCAGCCGGTGGCACACTAAGAGCATTTAATATTCAACACTTAATTGAAGCCGACTGTACCGTTTACAGTGCACTGAATTTTAGACATAGATGTGCAAGGTTCCTGGACAGTGCAACAGATTATCTAAGCTATCCTCTATTATATCCTCTATTTATATTCCTATTATAAAATACTAAAATTTTGAAACAACTTTTATAAAGAAGTGATTATTATAAATGCATTAATTAAGGTAGCTATCGAACAAACATAGATTTTTTCGCGATAAAATTAAATTAAACTTGGCAAATTGGCGCCAAAAAAGTGTGTAAGAAAAGTATAACTAAGTTGTTATTTGAATTAGGTTAATCTTCAAATTTTTAATGTTATTTTTTACGCTGACCCGGGCTTGGTAAAGTCACATCCCCGGAGGCAACCGGGAATCAGCATTCGGATCACAATCATAACCTGTTTTGATATACCTTTTGACTATGTACATTATGTACTTTTATATATTATTAGAAAGAAAAAAAAAACATTGTAAGAAACAATAATGGTAAGCCGATCTGGCATGATAGGGACCAACACTGTTCAAATGAGTTTCTTTCGGCATTTCTTCTCAGCAGTGGTCGTTCCGAAATGCCAGTAGTTTGTAGCTTGTCAGAAATAACTATAAATATAAAGATTGACGAGAAAAAGTGCCTGTGAAGGTCTAATTTCTGAATAAATGATTTGAATTTGAATTTGAATTTGGAACATTGAGAGGTTCATGTTTATCCTAAATCCAAAATTCTATACACATATTTATAATAATATAATTCAGTCTAGTTAACTATTTACATCAGTGGTAGTTCAGGTTTTGAACTAACGTGAGTAATGTTAAGTTAAACAAGGCAGTAATGTGAATCAAATTGAAAATAGATTAAATATTACATAGCCAACGTATGTGAGACAAAAATTGGGATTAGCGAATTCGAAATCTGTAGAGTGGTTCAAATGCAAATTAAAGATTCTTTATTCATTTTAGGATGATATACAAAACTTATTGACGACAAAATTACTTAAACTAAGTCTACTGCCGACTTCCAAAGCGCAGGTGAAGAAGAAGCGGTGCAACAAACTTCACCGCAGCCTTTTCTCAAAAGACGTTAATTAACAAATGTAGGTCTTATCTGTGGTCTTATACATATATACAAAATTTGGAGGACGAATTTACATCATTATTAAAAATGTCAAAGTTGACGTAAATAAAAAAAGTTGTTAGTATTTTCAATAAAATCCAAAATGCTTTATTTAATTTAAATTATGACATGAAATAGTGCCTGTGAATTTCTAATTTCTGAATAAATTATTTGATGTTAATGATAAAGTTTTTCCAGACAATAAGTTCCTAAGAATATTTAATCACAAAATTACAAAACATTTCCTTTTTATTATTTAGTGTGTAGATTTAAAATAGGAAATTAATGATAGTCACTATTGTCAGATTTTTCAAGACATGTGTTTTCCGTAATGACACTGTTTTACAGTTGACTAATATCTCTAATATATATATATATATATATATATATATATATATATATATATATATATATATATATATATGAGCAATCTAATGAGCAATCTGTCTAACTATCTAATCGCCCATGTAGCAAAACGTCTAACTATCAAGAGGTCTATATAACAAAACGTCTATTTAGGAAATCGACAGTTTTTCATTATGTACACTTATGGACATAATTTCTAGTAAAAGTCTAAAAAAACTATATATATATATGTTTCCCGTGGGAGTTTCAGGAAATCCATTCTTAGTGCTCACCTACACGCAACAGGGAACCTACATGTCAAATTTGAGCTTCCAGTAGTTTCGGCTGTACGTTGTCTGTCAGTCAGTCACTCAGTAACACAAGTTTTATAAGTATTTTGACTATTATGATAATTTGTACATATTTTCTTTGATGTATGTAAATGATGTGATGATAAATAAACATAGGCATAGGTATTCTACCTTTTCAGAATAAATATCAAGCTATATAACCTACTAGTGAGTTTACCCAGCTTCGCTCGAGAATAAACATAACAAATTATTCTCCTAAACGTTCCACAGAAATCACATTATCTATAGCTGAAAACCGTATGAAAATCCGTTCAGTAGTTTTTGAGTTTATCGCAAACAGACAGACAGATGCGACAGACTTTGTTATATAATAACTTTAGCAACTAACAATGGTCACAAAATCAATGATATTGAATTATGTACATGTATACTATTATTATAAAGAGGTAAGCATTTGTGAGTTTGTATGTTTTAGGCGGGTAATCTCCGAAACTACCGGACCGATTTTTAAAATTATTTCACCAATAGAAAGGTACATTATCCAAGATTGCTATAGGCTATACTTTATCTCGAAATTCTCAATATTTAGGGCAACCTCTAGTTTTCTTATATTTTTGTTATACTTCAGTGTAAAACCAACCTTAGTTACAAAATGTTTTCTCCGTTCAAGCAAAGTTAAGACAAACAAACCATCGGAATACATAATTATGTTATTTCTTCTTCTTCATATTGATGAAGCATCAAAGAAGAAGCTATACGTAGGTTATATATAGGTAGAATTTTAAACGTAATTGAAAAACTTTTTATCTTGAAAAGATAAACACACAATAGTATATTGCAATAGTAATATGTGGTGTGTGGTTCCGCCCTAGAGTAGGACCACTCCATATCCTCCCGTGGATGTCGTACGAGGCGACTAAGGGACACACAGCCTAGGCAGCTGATTCCTATCAGCTGCCCAATATACAACAACAATAGCATTCCCAAGGAGGGTCATGACATCAGGTTGTAAAATCGTCTATAAAATTTTAAGATTTTTTTTTGGTTCCCTATTTTTATGCATACAATTGTATGTCATAAGTTAACGTGGCATACTTTTACTTATCATAATAATAGTTACGCACAATATTAATTTGGCGTAATGTTTTACGCATACCTATCATAAGCATAACAATTTTAAGCATAATATTCTAAAGCATATTGGCGGCTTATGGGTGGCCCAATTTATGCAAATCAAAATTATGGTAAAATACAGTAGCCTAAACTATAATTATGCTTATTGAAAAGATATGCCAACAAACAAGTATGTCAAAATATTATTATGTCAAAAGAATATATGCCTAACGACTTTCTCGGCAATTGCCGAGAAAGTGCGTGTGTTTCTTTCCACGTGATGATCACGACCCTCACACATGAGGAGTACGACTATGTAGAAGAAGATTAATATATAATCCTTTCAAAATTAAATACCTAACATAAAACATTATATTTCACTCAGAAATTACATTAAAAATAAATAAAATAAATATATTAGGACAAATCACACAGATTGAGCTAGCCCCAAAGTAAGTTCGAGACTTGTGTTATGGGATACTAACTCAACGATACTATATTTTATAACAAATACATATATAGATAAACATCCAAGAGCCAATCAGAAAAAGATCATTTTCTGTCATGACCCGACCGGGGATCGAACCCGGGACCTCTCGGTTCAGAAGCAAGCACTTTCCCACTGCGCCACCGAGGTCGTCAACATTTTGTTGTTTACACCTTATTAGGTACCTACACTTTTTTATAACTAGCAATATTTTTTTTAATTTTTTAATTTCTATCAATACTTAAATTGCTTTTAACGTGTTTTTTTTTCTATTTTTTTCAGGTATGTATTCGTATGTGCCCTGCACATTAGTATATGTATGTCTAAGAATATTTTGGTAAGCATTATATTTATTTTATTAAATAATTGACAATAATATACTTTGTAACTCCTTATAGACAGAATATAGTGCTAGTGTATCTATATACGTAGATCATGATTATCATCGCATCGATGTTATTAAAAAAAAACCTTCATAAAAAAGTATGTGTCTCACTTCTGGACGCAGGCGTCAGGGTAGACAAGATGATAGGACGATTTATATTTTTTTTAGCATAGTTGGCACAGGGCCTAGGACATTTTAACCTATAGATTAGGAAAACAAAAGGAACAAGACTTTGCCCAGCAGTGGGACACTTTAAAATATATTTTGGAAGATACTAGTACATTAGTACCATATCATGTACTCTTTGAATGGGAATTTTCAAGTGTCAGAATAAGCTAATTATCTAAAAGTGTATTGAACAAGTAGGAGCAAAGTAATCCAGACACCACTTAAGTTTTCAATCGCAATGGTTTAAACCTATATATGTTTGTTCGTCTGTTGTGTATTAGGGATTACGACGGAACATTTCCGTCTAAATAGTTCCTTTGAAACTCCGCTTAGATGTGCTTATGGTACAATTAAATAGATGCAAATTTAAGTTAAAACGTTTTACAATAACTCTTGTAAATCATTATTTTATTCTCTTCACTAGCTTATACACGCGGCTTCGCCGTGTTTCCCTTCAACGATATATTTAGAGTCTTTAACTAATCTGGTTTCGCCATATCAACTTTGAACCCCTTTTTGCCCCCTTAGAGGATGAATTTTGAAAAATCTTTTCTTAGAGCATCCCTAGACTACATAAGGAACCTACGTGCTAAATTTGAAATTTTTAAACCCAGCGGTTGATCTGTGCGTTGATATGTCAGTCAGTCATTCGGTGTCTTCTTTTATATATAAAGATTAGTTTTTTGTATAGTTGCGTCTATACGCAGCAGCATCTCTGCCATAGGGATCTAAGCTGTGCTGTGCACAACTAAGTTTCAAGCAATCAATAGAATTTCATAATTTGCTTTTATTATAGTTGTTAAATAATTTTCTAATTTTTAACAAAGAAATTCTATTAGTTGTATATATAGTAGGTAACATCGCTAAGAATATTCTGGACGAATACCGTCTCAAACATACACAAACATCGAAAATGAGTTTATTTGTTATCTTTTAACGCTCTATCTACTCAACCAATCTTTTGAAATTTTGCATACATGTAGTTTGAAGTACGGAGAAAGACGTAGGGTATTCTCATTTTGTCCCAGGAAAAATATTCGGCGAAGACGCGTACAAATCTAGTTTCTTATAATTAAATCCGCTTCCGTCGCCGCTTATAACCGGTTTACGCCGGTTTAATCCGCCGCCGAACAAGTTTCAGAGATTGAGAAATGTCCCACATTCACTCATAAGGACAAATCAATGTTGTAGAACAGTATAATTCCACAATTGCGATTGGTCGCGATCTCTCAATTTTGTAGCGTGAACTAGTTTCTGGGAGCAATTATTTTTCCAGGATGAAAGGTACTATATATCCTTCTCCGTTCTTCAAACTACATGTATGCAAAATTTCAAGGAGATTGGTTAAGTGGATAAGACGTGAGGAGGTAACAAACAAACATAAACAACACTAAATGAATTATTTATCTATGAATTCTGAGTGATCACTTATGAGAGTGGCGGGAAACTTTTAACACAAAAGTGACATAAACCGTATAAAAAACAATTCAGAAACGGCCAATATCCACAATTTCGGATTTAAAATTGAATTTGACATCGCCAAAGAAGAAATTGTCGGCGTTCCATCCATTTCCCCTCATTACACTCGATAGAATTTATTCAATTTATTTCAATTATTGCTTCTCGATTTAGGTCCCATCTGTGCGAACACACTCTTCTCATTAGGAAGTTTGTGGAGTCTTATTTCTTGAAGCCCGGACTGACTGAATTCTTCTTGATTTTTAGGGTTCCTTGCTTAAAGGGTTTTCATTAGTTTTGCACTTAATTGACAACAATTTACTTAAAACTAAATCTAGAGCCGCTTGGCGCAGATGAAGAAGACGCGGCGCAAAAATTCACCGCAGCTTTTACTCCTATGACGTCAATTGACAATTGTTCGTCCTATGAGTATATTAAATCTATGTAGATGAATATATACATTACTAGCTGCGTCCCGGGGCTTCGCTCCCGGAGGAATTTCGGTTACTTCTCGGCTTCTCACAGTCCAGTATTTTGAAGAGAGAAATTGATAATGCGTAACACAAAATTGAATTGAAGCGGTGGTGGTGTAATTGTTAAGACGCCCGCCTGTGGATTGAAAGATCCCAGGTTCGAATCCTACTCGTGCCACATGAGTTTGTATACCAATCTGACTCATGTATAATAGTTTTAATCGATCACTACTTGGTTCCGGTGAAGGAAAACATCGTGAGGAAACCTGCACACTGGTTGAGTATTATTAACTTATGTGTGAAATGGAGAAGGCAATGGCAAACCACTCCATTAATAATGCCAAGAAAGTTGTTGTGTGTGTTTCATTCCACGTAATAACCACGACCCTCAGCCATGAGGAATACGACTATCAAGAAGAACACAAAATTCCAAGACTCGCCTAAACCGCTAGACGTAACACTTTTAACCACAATTCTTTTATGTGTTTCCTCGAAACTTCCACAGGGAAAGGGTATGGAAGTGGCCTTCAGATAGTCAAGTGTGAGCGTGCATTTACAGGGTTTGTTTAGAAAGCTCTTTTGGGGGAAATCTGTCGATCGAATCTCAATAAGGAAAGGCAATGTCTGCATTATCCGGCGATGTAAACGAGGTTTATTCGAATTTTTAGAAGTTTTTGTGTTTTATGTGTGTCCGTCGGTATTGTCCACGGGCTAATTAAAAAAAAAGTATCTCTGTGTTAGATTTGTATTGTTATATGATTTATTTAGAATGTAACAAAATTATGACGACCTCCGTGGCTTAATGGTCATCATGCCGGACTGCTACAGTGGAGGTCCCGGGTTCGAATCCCGGTCCTGGGTTTGGATGTTTATCTATATATGTATATGTTATAGAATATAGTATCGTTGAGTTAGTATCCCATAACACAAGTTTCGAACTTACTTTGGGGCTAACTCAATCTGTGTCATTTGTCCTTATTTATTTATTATCATATCATACTAATAATTATGAATACGAAAGTTTGTGAGGGTGTATGTGTTTATGTATGTTTGTTTCTCTTTCACGCAAAATCTACTGCACGGATTGTTGTGAAATTTGGCACACGGGTAGACTATGACCTGGAATGAACACATTGGGTACTTTTTATCTTGAAATTCAAACGGGACCGAAGCCCCGAGGCACAACTAGTTATTCATAGTTGGAAGTATTTTAAATACATGATCTAAAAAATAGATGTACTTGAACTATATGATTGAAATATATAAGTAGTATCTTTGTACTTTTTATCAGTAGTTTATATTGGTATTTTGTGATTTTATCTGAACTGGATAACTATTTATTGTTTATACAATTATAGACAGTAATCGAGTATAGATAAAAATACAATTAGCGACCTAAATAACATGAAAATCTAAGTAACAATGATTGATATAACCTTTATATTAAAAACAATAATGAGAAAAAAATATTCTGGTTTCATTTTATCAGCTAATGTGAAAAATTTGGAAAACAATGGCAATGAACAATCGGCTGATTGTCAAAAATACACGTGAGGTCCAACAGAAATATAAACTTCAGAATTGTGACAACCGTGTAATGATCAAAAAGTTACATATTTTAAAACACTATATAATTTCTTGAGCGACACACGATAGCGCGTTCTAAAACTAAATATCGCGCCATCTAGTGACATAAATATTCAATTTTAATATTGGCGATTAAACAGGCAAATCTATCCATTTATTTAATATATATATATTATATAATTGATAAACGAGGTCATGGTGCGTGTAACATCCCATTTAATAACGTCATCAGAAAGATGAGACATTATATTCAAATTGGTCCTGGAAATCAAAAAGTCTTTTCACGCTTTTTAGACTCGAAAGTTAAAACTGCATAGACGTAAACGATTGCACAGCGATCGGCCCCGCTGCCGTCGTCCGACGAGACAAGTGAGACAAGTGGAATTTTATCAAAATAAATAATAAATAATATAATAAATAAATATATTAGAACAAATCACACAGATTGAGCTAGCCCCAAAGTAAGTTCGAGACTTGTGTTATGTGGATACTAACTCAACGATACTATATTTTATAACATATACATATATAGATAAACATCTAAGACCCGGGCCAATCAGAAAAAGATCATTTTCCATCATGACCCGACCGGGGATCGAACCCGGGACCTCTCGGTTCAGTGGCAAGAACTTTACCACTGCGCCACCGATTATTACAAAAAAAAAACAATATCAATAATGTTGTATGCAACTAATTTTCGGAAAATATCGAGATGTGTAATTCTTCCGTGAGCCGGCAGTCAAAAGGTCAAAAGCTTTTAAATTTATTTGCTTTCATAAAACACTTTTATTCCAGTCGGACTGCCGCTTTATATTATTGGAAATTCAGCATTTCTAGACTTTATAGTTGACTTTATGTGTTGTATTGGAGTATTTTGTTATTTATTTTGTAGTCTAGTCAGATATACTTATGTGTAACAGCTGGCTGTGACATATATTCATACTATAATAATATTGTCAAAGTGTGTTTGCTTGTTTGTTTTCTTTCACGTCAAAACGAAAATGTTTTTTTTTAATGTAACCTACCTAACCTTTCCTCCTTCAATCACACTATCTATTGGTGAAAACCGTACTAAAATCTGTTTTTGTTATATGCATTTTTCCATTTTATTTTCACGTAATAAAATTTGTGTTGCGCGCACTCTCTTAACTGGATGCCTTCTTGGTTAATTCCTCATCATTCTTTTGTGATTATATCTCAAAAAAACTTTAAACCGGTAAAAAAAAAAACGTATAAAATTACACAGCAAATTTATTAAATGCGTAGAAAACAAATAAAATGTGGAATTATAAAAAAATATGTGTCATTTCAATAATGCAAAAACAGAAAAATGTGGCAGTTAACAAATCACTCAAACATAATAAGCCTTTCGGATTTTCTAACCTAAAATAAGATGATTCAGTATAAGAGGAATGCTTTCAGAGTTTGGGCGGATTATTTTTTTTTTAAGACGAAATGGCCACGGAAATCTTTTGTTATGCCAAAGGCTGTTTATTCAATTTCTTTGACTGTAATTCCGGCGTTATTTATTGATCTTCAATTAATGTGTTAACTAAAAGTGGGTTGCACCAGACGACTTTGACGTTAATTTTTACATGCGCAAAAAAACGGAAAGTATGCCATTTCATTTAAAAATGAAATGCGGTGAACTTAAAGTCGACGTCAAAGTTGACTCGTGCAACCCACCCTATATATACAATATCACGTCTTTATGCTTTACGGGGTAGACAGAGCCACGGATTGCGTAACTCGAAAGTTACATTTAGTTGTACGACGAGCTTGATGTTGGAATTGAGATTCAAAATTGATAATGTCGTTGAGAAGAATCTCTAATTTAAAACTCCTTTCCCTTGATCGACTGTTACATAATTTGTCTCTCTATCTTCCTGTGTAACATCTACAATCAATACACGGTAACATGCAGATAGACTCATTCACAATGTAGACATAGAAGTGATACATGGCATAGATTATACAAGACAAACTATCTATGACAAGTTTAGTAGCTACTATTAGTCATACACGAGCTGATAGTGTATGCTAATTGGGAGTGTGTGGTTCCCGCCCTAGAATAAATATAATAGGGTACTTGCCATTAAGTGAAATTAGATACTTTATTCATATTGTATGACAGTGGGCACAAGTGACGTCAGAAATGTTAATGGCAAAAACCGTTTTAATTATACGTTAATGAGAACAATAAAATACTACTAGTGGGTTGCACAGTTACCTTTGACGTTAACTTTAACCCGCGCGCCGCTGACGATGAGACAAAATGGCGTACTTTGCGTTTTTCTGTGTAGGTCAAAGTTAACGTCAAAGTTGACGGCGCAACTAATCCTTAATGTATATTTTATAAATAAAATTGATAAATTAAAGTGACATTTGATTATTTATTAATTATATTCATTTTATTTTATACGTTGGCAAATTCCCTGTTATGTAGAGTAGCATCATCTCCTGTTTTTTTTTTCTCTGTTTGTGCAAATAAATTGCTGATATAGACACCTACGGTATAATATATCAATCGTCAATCGTTTGAGCAACGAATTTATAATGTGACACAATAAGTAAGGTATTTTGTATCTCGGCTCATGGGGTTGCGAGGGCTTAGTCCGGAGGATTTGAGGGATCTCAGGTGATGGATGTCGGGGCAATTATATCTTTTGAGTCTATTGTATCTTTATTTTGTTGGTAAAAAACATTTTTTACCACTGATATATTACGTCGAGTAGAAAAAAAAGGTTTAAAAAAAATTCACAAATAAAAGGATTACTTAAATCGAATCAATAAAAAAAAAACTTGACAATTGCTAGGCTGTTAAATAAATGGCTATACAAAATTACCATTCCTTATTCAAAACATCTTTCGAAGTAGATGATTGCTATATAACATTAAACCATGGATTTCATAGGTAATGCATTAAACAAATAAATCAGTTTAAAAATAAAATTGTGTTTCTTATTCTTTATTTGAAATATTTCCAATCCGACATTGCAGGTTCAAAATGTAATACTGGCCACAAAGATTAGGTTTACATGCATTATGTATCTGGCGCAGAAAACTGTTCTTGGTTTAATATCTGTCTTCTTGGTCTAGTTGGCTCGTGGTTGAAATTCGAATACGAATATCTGATTCTGAAAATTGATTTTCAAATCGAGAACCTAACTCAATAGAGTGTTTTTTTTTTCGAATCATAACTAATAATAACATTATGAGGAAAAGAGAAATGAAGTTATGTTATTGCCATTAAAAAATAAAACAAAATTATATTTGTAATCAAATTAGAACAGAACTTACTTTTATCGTTATCTTTTACCAATAAAGCTGAAAAATAAACATAAAATATTATGTCTGCAACAGGTAAAAGTCGTAACACGAATATCTATCATTTTTACTACTTCAATGCGACAAGACACAGGTAACGAGCAATATCTTGGCGATACTGTGTGGAGTGGATTGGTTCTGTTTATCTACATCGATAAGTGTATTACAGGAATAAATTTGTGGCGTGTGGTTCCGCCCTAGAATAGGACCACTATAATGACACACAAGGCAAAAAAGTTACACATAGCTTTAGCACTTGATAGTCAACAATGGCATTCTAGGGAGCTTGATGTCAGACAGGCGGCCAGTCGTAAAATCATAGCCGAATCTTTAAAATGTTAATGGTCTTTTTTATACGGCTGACATCGTGGCGTCATAACCCCGAATGCAACGCTATTTCGGCATCACTTTATATTGGTATTTAAGCTAACTCGATGTCTGTGTGATGTGATGTCATGTTGTCTGTCGGCAATAATTTTGGGTGTTTCTCAGAGCGTTTCGACCGCTGCGGCCGCGCTGTCAATACGATCAGTTCCAAAATTAATCATTTTCAAAACCGATATAATAATTAAGTGTTTGTGAGTTTGTTTGTTTGAGGCGGGTAATCTCCGTAACTACCAAACCAATTTCAAAAATTCTCTCACCATTAGAAAGGTACATTACCCAAGATTGTTATAGGCTATATTTTACCTCAAAATTCCCACGGGAGCAAAGCCCCGGGCAATATTTAGTCATTCATAAAATTGACATTACCACAGGTACAGATTAAGTACAAATTTACAAGAGCTGACAACATAACTACATATCTAGTAATATCCAGATATAACCAGTACAAATTTACAAGAGCTGACAACAGAACTACATATCTAGTAATATCCAGATATAACCAGTACAAATTTACAAGAGCTGACAACAGAACTACATATCTAGTAATATCCAGATATAACCAGTTTAATCCGACTTCAGTCCAAGGTTGTCTGTCTGAGTTATAATTAGTATTTTTGTCTGGAAATAAACTTCGCTGGGCAGCGAAAACTTTGGAAGTGTGTTTATAAGTTAAGTCTGTTGTTTTGATATGAAATCATTGTTTTGTTACAAGGTGCGCTTATAAACTTGAATACTCTTTTGGTAGTTTTTAAGGTAGTTTCAAGAAATTGCTTTGAATATGAATGTTTTTTTTTCCATTATTATTTTTCCATTATTATTATTATTTTCCATTATTATTATTTTTCCATTATTATTATTGTTATTTTCTTTTCGGGAGAGACCAGGTCGCTCTTATCGCTTTGGGTGTAGCTTCGTTTAGGTTCCCAGACAGTGTACTATAGCAACGTCAACCATCCTTGTGATGCTGTTGTTGCCTATCAGCTAAGGTTATGTGTCGGGACACACAGCTTTGGCAACGGATATTTCCGGAATTCAAATTCAAATTATTTATTCAGAAATTAGACCGTCACAGGCACTTTATCATGTAAATTTTTATATTAAACAGTTATTTCTCACAAGCTACAAACTACTAGATTTGGAATTGGATTGACCGGACTAAGGATTGGCGGGTTTTAACGACAGACACACCGAGACCAACGGCTTTACGTGCCTTCCGAAGCTCAAGATAATTTTGGTCACCCATCCAATGACCGATTATTGTGAGAGTGTCTTAACCGGCACTATCACAGCCCGAGCGCGCTAACCACAACGCCATTGAACTCCTCCAACTAACTCTTGCATATGTCAAATTTGGAACAACAAATTCGAAAATCAAAACACACGATTTGAAAATAAACACTGTTGTAGCGTAACAACAGAAGCTACAAAAAGGGAATTTCTCAACGGTCCATTCGGAATTGTTCCAATCTTTTTTGCCAACCCTCATATCCAGGGACATGTTTTTGCTAACGCTACCGCAAATTGTAACAATCGCTTCCCAAAAGGCCCCGAAAGTGGGCGCCGAATCATATTTGGTCCACGACAGCTGTCCACCGTGTGATTGATTGCTAATATATATATATATATATTGGGATGTTTTTGTAGACTTTCTGTTATGTAAGCATGTGTTGAGTATCCCTTTGGCAAATTTGTGAAGAAAAATGAATATGTATTTGTTTATCCCACTAATATTACAAATGTGAAAACTTGTGGTGATGTATTGTGTATGTTGTTACTCTGTCACGCAAAATCTAGGACGGATTGTTGTGAAATTTAGTACACGGGTAATTTTTATCCCGAAATTCCTACGTGAGCCAAGCTCCAGGACGCAGCTACTTACATATTTTTTCATAGTTGTTTTACTCATGGCTAAGGGGCGGTGTCAAGGAATGAAACACACACAACAACTTTCTTTGCACTATTAATGGAGTGTTTTGCCATTGCCTTCTCAATTTCAAACACAAGTTAAATACTTATAGCTTCCCTCCTGTCGTCCGGGGTTAAAATACATGCAAATGAAAAACTTGTATAATATACGTTCAAACAGCGCAGCGTGTGTTACATAAAACAAAGCGTGTTGCACTGTGTGTTTGTCTACCACTCCACTGACTGCCTTGTGCAGATCAAGATGGAAGGTATTTTATACTGTAATCACCTGTGCACATTGTTTGATGTTATTTAT